>NC_047016.1:8324102-8670646 GCF_902652985.1 Pecten maximus
ATATATTTTAAAGAAACGTATGCTATAAAATATTTTGGAAATTCTGTTGTGTTCATTGTAAAACTAATTTATGTTCGGTATAAATTTTGTTATTCCTTAAAACTGCTTTAATTTATGTTTTGGTAATTATGTTTTATCAAATATTTTGGCAGTACTTTCGTTAATGTATTATTGAATATAGCTTGTTGGAAATGTGTCCAATTTGAATCAAATATATATAAATATAACCACAACAACATTTCACACTTCCTGTTCAAAAACCACCTTCGTGTTTGTCAACGATTGACAAATCACTTCACAAAAATGTAGCAGTGTTTTGAGCCACTCCCTAAAACAATTAGACTGTCATCTTTTCAACGGTCACTCCTGTTTTTGTCCTATTGCCGCCCTCTGAAATCCCGATAAATCGGACGTTTACACTCCCTGTACAGTAGGATCTCCACGGATTACTACGCTAAAGAGGCTTACATCAGTGGATTTGATGTATAGCGGTAACGTCCGGCATCGACAGGAGTTGTCAGAGTAGTGCCCGTTTGAAGCGGATAAGGGGTAGTAAAGGGATTCATTTGATAGGCATGTGTCTGATAATGCAAATGCGTCTTATTCTGAGAAAATGGTTTTTATGTAATACAGGGGTTTTGCTTCGAGTGTCATAGGAAAGTATGCCTATATATCCCGGTAAAATGCTCTGTTCCGTTGTTTTCAAATTAAAAAATCAAGCCTACTTTTTAGCATTAAAGTAAATAGGTCGAAAACAATACAATGCAATTTCAGGTATCCAGGGGGCGTATTGATATTGTTAGTGTCGAGAGAGTCGCCGATTGTCTGTTGGGCTCTCTGCTAGACCTGATGAGGAGGATTACATTATACATGGTGAATTAAAGTTTCTCGGTTAACTGCAGGTCTCTGACACATCGCCCATAAGGCCTCTAATTATTGTATACAGGGGATCATTGAATTACTTATCAGATACATTTAGTAAACTGTTTTGTGGTTAATGGGTTAATAGCTTTACACATGTCTACAGAGGACATGTACTATTAGTACACTGTGCCGTCTCCAAACCAGACCCAGTTTACCTGTTTATACAACATTTGTGTGACCAATGATTCTTAAAGCGCAATTATTGCAAATCGAACACCGCGGTGGATTCACGTTTTAGGACACGGATTCTGATGATGTAAAATGCTATATGTATTTAGAATTAAGAACAAATCTTCGTGCAGTGGGATAGCATTATGATCTGTCGGGGTATTTGTCTGTTGTTGTCATATGAGTTATATTGAAGCAGTTGCTAACTAGATGCAGGAAAGATGCTTTTTATACTCTGTCGCGCAGTGATGAAAGCTTGTGGCGTCGCGAAATTCGAGTTAATAATTCAACTACCGCATGAGGTTGGTAGACATTGCTATCTTTAGAATTATCATTATCATTATATGATATTGAACACATGGGTGTCACACAGAGGGGGTTGATCGCGGCAAGGTATCTACACAATTGCCTGTCTTAAAGTGTCAAAGGGAGGTAATCATCCCATGGTTGGTAATCATATGGTGTGGCGTGGATGTTCCAGTAACAGCACTAGCGATAAAACCTTTTTGATCTGCCAACGTAATTACTGATCTATATAAATCTATGTGTACCTGATTGTCGTCCAAGTATACTAGTTATCGGTTAGTCGTGTAATGGACTGGAAGTCATGAAATACCAAGATAAGGCTTCCTCTGTATGATGTATTTGCAAGTCCAAGCTTCATTAGCCACTGACTGTACCTTCCGGAAGTAGATATTCATGTCTACGTTAACAGGAAGTGGTCCTTAATCGGAAGTGTATTTTATTTGCTTCTGAGATGTGAAAAAGAAATGCTCTTGGTTCGATTTTTTCCAAGTAATTATTTCGAGACGCTAAGAGAGAAAAAATGTGTGTTTCTAAATATTTTCAATTTCAAATGTTAATGATTTTATTTTTCTCTAATGAGTACCACGAACCAATGCAAATTATGATCATAGGTGAATTTTTTTGTTAATTTGCCAAACACGTGACATTCGAACAAATTATTTGTTTTTAAAATCGCAATGCCTTAATGCTATTACAAACTAGGAAATAATAACATGACGATACTACATGATCATTTTTGGCGTTTAATACAGCGTAAGTCGCTAGGCGAATCTGAAATCGCCTATTACTACCCATTGAAACTGAGCATGCCACTCATTGAAAATGCTAATACTGCCCATTGTCGTCTGAATCTACTGATGCGGCTTTGAATTTTTGTATAAAATTGTTCGCTTTTTCATTATTCCTTCCGCCAATTAGAAATATTTGTTTCCTCCAAAGAGCTTTTTTTGATGGAATGAATATCTAATATTTGCATAGTATTTGTCAGATTGTATCATTAAGTAAAATGAAAAATGGAAAAGTTATTTTATCTTTTTTGAAAAAATTTCGTTACATATACATGTATCATGAGAACTTACAGGTAGTTTAATCCAGTATTGTACTGTTCGTGCTAAATTAATATTATTTATTGTGCTATATGCATGACTTGGAATTTTACTTGGTATTAAACTTGACAAACTAGCCTTTGAAACTAAGAGAGTGTTACCACGCCTTTCTTTCCAATCCCATCCAATATAAAAGTTTTTATTTGGAAGGTTTTATTTAGACATTTTTGTTGTTTTTCGCTGACCTAAGCCACGTTCAGTTCAGTTCATTATTATTATGAACATTTCGGCTCTTCAGTAGACATATGCATATTTACAATAATCAAAAGCATTATTTGCTTTCGCATCACTCCCACACAGATAAATACACGTGATATATAACGCTTAGTGTAGAGAATGATTAAAAGATTATATAATAAATTAAAACACTTGCTGGCATATTGTACTAATATACCACATATTAAGTTGGAAAGACTATATACAAAATTGGAAACTGGGATGACAGTTTTCCGTAAACTAAATAAAGTATGTCTAACAGTGTCTTCAGTAAAACCAAATATATTTCACGAATAGGGCTGATATTTTGATATTTTTCACGAGTGCGTAGCACGAGCGAAAAACATCAAAATATTAGCCGCACGAGTGAAATACATTTGGTATTACTAAAGATGCTGTTAGATATTATGTTTATAATATTTCATAGCAAAAAATACCGAGGCAGCTCAATTTCCCCCAGAATTCATTGCTGTCCCCTGTCAATGGCTCACAAATGTACGCCAATTCGTGACGTTTTGTATTCTATCTTGCATTATGACGTCATATAACATGACGTAGACCTATATGAAAATCATAATTTTCCCCATTGTCATTTGTAAGCAGTGTTCTGATTTGTTAAATCAGAAAAAAAAAGTGAAAAATATCACTTTTATAGAATGAATGATTTTCGATATTTCACTGGTGAAAATGTAATAAAGAAGCTAACCTTATGTTTTAACATTGTCGCTCGTGCTTGATTATACGTCTTGTGTGATAATGTAGGACTCCCTACCTAGCAAAATCAGAGAATCAATTGGTCAAATTTTAAATCAAATCTTAAAAGTTATCTCCGAGATTCATATTTTATATTTCATTGTGTTAAGCTGTATGCACTTTTAATTGGTAAATGTAAGTGCCCATGTGTTAGTTCTTTAATAAGTATAATTCGTCAATATTTCACGTTTAATCTGATGTCTATATAAATATATATCTTTTATGTGATTTTTATAATAAATACATTATGTACATGAACATTTGTAGTGTTAGGAGGGCCATCTGGGAGATGAGTGTTATCAAACATGTTACTCTCGTCCAATAAAGATTTATTATCATTATTCTATCACAAATTATCACTAGTCACTTAAAGTGAATTTGCTTTTTAGGCACAATAAGCGGAATCTGTTATTTTTGCAAGTGACCCTATGGTTCATAAAGGACACCAAGATAGGGGGAGTTACTGGATAATTGAAATATACCACAGTTACGCACACAGCGGGTTTAGAAAGGACAACCAGGTGAGAAAGACATGAGTTCTGACACGGTCGTCAGCAGGAACGGACAAACGGAAAACATGTATTTGACACATTACCGGCAACAGGCGATTGTTGGTTCAGTGTTCATTCAGACATGATGTCGTTATTTACCAAGAAGAGTCATTATTAGCGTGATGTACATTGTTCATAACATAATGGAATAGAAACATAAGTTTAAACGCACATTTTGTCGTATTCATACATTTTTTTTATAGATGTTTGTCTTATTATATGGTTCATGGCTGGACTTTACTGATGGAAGTCTACGAAGATGCAAAAACAAATAACTCCCCGTACAATACATGCTACATTCTTAATAACGAAATGACATTACATAGGACGTCGTCCTACCAGACTTTATAGGAAATGACATTACATAGGACGTCGTCCTACCAGACTTTATAGGAAATGACATTACATAGGACGTCGTCCTACCAGACTTTATATGAAATGACATTACATAGGACGTCGTCCTACCAGGCTTTATATGAAATGACATTACATAGGACGTCGTCCTACCAGACTTTATAGGAAATGACATTACATAGGACGTCGTCCTACCAGACTTTATAGGAAATTACATTACATAGGACGTCGTCCTACCAGGCTTCATATGAAATGACATTACATAGGACGTCGTTCTACCAGACTTTATAGGAAATGACCAGATGTTAACCATTCAAACGCAAAAAATGCTAAACTTGTTGTAGTTACTAATACAAAATTGACGTCATTAGCGAGTATCAAGAATGATGGATCTGGGTATCAATGTCAGTCATCGAAGTTCAAATTTAGGGGCAATGCCTCACATCACAGACCGCTGAAACATATTTATCCCAAAGTCATGAACGGCTTTCAGAGATTGGAACGATTTTCAAAGGCAGATAAGTAGTTAATACTATTTAAGAAACAATGCGATTGAAGAAATATGTAAACTAAAGCGTACAATAAAGCATCGATGGACCATATATCATGAGTACTTAGTAGTTAAAACGATATGCTGAAAAAGGACGTCATCAGGACCCTCTCTCTAATGGCTTGATATCACATCACATCAATTGGAATTACGAACTTATTAAGCACCACACAAGGGACAGGGATGGTGGTTTGTGTTTATGGAGTCGTTAAAGGATAATTGGATGCTTGAAATCCAATTAACCACGCTTTAACAAAAAATAAATCCGAATCTATTCATAGAAAGACCTTCAATCATCGTCCTGGGATCAGTGTCGCGGTAATACACACACATATCGATGTCCCATTGTGACAGTTGTTTCTGTTATCAACGAACTTTTTTCATGCGCAACAACTTCTCTACAAACCAGATGTAACCTAAAACAAATCAGGACAAGTCAACAGTTTAGAAGTCATGTTGACGTTGGTAGAACAGTCTCGTGAATTCATATGAATGTGCCATGTCCATACAGCGAATGTTCCCTTGCTGCAGCCGTCCTTAAATGACATTAGCTGTTGATAGGACAATGCAAACCAAACCCTTGTGGCAGCAATAGGTTTTTGTCGTTTCATTTACACACGATACCGGTTCTCTTTGAGAGACAGTATGCAATAGGAAGGATTGACGGAGCAAATACTGCCAGGATCACAGCTTTCGAAACAAAATCTAAAACCACAACTGAAATTCTCTAGCTTACAGTTGGAGTGGATAACCAAATCTGTATAGAAAAGAATGATGAAAGAATACCGTGTTTACGCTTGGGCTTGCACTTGCGTAAACACGATCTCTAAGCATGCGTCTGTTTACCTGCTAAACTAACAATACATTTACGTACTTACTTTCAGTAAAATATCCACAAAAATATCCTTTGGTGTCTCTAAGACGTTATATGCTTGAAAATGACATACTCCTCTAACAAATAGTGTGAATATCAGATAAATGTTATTTTGATAATCTAAACTGTATGTTGTAAGAAGAAATGCGTAGACTAACCAGTCTAATTATCTACGAAGCTAACGCATCGCGTCAATGATACATGATGTTTTAATCATACAGTTTCCGCTGCCGCCGACACAAAGTAAATTACGCTTGAAAAAACATAACTTCCGATGTGGCGTAAAATGATAACGCAGGAAGTTCTGTACTGTAATTTCAAAAGTATTCATGCACATCCAACGTTGGGACTTGACACTTAGGCCATTGGAAACAGACAAAATTGTATTGGAGACTATACCTGTAGGCCAGAGCAAGAACTCGTGACAAAAGATAAATTTTCCAGGAAAATTCTAGGAAGCGTGTCAACTTTTATTCCGTACAATAGCGTTTATAAAGGTTATAGAGAGGTCAATATGGAAAGATTTCAACGTCTTTTAAAACCTTACTTATCTTTCAGGGGCAATACAAAGAATGTCTGGAATCTGTTCAAACTGAGAGACTATCTGGTTATGTTGGCCCTGTAGTACTGCCTATCAACATGCTTGGTTCATCCCAGGAATAAGACATGGTCGTTGTAAATTTAAGACATCCAAACTTTCTATTTCGTTTAGCGATGCCAGTACAAATTCAGAAAACACATCACAGACATAGGACACCTGCTTCATTCCCTGGTCTACTGCTAATACAGTTTGGAAGCGCTACAGTATTACAGCCATTACTAAGGACGTTTTGGGATTTTTTAATGAGCTCCAGTTTATTGTTATATAACTACCACAAGGTAAAGTAACTTGATTGTATATTTCGTTAAGATCAATGTATACAGTTCGAAAGTGATCCAAGTAGCAGACGTATCGACTGTAGATTACATTTCAACAGTCGTGAGCAACTTGACAACGAGTAACATTTAGGGTCTGCAAAAGTAAGCAAGTTAATGTTCAGCACTACAAAAGCTTCATAAAGGACATCAATGTATTGTTGCTGTTGTGGAACTTATATTCAAAAGCAATGAGGCATCAAATTATTACATGTATTATCATGATATAAATTAATTTGGTTTGAACAATATCTTATTCAGTATTTAACGTATTTTGTCTGATCGTAGTGTTATTGTCACAAGACAGTAAAACAAAGATAGTGCTTTTAACTAATATACCAGTACATAGTTAATATACCAGTACATAATGGACTCTCATTTTATCTTTTATGTGTGTTATTTAAGATTAGTAAGCCTTAATCGACTTAATCAAGCGTGACTATGACGTAATGTAGAGAAACAAAAGAGGACACGAAACAAAACAAACGTATCTCTAATCCACAATAGATTAAAACACAGCCACAGTAGGATTACAGATATAGGGATAGGGGCCAATTATTTCGAAATACGATTGTATATTTTGTTTTGTTTAAATGATTTAATAAACATTAAAATCCAAAATTTAGTATTCGTGCGTTTTAAAAGATTTTTTTTTCAGCATTCTGACCTCACAGCTATGTCCACGGGATCTGTGTGGTTGGATTTTGTCGCAATTTAAGACACGAGCACGAAATGTAGGCGAACGTCCACCATACAGCTAAAGGAAGCACGTGTTATTACATTACACACTGAATTCACGAATCCTATGTGAAACATATATGAAATTGGTCACTGAAATTTCTGGAAATGGCACTTTTGGTGTTTCCTTTAATCCAATAACGAACTTCCGGCAAGATTTCTTTTTCACCATGAGAATAGTCTACTGACTATTAAATAGTGAGTCAGTCCCAAATGACACCCAATCTAGAGTATCAATGTGTCCAAGGTCGCACTGCTGTCGTTGGCGTTTGATGTTTTGAGAACCGAAAACAGAGGCCGTTATAACATCCAAAAGATAGAAATATAAAGTGGGATCGCATTGCCGAATTTCCTGTAAAACATTCGGAATATACTGTAATCACGAAAGTTTTGACCCACGAAAATAACAGGCTATGCGGAATTATTTCCCAGAATGTCATGTTTAATATGCTCTAACCTATTAAGACTCATTTTGTAGGACATACACTCATGAAAAACAGCATTCAATGGAAACAAAGCTCAACTTTTGATAAAAAAGATATTGTCTGATCTACAGCTGAATAATTTGATTCTAAATATAGAATACCGTACTAAATACTGATTACGGAAAATTGGATATAACAAGTATTTTTGCACATTTCGCTGACCTCGCACCACTAAGCTAACATCAGCTAGAAAATTGTGATGCTGTGTTCAAGTTTTATTTATTTACTTATCTAAAATAGGTCCGAGTCATCTGTGTTTATGAGATCCCAATCAACTGGCGATAGGTATTGTTGCAAAATCTACTTTAGTGATGATAAGAGAAATGAAAATGAGTCTTGCCTTCATTCAGTCATCTTCAATTCTTAGATTCTCCAAATAGCTTCAAGGGGTGAGTTAGGCCAGTACACAGATGAATATTTCATTAATACTTTAGCGTATATTAAACCAAGTACTGAATAACTTCACTCTAGTAACTAAATGACCATCAACTTTTCTATCGAACCTTTGCAATGTAATGAAATTGATTGATTGATTGATTGATCGATCGATCGACTGATTGATTGATTGATCGATTGATCGATTGATCGATTGATGATGGTTATGTATTTCAGCATCCAGTTTTTGCGGTGTGTGAAGGGGGAGATATCAGTTATAAAGACGTTCCGTTAAATGTCACATACCTCTGAGGTAGTCTGTTTTATCAATAGACACAGGCCATGTATGGACACACGGTATTTGGTGGGGTCATACATACATGTAGATGGCAAGTTCAATTCTTTAAAAAATATTAAACAACTATCAGTTATTACCCGTCAGAATGTTCACAACTTTGAAAAATGCAACCAATATTGCTATATAATACGAGGGATGATTGCTATGTTGTCAGCCTCGTATTGAAGGATGTTCTTTTTAAGTCCTACTATTCTCTGACTATATATGGCCGTGTACCCAAGGCCTAACCTCATCAGACTTTCATCTATTTCCATAACTGAAAACAGCTATTTCAGGCACCCACTTTCAGTCTGATGATGACGTCATAAATCCAGTAGATGACTTTCTGAACAGCCAAGAAAAGGAGTTCTATAAAAATGCATTGAGGCCTATAAACACCGCTGGCCAAAGTGTATAGATACTGAAGGGGATTATGTTGAAAAATAATACAAAATGTCCGGCAAAATTCACATCCTTCAATATGAGGTTCACAACATATCAATCAGCCCTAGTACATAGCGAACAGTTAAAGTCCTTAGCAGGAACATATGCGTACATGCATATATAATGAGGATATCATTTTACGTCGATGTCTTGAGCAAGTTATTGTACATTCAATGTTTCGATTAAACAAAAACAACAAAACAGACACACACCCTGTTCTAACTACCAAAATAACGAAGATGTCTGTGATCGTCACCGCTGGAGTATCGATGATGCGGTATTCTATAAATACTACATATATGTAACTATCAGAAAATCAACCAGAATAGTATTCGTAACCTTATTGATAATTACAGCACTTCTTATTTATTTTCAGGAAGAACGGGTTCCAAATTTGTTCAATGATCCGTTTGTAAGGATGGCGGAAACAAAAGCTAACACCACATATGGGTCAGAAGAGTGACTATAAGTCCAGACTGATCGCAAGCTAGGCAAACACAGACAACAGTCCATACAGGTCAAGAGCTAGGCGAACACAGACAACAGTCCATACAGGTCAAGAGCTAGGCGAACACAGACAACAGTCCAGACAGGTCAAGAGCTAGGCGAAAACAGACAACAATCCAGACAGTTCAAGAGCTAGGCGAACACAGACAACATGACACTAGAGGGTGGGTACTAGTAGTCCAGACTGGCTAAGAGCTTGGCGAACACAGACAATAGTCCAGGCTGGTCAAGAGCTTGGGGAACACAGACAATAGTCCAGACTGGTCAAGAGCTTGGGGAACACATACAATAGTCCAGACTGGTCAAGAGCTAGGCGAACACAGACAACATGACACTAGAGGGTGGGTACTAGTAGTCCAGACTGTCCAAGAGCTTGGCGAACACAGACAATAGTCCAGACTGGTCAAGAGCTTGGGGAACATAGACAATAGTCTAGACTGGTCAAGAGCTTGGGGAACACAGACAATAGTCCAGACTGGTCAAGAGCTTGGGGAACACAGACAATAGTCAAGACTGGTCACGAGCTTGGGGAACACAGACAATATAACAGGAGAGGATAGGTACTAGTATTCCAGACTATTACTTGTAGCTGCACGTGATGATCAAACCTCTGACTTCACACGTTTAGATTACAATGGTAAGTTACATTATTACATGGAATACCTGTCTGGTCACGGAGTAGGCCCTTTTACTCTTCTGACTCACTGAATCACTGGAAGACATCGATATAAGTCTTATTGGACTTCTTTGATGTATTATGGCGTTTTCCCATAACTAAAATTTATCCTTCACGACTTCCTTCCGGTTGCACACACACTTAATAATCGTAAAATTGTATTAATGATTTCAACCTCACATATGCAAGTCTAGTCCATAGTCCAATCTTCTAGGCCTTTTTCCTCTTAATGATTTCAACCTCACGTCTTCTAGGCCCTTTTTCCTCTTAATGATTTCAACCTCACGTCTTCTAGGCCCTTTTCCTCTTAATGATTTTAACCTCACGTCTTCTAGGCCCTTTTCCTCTTAATGATTTCAACCTCACGTCTTCTAGGCCCTTTTCCTCTTAATGATTTCAACCTCACGTCCTCTAGGCCCTTTTTCCTCTTAATGATTTCAACCTCACGTCTTCTAGGCCCTTTTCCTCTTAATGATTTCAACCTCACGTCTTCTAGGCCCTTTTCCTCTTAATGATTTTAACCTCACGTATGTAAGTGTAGTTTATGGTCCCGTCTCGTAGGTCCCTTTTCTTTTGATGAGTTTAACCTCAAAATCTAAGTGTAGTTTATGGTCCCGTCTTGATCTTGTAATCTTTTAAGTAATGAGACTATATTTTCTGAGTGAAATGTCATTACCTCACAGAGCGGTGGAAATGTATTGTAATTAAAGTACGGATCATTTTAATGTTGATAGCATGGGAAGGCTAGAGGTGTGTAGCGGATAGTCTTAGCTGAAGAAGTGTGGTTGTAATGTCTGTACAATGAGATTGACGCTTTGTTTACGTTTGTCAGGGGAAATGCCACCTGCCGTTTTCGTGACATTGTAGCTGGAAAAAACCAAACGAAGATCTTGACAGATAATGCGACTGGTATAACAGAGCATATCCTATGGCTTTCTGGTGATTGTTCTTGAATATTTTCTGAGTGTTTCACAATTTGTTCCTATAACAGTACGCATGTAAAGAAATCCCACAATTAAATTTGCCAATCAGCTGTTGTTTCCCTGAGAACCAAGTCCCTAACTAAAAAGTGTTTCTGAGGTTTGTAGCTTTTTTCTTGAGTAATTTACATATCGGATAGGTATTTTCTATATATACGAGAATAAAGAGTAATGTCTTAAGACTGGAAAAGCTAAAAAATATACAGTCCTTCTGAAAATAGAATGACGAAGGCCTACAGGTCAAAATGGCGGGAATTCCCCAGTTTGGGTTTTACCCTCCACATTATAAATATCAGGGTCTTTCGAGAACCCGTGTGCGCTGATTTGCCACTAAATATATACGATAACGTCATTTCTTACGTAGAAAAAACTTCAAACTTTAATTTGATATAAATGAGACATCATTTAAACTTATGTCACGTCCTCAAGGTAGGGATGCTTGGAATGCCTATTTTTCTCCCATCAGACTATCTTAGTTACATAGGGTCAAGTTGTTCCAATATCTTGAAAAAAGAAATTCAAAACGACTTGGCTTAGACTTCAAAATAGCAATCGATAGTGAAGTTTTTTTGCTGATGGGTCACTTTACACATCTGTGACGACGAATACGAAAATATCTTTATGAGACTAAATGGATCCTCGTCCGGTATCAATATGGAGTCTATTTAAAGAATAGACACATATTAAACCGGTATATTAAATGAATATTGGAACAAACAAGCGTGAGAACAAAAATATGTTATGCGGGATCAATCAAGTTCTTAGACCAAGTATCTATGTTGTCGGGATGGGTATGATTATAAATAGAGGATGTTAGGGAATACCGAAATCACGTGAAACTGGACGTTCCTTACTGCACCCAAATTACTATCTGCGTAGGAAGTACAGGTCGCCAGTAAGGCTAAAATAAAAATGTAGTCTGCCCAGCTTGTACAGAACCTAAATCGATACAAGTAAAAAGTGTTAGATATATAAGCATTCAATTGTAAAAGTTGATTTAAAATAGAAAATCCTATTAGGCTTACTTGACAGTGCAGAGCTTTTGACCAATATCAGTGAAAGAAGAATAATTTGTGATATTGTGTTATAAGATTCAAGGTTTTCATGACGCATTTGGTGCTCTTGATTTACAGTATTCATATAAATGGGGAAAGTTGTCATTATTAAAATTTAACAGCTGCTACCTCCCTAATAAAACACAACGGATATATACGGATATACACGAATGTGAAAATATTCTGTTTTGTATTGTTCCATTGAAGTATGTGCGTATTTTTGTTTCTGGCAAGTTATTCTTATTTCCAATGAGGTTAACATGGACAATGCTATCTAGTTATAAGTTATGGACATTAGGTAACGCTATTATTGTTTCATATCTAATATACACATTTTTGTAATGCGTACATGAGATATTTGGCGTTCGTCAAGAAAGATATTAGTCACCCATGACAATTTTAAGAGACCATGAATATTTTCAAGATGAACTTTTTAAATTTTGAATTACCGAGGCCATCGGTGAATTGTATTATCAATATACATGTACATATCTGACTAAATGTTGGTGAATAAGTCATAAGATTTAGATATGAAAAAGGCCTGTTGAAAAGTATCTTTACAAGTGAAATGAATCTGCAATTCATTTGAATTTAACATATCTATCCTACAATACTACAGTACGTGTGTATCACTTTTATTTTAAGGCATGCCATGTTTTTTTCCAACATATCAAGATAAATTTTTCGAGAAATATATGTTTTACATATAAAATAACATATATCTTTATCGCCGATAATTTGACTTCTTTCCGTGAGGTGTTCTCATTTCTGTGAAAAGGTAAGAAACTTATCTGAGATTTCCCCCAAAAGCAACCCCTCGTTGTTCGTTTGTTTCGGGCCCCCTATCGATAATGATACTTAACTTGTTATTCACGACATACAACATTTGAAGTAAGCGACTCAGGGTGAGCAGTTTCCGTCAACATAAGCATTTTCATTAATTCATAAATAATGAGAACCGATATTTTCCATCGGTGACAGTTTTTTTTTTTATCCCATTTGACCTCTGACTCGCAGATGGCGCAACTGAAATCAATCAGTATTAACAATATCGACTGTAGTAATAATCCTGATCGTATTCAGTGATAATCTGACCATCTACATGTTGTTAACCAGTCTGAACTTGTTCCCTATCTCTTACAATCCAGTATGAATTCTTAGTACCATTTTTTTCATAAGTTAGGTCAATTTTTAAACCCTCCTATATTAGAGGTCAAACACGTGTACTAATGTAATATGATTTGACATCTCAACATTAGTCTTTCATAGCGAACTATTTTAGATAATCATGAACTGTCATAATTGGGAATCCAGATAGAAGATGAAACTCGGGACCTGTTAAATCCAGCCCACGTTTTTACGAGTTTGTCTGTTGGAGGCCCTTATTAGGATATAAGATATTTATGTTTAATTCTTTAATCACGCGGATGTAAATTTAAAGGAAAGAAACGTTGAAATGATACGGAAACATAATATTTATAGCGACCATTCATTAGTCTACCTTAATTTAGAATTAGGCATATTCTTTTAATGTGATAACGCGCTATTCATATATATTCCCCTCCTAGTGCCCCCATTTGTTACTGGGTATGATGACGACGAAGCAATATCAATGCGGTAGAATTTACCGGTATCGCCGGATATGGCAACCGTGACAATAAAGCATTACCAAACAGTTGACTTGTGTCATCAACCGGTATTGTTAAAAGCAAATTGTCCTTTCAAAGGCAGATACAAAAAGACACAATTTTTCCAAACAAGCTCCAAATAAAATCATTACAAAAAGCATATTAGGCGAATGTTCCCATGGAATATCTTGTCGTTGTTCCTGTTCGCGTTTAGACGTACTTCAAAGTCCCTGTCCCCTGCGTCCTTGCTTAAGTGGATTAGTTTAACAAATTTATCTTTTTAAGATTGATGATGCAGATTCAGCATCATCAATAACATTTTTATTGGTTTACATCGCGTGCTTTCGGTCGGCAATATCTGAAATATGACTACATACACCTAATTAACAGCCATTATTTATCAATGATATCCCAGAGACCCGCCTCCGATCGAACGATTAACAGGGCTTGGTGAGGTGGCGTCACTATAGTTCACCGCCCATTGTGAATATTACAATGAGAAGCGTATAAGTGGAAAGGTTCGTCGTAGTTTTACCATTAAAAGGCAAGACCTAACTACAGACGAATTACCGAACAGCAGCCATCAGGAGAACATGAAGGTAGGTCTATGAATTACTAATAACCATGTTTATATTGCAAACTTTTTCGATTGTAAAAAGATGTTGTTGGAGTGGAAATAAGGCTACAAATACAATATCCCAGCTTTCTTCTTGATTCAAACAACGCATGTATTGGGATTGTCTAAAATGACTACTGGAGAGAAAAGCAAATTTTGATGAAAATTGATTTTAGTCTGGTCATCTGTATCTTCTGACGACGTTTAAACAGTATAGAGAAAACCTTTATGATAATGAATGATGTATAAGAACGAATGACTAAATTCCATTATATTTACAATAATTACGATGAGTTGAATCACTTGCGATCATACATATGTATGGTTCGTTTAACTGGTGGTTTAATTCTACCACAGTAGGTGATTAAGTTATATTAACTAAATGACTAAATAAATTTGATGAGTGCTACACTTCCGCGTTTTAAAGTCACAAACAGGAAAGCTGCACAAGCCTACAACAAAAAGACAGTATGTACGTGTAGGCGAAATAGTAAACCTCCTTTTTAATATTTAGTAAAAAGCTTGGAAGCAACAAGATTTTCCCTTTATAACTCTCGTTACTGATTTTTAAGTAATTCTTTATATTCACATTTGATGTGATAATTTTTATGAAAATAATTTCTGCATTTGAAATAATTTTGGATGTATCTGCGGATATGTAGCAATATAAAAACATGCTCTTGACGAAGTAAATATCACACTGATTCATTTGATATTTTTAATGTTAGTTCAATTTATTGTTCTCTAATTAATATTTATTGTTATGCTTAACTGAAAGGAAGATGGTTTTAGATGATGTATTCCGACATAGGGGAGGTTCTATGTGGCCGCCTAAACCTATTTTGTAACGACGCATTTTATTGTAAGCCATAGTTATAGTTTTTGTTGAGACAACCAAATTGGCTTTATTTCCAAACGTAGTGAAGATATATGCCTCTTTTCTGTAATTCCGCCATCGCTGTAAGTATAGCAAATATTGCTATTCTCATACTGATAATCTCGTCTATTTTATTGTTGAAAATCTGTGTTTAAAGATATAATTTTACAAGGCATACAGTAGTATTAGTAACTAATGTAAGGTCATGTCTGGTAAACATTGGCAGACAGATTATAAAATAAAAATCAAACGATTAAATTTTCCATGTTAAGGACAATGTTATTGTTGGTGTAGAATTGCTTATATCCGTCCTATGGCTTACTTTACAGTGTACTGAATAAAAATGTAGCGACATAATAATAGGAAATGCAAAGACAATTCTCAAACGTATTGTAAGATACTGAAGCTACCTTACGATAGTATATATCATTAACAGGTGATGTCTCGCGACATTTGAACAGCGACATGAGTAATAAACATCTCCTCACATCAATCTAATTGTATGTAATAATGACACCATGATACTTCAAATGACATCACCTTCTACATGTGGACACATTAAATACGAGGCAGGATTTCATGGGCTAGAATGAATCGAATCCCAGAACTTGTTAACACGGAAAGCTCCAATACCCAGTTCAATGATATGCTGACGGTACGCTAGCGATAAAGATGTTTTAAAGCTCACATGAGAATATACAATTAGGTAGTTTTGAATTTGATTTGGAGAAATTATATTTAGTACGATCTAAAGCAATCATTTTGAAATATTTCACAAAGATTGAAATATTGGCATTTGATTGGAGTCTATTATTGTCTTTTCTTGTACCGTGTTCCGATAGCGCCGGCGAGGAGGTGACAAGCGCCCAATTAGACAGCAGCTTAGATTCGAAAACGGCACAAAACTGTAAACGTTCTATTTGGCGCGCACAAATTTTAGCGCATTTCCGAATCTAAACAGAATAGCGCATCGAAGAATTGACGCAACAAAGTTGTTTTACATAGAAACCGCGCATAGTAAGCATAATTAGGTCAGTCATAATTGAGCGACATGCTCCCAGCGCCAACACTGCTAAAATAAGATTACCACTGAAGTATGTTTATAGTATGATCGGTTGTTTCAAGATAGAGGGTTCCAACACTTTCCTACTGTTAACAGACAAATAAGCCAGATTGTGCGACCATTTTCTACTGCTCATATAATTATATCACTTACCTTAGAGTGGAAAATAGAGCGACGGGACTCAAAACAAAAGTGACTGTCACATATCACTTATATTAGAGAGGAAAATAGAGCGACGGGACTCAAAACAAAAGTGACTGTCACATATCACTTATATTAGAGAGATTAATTGAGGGATGGGATTCAAAACAAAAGTGACTATCACATATCACTTATATTAGAGAGGAAAATAGAGGGACGAGCTTCAAAACAATAGTGACTGTCACATATCACTTATATTAGAATGGAAAATAGAGCGGCGGGACTCAAAACAAAAGTGACTGTCACATATCACTTATATTAGAGAGATTAATTGAGGGATGGATTCAAAACAAAAGTGACTATCACATATCACTTATATTAGAGAGGAAAATAGAGCGACGGGCTTCAAAACAAAAGTGACTGTCACATATCACTTATATTAGATTGCAAAATAGAGCGGCGGGACTCAAAACGAAAGTGACTGTGACATATCACTTACATTAGATTGCAAAATAGAGCGGCGGGACTCAAAACAAAAGTGACTGTCACATATCACTTATATTAGATTGCAAAATAGAGCGGCGGGACTCAAAACAAAAGTGACTGTCACATATCACTTATATTAGAGAGAAAAATAGAGCGGCGGGACTCAAAACAAAAGTGACTGTCACATATCACTTATATTAGAATGGAAAATAGAGCGAGGGGACTCAAAACAAAAGTGACTGTCACATATCACTTATATTAGAGAGAAAAATAGAGCGGCGGGACTCAAAACAAAAGTGACTGTCACATATCACTTATATTAGAGAGATTAATTGAGGGATGGGATTCAAAACAAAAGTGACTATCACATATCACTTATATTAGAATGGAAAATAGAGCGACGGGACACAAAACAAAAGTGACTGTCACATATCACTTATATTAGATTGCAAAATAGAGCGGCGGGACTCAAAACAAAAGTGACTGTCACATATCACTTATATTAGAGAGGAAAATAGAGCGACGGGACTCAAAACAAAAGTGACTGTCACATATCACTTATATTAGAGAGGAAAAAGAGCGACGGGACTCAAAACAAAAGTGACTGTCACATATCACTTATATTAGATTGCAAAATAGAGCGGCGGGACTCAAAACAAAAGTGACTGTCACATATCACTTATATTAGATTGCAAAATAGAGCGGCGGGACTCAAAACAAAAGTGACTATCATATATCATTAACTTTAACATGAACAAATAACCAATATTTTTTGAGAGTATTGGAATATCGACATATGTCTAAATCGTGTTTGTTAGTTAAAGAACGATTCCTTATGAAAGAAACAATATGGGATAAACGTAGCTGTGTGTAGTATATTCATGTATAAAGTTCGAAAAGTTCATGCTATCGAAATCTTTTGGTTTAAAATGGCATGCTGCCTGATCTTATACCCAATAATGAATTTCAAACAAACGTATACATTAACTCTTTATAGATTCACGTTTTACATCTGAAAACAAAACCGGGACAATAAATTGCAGCACTAGATCAATACAAAGCAGTATTTGAGAAATTGAAGTTTAATATATCCATTATCAGACTGATAATTTCTGTTCCCGACAATTTGAAAAAGCAATCCTGGCTAGACGGCTTTTCGAAATAAGATATCATGATGTCATGTGGTGGCACGCGCGTCCAAATCTACGTTGGTTTGCTAAATATAGCATTGAATATTCATAAATCACGCTTCCATGCCTCTATTCCCACATTATCCGTTGCTACATTTTTGCACCTTCCTTTTTGAAAACGTGTTAAAGCAATGTCTTGCGAGAATCGTTTTATTATTTTGGCAATAGCGGATGGCCATGCGAACGTTTTACATTAAAAAGAGGCTAAAACTGCACATAATCAAATGAATAAGTCGCGTATTAGTTAAATTATTAAGCCCTGAATAGAAGGGATTGAGAATGTAAAATGTGGAAATGTAAGTAAATGTCTCCCATACGATATGTAGGTGTACTGGGTGTCGTATGTCTAAACAACTACACGTATAAAACTGACTGTCTCGACGTCAACAGCGACCTTGTAAAATTTATTGTGGTGACTCTCTACTCCGTTTAAAACCAAGTGTCGTTAAGTTTCAAAGGAATAATTTAACTTAATAGAGGCAATAGATTACTAGCTGGGGCATTTGTTATATTGTGTCGGTTACTGGTATTCGTATTTATTAAAATGTCAATGACTAAATCAGGAGGGCAGTGTTCTCTTACTGGTTTTATTTATCGCAATGGCTTGTCATTGAATTAGATTAACAAAATATATAATTAATCCATTAAATTATTTACAAGCCGAATATTTGAAAGTACTGATTATCGGACTTCTTAATGATGTAAGAGATATCATACAGCCTGTATGTTCCTTCGAGAACTTCGTAGTGATGCTAGGGACATCATGCAGATGTTTCATCCTCTTAGGACTCGACAGTGATGTTACTAGCCCGAGTTTTCTCTGGCCCTGTCACCATGTCTGCCCCACACCAGACATGGTGACAGGGCCAGAGAAAACTCGGGCTATGATGTTACGGGCATCATACAGCTGCTTCATCCTTGTAGGACTCGCCAGTGATGTAAGGGACATCATGCAGCTGTGACGTCCTTGTGTAGGATTCGTTAGCGATGCGAAGGGGCAGGGAGTGTTTAAATCCATAATGGAAGTCATGAAAAGCAAAAAGGACATAAACAATTGTAAAAATAAAGAAGGGGAGATAACCCCATATTGAGCATGGAAAACGGGGCTGTTATATTAGTATGCAGTTTAAACGTTGAACGGAAGTATTGCATATAATGTGCCAGTAGGGAAAAACACATTTCGATAAGAAGTACCTTGACTAGCTGACTGTCTGACGGTGTCTTGGCTGGCTACATCTTTTGCCTATCTTTATCACATACTTAATTACCATGACGTAGTTCTTACAAATAGTGCAATGTTTTAGTTAATTTCTCCATGTACTCGATCCCGCAAAAATCCGCTTTTCATATTGATTTTCTATATAGATCGTGAAAAATTGAAAACATCCCATTAGAAATCGTAGATAATTAATCTAGATTGTATATGTTTTTAAACAAGTCATATACAAATCTCCTGAAATATGAATGAAACTATTCAATCAGTGTTAGTAATCAATGAGCCTACATTTGGACAAAGGATAATGTATCGAGCATGAACAGAATTACTGACTTGATGGTTGACAACCTCTGTACTGAGTTGGTAGCTAGATCTTCCACTCATATCAATAGGTATTTCCATCAGCTCGGTATGAAAGTGAATTGTGAATGTGAGAGATGTTTTGGTAATCTCAAACCTTCGATGGTATTTATACATAATTACGACTAGAGGCTATGTTGGGCGTGAAAACAGTAATAGGAGTAAATCAGTCATGCACATCGTATGGTAATGGCTGCATCTAGTAACTCATATACTCATGCACATTAAAAAACAATCTTCATTAACATAACCAGACCCTACAACATCAAGACATTGGTGCCTTTATGACGTTTAAAATCTGGTTATGCATCACTCTGATACTATCCACTTCTAGCCTACAGGGATAGACGGACTACCTCGTTCAGTACAGCGTTGATCTTGAAAATCAAAGGTTTCGCTTATAATTTAAGGAACATTTAAAAAAAAGAGAGAATTGGTTTACCTATGAAAATATATGAAATATATGCTATATGTATATGCTATTCTGAAAGCGAAATCCACAATCACAATTTTTTTTAAACTAACGGTATTTTGTATTTAGTATACCTATCATTTCAAATCTTAAAACATGCAATAAACTCTGAAAACAACATGTTGGTTTCAAAATAAGTCATGTATTCTTTACTGAAAAGAATGTAAACCGCGGCTTTAAGTTTATTATCTTAATTTGTTTTCATACCGACAGTTGATGATCCAGTACCATATGGTGACAAACCGTTGTTTCCACACTAGACTGTAGTTATTAAAGAGCTTTTAAGAATATATACTAAACCTTGCAAATTAATTCAATTGGCTTTTAAAAATATATTGATGATGTGTTGTCTTCACGAGCTGTATTAACTACGCCAATCTGATATACCATAGAGAACTTAAAATCAAGGACATTTCTAGCTCATCCTCATACGGCATTTACCTTGATTATTACTTAAAACATAAACAACAAAAGCTGTTTACCACAAAGTTTTAATAGTTCCAGCCCCATGATAATTGTTATCGCTACTAATAATTGTCCCGACATGTTATTGAATGTTAATGTGTTTCAAAATAACCTTCGTAACAGAAAAAAAAAGTTAAGAACGCTTGAATATTGTTGTGCTGAGTTTGGATATTAACAATGATGTAGTTTCAGTTTAGAATAAGATAACCCACCAGGGACTCACGTTCTCGATGTTTTCTCTATAAAAGTTCACGACTTTAGAATACATGATTTATCTAATCTGACGGAAGTACTCCCCAGTGGTGATTTTACGGACGGGGCTGGATACTAACGGAGATGTAAATAGAGATTTATGAAGTGCTGCCTCTGACATAAGAGACACAAAGGAGAACCTATATTTATCCACGACACCCGAGTGTAAGAATCCACCAACGATAACATACCAGTATATGTTAGTAATTAAATAATTACTCTTCACCATTTTATTGACCTTAATCGTTGAGTTCTACAGACAGTTACATTAGTACAGGTTTTGAATGTTAGGATATCTGAAATGTTTATATTTTTGTTTTGAACAGGTGCTAGTGTTGTTGTTCCTTTGGTTTTATAATCTGTGTTGTTGTTCCTTTGGTTTTTATAATATCTGTTATTGTTCCTTTGGTTTTATAATATCTGTTGTTGTTCCTTTGGTTTTTATAATCTGTGTTGTTGTTCCTTTGGTTTTTATAATATCTGTTGTTGTTCCTTTGGTTTTTATAATCTGTGTTGTTGTTCCTTTGGTTTTTATAATATCTGTTGTTGTTCCTTTGGTTTTTATAATCTGTGTTGTTTCTTCCTTTGGTTTTTATAATATCTGTTGTTGTTCCTTTGGTTTTTATAATCTGTGTTGTTGTTCCTTTGGTTTTTATAATCTGTGTTGTTTCTTCCTGAGTTTTTTTAAATATATGTTGTTGTTCCGTTTGCTTCATTTATTCTCTGTTCTTCAGGGTTGAAGAAAATGGCTTAACGCAAAAAATCCTCTTCTTAACAGGAATTAATAATTAATCAGTGCTCTTAATTAGTTAACTATCATCTGAATATTAAAATTAATGATAATCCTATGAAATATCTGTCGTTTACCATTAAACTATCCAATAAACAAAGCCCGTGTGTAATTTAACGAATAATTATCTTGAGTAGAATGAAATCGTTTGTAATAAATCATATGGTTCTCTGGTAAAAAATAATGACTATCATATATGCATTGTAAATTACTAATTACAATTACAATACCATAGTAATAACATAGCAGTGTTAATCTAGTAAAGTTACCTAAAATAAAGCATTGTTTTCCCCGGTTTTCCCCCTCAGAATAATTACCTAAGTTGCACTGTAAAATGTACCTTGTCGTTACTGTCCAACTGGAAGTATATTGAATGTATGTTTATACCTAGCACGTGTCTCCACGACATTTGAAGGAATATCTCTGGAGTGCTTGATACTGTAGGAATATCGAACTTCCTTCGTAGACATTGTAAAATGATTCCTGAATCGAATGATAGCCGGTGGTCTGTGTGAGGACATATCGTAAAAAATCGGTTAAATTAGGCTGGCTTCATGTCGGCACCAAGAACTATCACCATACTCAGACTGACAAACCGTGGGTGGTTATGCTTTGCATCATTGAAAATATTTTCGGATAATTTCATTTGATTCGTTTTAAGTAAATTAACATTATAAAACATTGGCGACACATACCCGGAAAATGTCTATCAACTTCCTCTTAGTACCATGGCAAGTCAATAACCAGTTCAGTGGTGGCGCCATTAATGTGCTGAACGTTAACAACTATTAATATCCCATCTCATGTTGAGAATATAAAGTTACGTTACCTGCCAACTTGTCCGTGAACATTTTAATTATTTTATCCAATACTTGCCCAATTTACCCGATACGCATTACGGATGGAAAACCCTAGATGGCCGCTTCGCTGCATTTAGGCTTGGCCTAATCCGATGTATAGTTCGTGTACTTTAACCAACTGAAATGATTAAATGAACAGCAGAGATATCAGTAGGAAAAGTCTTTCATTTTATAAGGCATCTGTAGTTGCATTCCTTGTACCTTCTGCTTTTTAAACGACCACGCCCTTTTCATCAATATGTATACACGTCCTTACACCAAATGACGTTATTTTTTTTCCATTTTACCATTCCAGAATTAAATTGTGCAATATTTTAAGGATTAAAAATCAATGTCTTAAAATATCCAGATAATTGCTAATGATGGTCGCATGATTAATTAGAAAAAAATGTTGATTAGTGTCGCCACGTACTCAATGGCACCCCTGGGATTTCTTGTTCGAACGAGGAGTCTCGAATCTGCCAACTTAAAAATCCTTGAGAAGATAAAATAAAATAAAATCACACCCTTGATGGCCATATTACTAAGGCTTCACAAGATGGCGTTACACAGAACGACACCCAATAGAATAGTTAGTCAATTTCTGCTGCAAGACCAAGGTAGGCTGAAGCCAGAGAATGGAAACCAGGGATCGCCAGAATGAGGACAAACCAGCGTCGTCATTGTAATGTTAAGGAGAAAGTTGTGGTAACATTATGGTTTAAAAAAACGTAGACAGAAACACTTGAAAACAAAAATAACAATGTTGTTTTAGAAGCATGTTATAGAATAACAACACTAATTTTTAATGACACGGTTATGTACTATATATAATTGGTTCAGACCTGGTCCGTGATCAAAGTTAACGGTATTATATATGTACTATATAGAATTGGTTCAGACCTGGCCGTGATCAATGTTAACATTAGTTATATGTACTATATATAATTGGTTCAGACCTGGCCCGTGATCAATGTTAACAGTATTATATATGTACTATATATAATTGGTTCAGACCTGGTCCGTGATCAATGTTAACAGTATTATATATGTACTATATATAATTGGTTCAGACCTGGTCCGTAATCAATGTTAACAGTATTATATATGTACTATATATAATTGGTTTTGACCTGACCCGTGACCAATGTTAACAGTATTATATATATGACTTGTGAAGTATGTCAGATCCCGCTTGTACCATAACGAACATATAGAAAATTGAAATAAAATTATGAGATAATTCATAAGTAGGTAAATTAGATTCAGCTTGCTGTTACTGTACTTAACATTTAATGACATGCTACGATATCATTTACTGAATCCGGAAATTCCACATAACTTGAATTATGACAACCATGTGTAGCCTTGAGGAATGATACAAACATGAAACTATTGAACCCTGATAACCTAGGTGAAAGACGAGTGCTTCGTCCTTGCGCCACCCGATCAACCTATTGTTTCCCGGGTAACTAATATATACATAATACCCTGATACTTTGTATATAACAGAATTCTCGAAATATTTATTATCCTGAATAAAATTCATATATAATTTTCTTATTTGACCCGGGTGTGCAACAGTACCAACCTCCCGTTATCTCAGGTTTCAAGACTGTACTTAACCTTGGCTGACATTTACACGTGTATCAGCGCACGGCGATAATGTTGTATTAACGATACATAAAATAGATCCTTTATGATGAGTTTTATATGTGTAGGATTGAGTTAGAGCATACCAGAGTAACACTTCGTCGACAAAATTATTTTGGCTTCATCCTGTTGAGACGAAAATTATTTCAAATATTTTGAATAATAAAAAAATATATATCGTTTTCATTTTGAAGCCATCGCTAGGATACATTAAAGAATGAGATAAAACAGTAACTGTATTATATATCAGGTTGCGTACAAGTACAAGTAAAACATTTTCCTAGTTCAATGGCCAATACATAAAACCATAATGTTACTGAATTAGGACTTTCATGAAGAATTTAGTTAAATTATGAAATCTCTTTGACGGTTCAAAAAGGTACAGTAGAAAACATATAAGTGTGGTTTCATGTAATATTCTCTGTCGTCTGAAATCTTCAGAATTATCAGTAACATAAACAATAAAAAAAAACCATGCACAATCGAAAGGTAGAAAGACGTTATATTACGTGTCTATTGCCACTTTCAAACATTGTCGTCACCCCAACCCCACATACATTTCAACATACTAATTTCTTTTATTACTGTATTAAAACCACGAGGTATTATTTGATAAGTTTTCTCAGAAATTTCGGCATTACCAGTAAACATAGTTGTGTTTGCGAATCCTCACAGTGAAAGGTAAAGATAGGAACAATCTAACCACAATGAATATAAGTGATATGTCACAAAATCAATTTGTGTAGACATATCCTAGAAGAAGCTGGAATAATCTCGTTTCCTTAATGAGGAAAGAAATTGACAAGATAAATATTACATAATAGACTGTAAGTCGACGGAATCCAAACAAGTACGATGTTTTCTCGTCACTTTGATCTCTAAACCAGACAAACAGTTTGTCTTGATGAAAAATCAATTATTAATAATCGATTAATCATCAGTGTCATAGATGATGGTGTTAAAAGGGACTAATTGGTGCTTTGTCTGTCATCAATCAAGCCAACATGGGACTGCAATAGCCATTACGGACAAGCATATAGATTTTACGACTACGGCTGACGAGTTAAAACCTTTGGCCATTTATTTGCATTAGGATTAATATAAAGAATCACCGTTCGGTCGCCTTGGTTTTACATTTACTCGCCATGTCTAAAGGTTACCTTCTAATTATAAAAGAAATTATCTGTTGTAAGAAGTTCCATTTTTCTATTCAGAAACCATGTACACATACACACCGGAAGTATGATGGGTTCATGGCATTAAGGAACACAAGATGTGCGTTTTCATGCTCAGATTTGTCAACAAAACCTAGGAAGGAGAAAAAGTTAATATGAATTTATAGTCAATATCATTTGCATGTACATGTATATAAAAATTGTTATGTGTAAATATAATTGTAAAGTTGTATGTTTCATCGAAAGGACAGTTTAGAACTACTAAAGAATTTTGGACTTTATTAACAGAAGCATTGTTTTCCATATCGATTTATCAAACACGTAATATATTTTTATCAAACTAAGTCAGTGTTAGACACGTACCATACATCTGAAATGTAAAAGAAACCTATGTAAGATTATTATACCTACAAAAAGATGTTCAATAGGAACACCTTTATTATCATATTAAAGATTTCCAGCAGCATTTTTTGGTTGAAATTAAACATTATAAGGGCGAATTTGTTGCAAATAAACTGGTTTAGGTTTTGATATACAGTTTCAGACCAGTTTTTTTAGCTGATTCTTAAATCAGAACTGGTTTCCTCTTGAGAAACATTGAAATAGAGAACACATTCAATTATGGAAGCTTGGAAAATTTCCCGTATTCAGAATTACATTGTATATAATAGAGCAATTTCTTTCGGTTTACAGAGAAAAAATACGAGATGACTAAGGACACGTCTGCTACTCTGATAAGCATGTTATCATATATAGATAAATAAATAACATGCATTTGTGCCAAATATAAGAACAACAGTCCATTGGATGACTATATCTTATCATCACCGGTGGAAGATATCCTGAAGTATTGTAAACTTTCACCATCTTGTTCTTGGAATGTAACCATCCAAAGCACTCCATGATATTGGTTTGATTGGTTTATAAAAATAAAACTTTTGTCTAGGAAAACAAATTTGTTCCATAAAGGTACAAAATCTAAACGATCGTAATATAGATGAATCCAAAATGAGCATTGTATCATTAAACAGATTATGAATTCTCTGTAAAAAAATCATTGACAGTTAAGCTGACAATGACTTTTAAGACATGATAATGCAATCAATTTTATGATAAGAATTTCCATTGCTATAAATACGTATTCATTGCTGACGTCGTAAACGTTAGCGGATTTAACAGGTCTGGATTTTATAGCTCATGATAAACGAATACATGTACAAATAAAACCTTGTAGTGTACGTGAAATAGTGTTGTGATATCTATACTGTAGAATATTTTTATAGTCTGTGAGGGATTTGATCTACATCTTCATCCATCACAGTAATACCATGAATTCAGCAGTTATAAATTTCACCTGGGTATGTAATGGGGTTCTAAAACTAATTACTCTCTGTTCTTAGCACGAACCTGGGGGACTTTTATTTCTGTCTTTTTAAATTGGATCAAGCTTAAGTACATTTAGAACACGTGCCAGAGTGACGTTAGAGTACCATAATGGGAACGATGCTAAGGTTTTGTCTGGTTTCATACATATTGCTTGTACTTTAAATCTGCTAGATAGTAAGAATACAATGTGTGATTTCTCACCCAGGTACATTTTCTGTGACCATGAGTATCCCTCGTCTGGTCATCTCACTAACAGTGTGAGGGGTTATCCTAACTACCTGTGTATTATAGATCAGACTCCATTATCATGTGAGGTTATCCTAACTACCTGTGTATTATAGATCAGACTCCATTATCATGTGAGGGGTTATCCTAACTACCTGTGTATTATAGTTCAGACTCCATTATCATGTGACGGTTTTCCTTACTACCTGTGTATTATAGATCAGACTCCATTATCATGTGAGGGTTATCCTTACTACCTGTGTATTATAGATCAGACTCCATTATCATGTGACGGTTTCCCTAACTACCTGTGTATTATAGATCAGACTCCATTATCATGTGACGGTTATCCTAACTACCTGTGTATTATAGATCAGACTCCATTATCATGTGACGGTTATCCTTACTACCTGTGTATTATAGATCAGACTCCATTATCATGTGACGGTTATCCTAACTACCTGTGTATTATAGATCAGACTCCATTATCATGTGAGGGTTATCCTTACTACCCGTGTATTATAGATCAGACTCCATTATCATGTGAGGGTTATCCTAACTACCCGTGTATTATAGATCAGACTCCATTATCATGTGACGGTTATCCTAACTACCTGTGTATTATAGATCAGACTCCATTATCATGTGACGGTTATCCTTACTACCTGTGTATTATAGATCAGACTCCATTATCATGTGACGGTTATACTAACTACCTGTGTATTATAGATCAGACTCCATTATCATGTGAGGGTTATCCTAACTACCTGTGTATTATAGATCAGACTCCATTATCATGTGAGGGGTTATCCTAACTACCTGTGTATTATAGATCAGACTCCATTATCATGTGACGGTTATCCTAACTACCTGTGTATTATAGATCAGACTCCATTATCATGTGAGGGTTATCCTAACTACCTGTGTATTATAGTTCAGACTCCATTATCATGTGAGGGTTATCCTAACTACATGTGTATTATAGATCAGACTCCATTATCATGTCATTGGTGATCATGTAAATCAAATTCAGTTGAAGAAGTACATCGTCATGGAATATTATATGAGGGCTTTGCTGAAAAAAGAAACAGAGAATTTCGACATTCCAACAAAACCCTAATGCTATCTCAAAATCTATTTAAAGATAATTTATTGTCATTTTGTCTCTAGGTGACATTTAAATATTTTACAATGTCTTTCACACCTGTATGGCTAAGTCTCGTAGGAAAACTAATGAAAACAAGTCTACCAAGGAAGGGCATAGTTTCCATGGGTATGCCAGAAGAACCCAATTCAACAAAGTTGTTGTCGACCAGAAATTTAATTAATATTTCTCACGACTTCATCCTCTTTTAAGCTTGTTGAAAGATCAGAAGGTAATTACAAATAGAAACCTTTATTAATTAACTACAAATATCAATATTGACAGTGGCACCGAGAAACCTAGCTATGTAATAAACTTAGCAATAACCGTCCAATATGGTTATGAGACGTCCAATACTGAAAACACTGTCCAATATGGATATGAGACGTCCAATACTGAAAACACTGACCAATATGGTAATGAGATGTCCAATATTGAAAAGGCGTCCGATATCACAAACGTGCACCATTACTCCGCCTAATCGAACGCATCCATTCCGTTCAGAACTGGTCATTGCTATCATAGATGTATACGGTAGCGTCTTAGTTTCAGTTTACGTAACAACGATGGCTAAAAACTAGCTCTGCGGAGGCGATCGCGCATAAAATCGTGATGAATTTGAGGGTTGTAGACAATCACACAAACGACCTGGATCAGCGACAAGCTCATACTCAACTTTTGGTTTTTATTGGAAATTCAGATGGTTGTTTTAATGAGAATAAAATTGTTAACAATGTAAAAGTAGTTTATTTCCATTCATATGATCTGTTATAAAGTTGTCTAGACCTTACTGATTCACTACAAGCCTAGACATTACACCTCGGAGGACAGCCCTAGCGGTCGTCGCCTTGGGTCAATACGACTGTCTTAAGACCAATAACTACGCCAATACTGTAAAAGTTAGGTTATAATTCAAGAGTGAAATAAGAAAGTCTGTTGTTATAGAAACAAAAGCAATCGAGATATTGTTAACACCAGAAGTAAACTTGTGACAAACTAGTATTAGTAAGTTTTCAGCATTAGAAGCAATTAATGTCTAGGCAACCAGATAAACATCAGTGTTTTGTATTCAATTTTCAAATGTTTAAAAAGCGTCAGATGTTTGTTTTAAAATCTGTCTAAACTATACATTGCAAAAAATATAGTAAACTTCGGGTTGCATATTGATATTATAAAATGGCCAACCTGACGAATTAGGCACATAGACTATTTTTCCTTTTTACAAAATGTATGTCAACTCTCGAGACAAGCAACATACGGTCACCGAATCTAAGTAAAATATGCATATTTTGATTATTATCAGAACTCAGAAAAACATACAAGGTCATGGACCAGACACAAATGGTTCCAGACGAGGTGTTTCTTTTCCTGGCGCCTGTTATCTCCCTGTAGGTGGTTTTAAAACTCCCTACAAGAAGTAGGAACATTTTGACACTAGTAAGCTTAGATAGGTAAATGGACCAGACGACAGACATACATCAGTTTATTATCATTTCTTTTCAATTCTCATCATTTGTATCTTTTTCCACTTCAGATGAACCTGAAAATAGTGTGTACCGCTTTGGTATTTGCTGCGGTCCTTATCCTGTCCCACGCCAGCCAATCACAGCCAAGCACGCGCGCTCTCAGTCGCCTGCTCGGTCAACAGCCACTGTTGTTTGGAAGAAGAGGCATGAATCCAAATATGAACAGTTTATTTTTCGGAAAACGATCTATGTACAACAGTCCAACGAACGTGGAAGATGTACGAGAAGCTCTTGCATCAATATACACCATTTGTCAAACGGTTATGCAGACGAAAGCCAACCTTGAGGACAGCGTGGACCCGTGAGAGGAAGGTAATCACTGGAAACATTATGTCTGTCACAGTTCATTTTTTGTTTGTTTATCTGTTTGTATACTTAGTATACCTATTTCTGGTAGTAGACCATTATGCGCGACAGAGCCGTTATATATGAATTCGAGATATTGCGTATCTTCCTTACATAATAATGGTGTATTATCTCGAGATGTATTTACAGATATTGCGTATCTTCCTTACATAATAATGGTGTAATATCTCGAGATGTATTTACAGATTTGGTGTGTCCTCCTTACATAATAATGGTGTATTATCTCGAGATGTATTTACAGATATTGCGTGTCTTCCTTACATAATAATGGTGTATTATCTCGAGATGTATTTACAGACGATACAGTTAACTTTCCATAGTTTAAAATCATAGGTAGCCTTTATATTGTTGTCTGTCTCATTGTATTTCTTGAACCATGTCACCATGTAACCCATGTATTCAAACACGTTAGAGACCCTAGTCCAAACATAGTACATAAATAATTTTTACATCATCTGGTTTGAAATATCAAAACAAAAAATCCCGAAGTCTTCACCAAACATTTACTCTACAATTCTTACCTACCAACAAAGAAAGAAGGATAATATATTTCCCAATGTTTCTATGTAGTTAAACTAACGCCTAACGAAACCTTCTTCCTTTGTGATTTATTGCAGTGACATTTAATATAACCTGGTTTTCGTATGCTAATTGTACATATTCAAAAAAGATAGTTGAAAAAAATCATCTCCAAACATTTGTTAAAATAACTTTAAATTTCTGTTGCTTAACGAACCTTCCTTAGGCACTAAGCATCACTGAGGAGTCTTTTAAGATGATATTTGTATGTTGCTGTTAAATTTTTGAAAGGTGTTAATATATTGATTGTCTTTTTTGTACAATCTTTTTAACAAAGTCTTTCTTTTTTAGGAGAAGAGAAGACTTCAGCAGGACAGAAATAGATGGATATTTATATCGTTAAATTTTTACAAGCATAACATCGATATTAATGTCATTCTGATATATGATACTTTAGAGACGTCATCTTGTCCTCATGTTTGCTCGCTTATGAGATTTTGTAAATAAAGTTTACGATATCAACAAAAAAGTGTTCATACTTTATTTAATTTCATATACTGCTGGTGAATATCGCTTTTGCTTTCCAACTGTTCTCTTCTGCCAACGGCACAATGCGTATTGTCAGGTTTGGGATTTAAATCAGTTAGTTCCATCAAACTTAGCCAATCGCCATGACATAATTGTCCGATAAAACAAGTGAAAAAGACATGAAAAAGCTGTAATTTGATCTAAAAAAGGTTTCAAAACGACAACGTAATGAAAAAAAACTACATACACTAGGAAAATAGGACCCGGATGGTAGTCGTCTTCTGCATCATCGGAGACACCCGCTAGGTAAACCTCCGTCAAAACAGCGACACCCATCAGGTAAACCTCCGTCAAAACAGCGACACCCATCAGGTAAACCTCCTGAAATCAAGGCGATGTCACGCTTTAAAATGAGAACTCGGGTGACGAAAAAGACCACCAGGTTCATGAGCATCGACTATGAGATTCAATAAAGTTGTAAGTTACCAATTACTAAAATAAGGTTACGTGCCTTGTGTATATAGCCCAAACTAAAATAAGGTTATGTGCCTTGTGTATGTAGCAATAAATAAGGTTACGTGCCTTGTGCAAATAACCCTACGTGAAATAAGGTTACGTGCCTTGTGTATATAGCAATAAATAAGGTTACGTGCCTTGTGTATATAACAATAACTAAGGTTACGTGCCTTGTGTATATAGCAATAACTAAGGTTATGTGCCTTGTGTATATAGCAATAAATAAGGTTACGTGCCTTGTGTATATAACAATAACTAAGGTTACTTGCCTTGTGTATATAACAATAACTAAGGTTACGTGCCTTGTGTATATAACAATAACTAAGGTTACGTGCCTTGTGTATATAACAATAACTAAGGTTACTTGCCTTGTGTATATAACAATAACTAAGGTTACGTGCCTTGTGTATATAACAATAAATAAGGTTACGTGCCTTGTGTATATAACAATAACTAAGGTTACGTGCCTTGTGTATATAACAATAACTAAGGTTACGTGCCTTGTGTATATAACAATAACTAAGGTTACTTGCCTTGTGTATATAACAATAACTAAGGTTACGTGCCTTGTGTATATAACAATAAATAAGGTTACGTGCCTTGTGTATATAACAATAAATAAGGTTACGTGCCTTGTGTATATAACAATAACTAAGGTTACTTGCCTTGTGTATATAACAATAACTAAGGTTACGTGCCTTGTGTATATAACAATAAATAAGGTTACGTGCCTTGTGTATATAACAATAAATAAGGTTACGTGCCTTGTGTATATAACAATAAATAAGGTTACGTGCCTTGTGTATACAGCCCTACCTTAACTAAGGAAACAACTCCTACTTCTATAACGTTATCATTTCTGGGACCTTGTGTAGCGACCTTCAATTGCTAGCCAATCAAATCGTTTTTAACCACGTAATTAGAATTTCTTCCACGTGTGGTATAAACTGAATGATATTCAACAGTTATTTCATGCCTTGGGAGTTGAATAACACCGACCTATTGAGGTAGAAATACCAATAACTGAAATAAATAGCTGTTATCATAGAACACTTTGGTTTGGTTTGGTTTGGTTTATTTTGTTTAACATCCTATTACTCATAGAACACATAAAACACATAACAGTATTCAAATAGCTTCACCAAAAAATTCAAATTCGTATGCAAAAGTGAACATCATTCGTAACAGCATTTACACCTGTCAATTGTACAACATGAACTGGGGAGACAAAGATTAAAACAAAAAAGAAAGAAGGAAAATCTAATATGTTGACAAGCGAGTGATCTTTATCGTCATGTTTCTCGTAAGTTTGAAGATAATAATCAATGATATTTCGTTACAGAATCAGAAAGAGTGATTCTCTACACTACTGAACTCAGAGGAGCCATGGTAATCTCTCCGCCACTAATATACTTTTCATATCATTCAGTTAAGCTGTATTGTTAAGAATGCAGGTGGTTGGATTATTGTACGAGTAGTGAGTTCTAAGACAGCACTGATTCAAACTACGTTACATGTGTGTGCTATAAAACGAAATCACCATACGAGCGGTTTTATGAGCGTTAAGTCATAAAGGTGCTGAGTAAAGGATACACAACGTTAGGACCGGTATCTTTATGACAGTCTTAACACGTCAAAATGTACTGGAAAATGGAAACACGACAGAACTCCAGAAGACTTCATATCGATTATAACTGAATAGCTTATCTCTATCAGAACTAAAATGATAGCTGCGATATCACTAACCATTAAAAATGTTAGCAGATTGCAGTTAATATGTTAGCCAGGTATACTAAACGATCACGTGACCATGTAATAAAAACAACAAAAAATACCAACATGCATTCTTACTCTTAAAGGGACTATATGGTTAAAAAACACTATGAGAAAAAAGATGTAAAACGTTATATTTTCTGAGTATGGCACAAAACTAACAATTTCTGTTAATTACAAAAATTAAAAGCCACTGCAACCATTTATGATAGATATTTAAAAAAATAAAGAATGTAAACATAGCGGTCTCGATCTAATTCATCAATTACCGCTCGTAACCTGATACTGCGCATGCGTGTAAGTTGAGAAAGAAGCAACATGGCGGACGTGAACACGTAAAGGCAACGGGGACCTGAAAGTTACCTCACGGAAAGTGCCAGAAAGCGTAAGAGGAAAAAGTCAGACCAGAAAATAGGACAAGCAGTAATAGATGGCGAAAGTTGGAGTTGGAGAGACCAGGTGTTCCGGCAGAGTAAGCATTGACGACACCGGCCACGTAAATCTATTTCCAGATGGTGACAATGGAACCATCAGACAGATCAATGAGCATCGAGGTATCTCCTGTCTTCATATCGTGACAGCAAATAGATTATTTCTCAATAAGGAAATAGATTATTTCTGAATAAGGAAATATATTATTTCTGAATAAGGAAATAAATTATTTCTGAATAAGGAAATAGCTTATTTCTTCATTAGGAAATAGCTTATTTCTTAATTAGGAAATATATTATATCTTAATTAGGAAATAGATTATTTCCCAATAAGGAAATAGATTATTTCTGAATATGGAAATAGATGATTTCTCAATAAGGAAATAGATTATTTCTCAATAAGGAAATAGATGATTTCTCAATAAGGAAATAGATTATTTCTTAATTAGGAAATAGATTATTTCACAATAAGGAAATAGATTATTTCTCAATAAGGAAAAAGACTATTTCTGAATAATGAAATAGATTATTTCTTCATTAGGAAATAGCTTATTTCTTAATTCGGAAATATATTATATCTTAATTAGGAAATAGATTATTTCTCAATAAGGAAATAGATTATTTCTGAATATGGAAATAGATGATTTCTCAATAAGGAAATAGATTATTTCTCACTAAGGAAATAGATGATTTCTCAATAAGGAAATAGATTATTTCTTAATTAGGAAATAGATTATTTCACAATAAGGAAATAGATTATTTCTCAATAAGGAAAAAGACTATTTCTGAATAATGAAATAGATTATTTCTTAATTAGGAAATCGATTATTTCTGAATAATGAAATAGATTATTTCTTAATTAGGAAATAGATTATTTCTCAATAAGGAAATAGATGATTTCTCAATAAGGAATTAGATGATTTCTCAATAAGGAAATAGCTTATTTCTTAATTAGGAAATAGATTATTTCTGAATAATGAAATAGATTATTTCTTAATTAGGAAATAGATTATTTCTCAATAAGGAAATAGATGATTTCTCAATAAGGAAATAGATTATTTCTCAATAAGGAAATAGATGATTTCTCAATAAGGAAATAGATTATTTCTTAATTAGGAAATAGATTATTTCTCAATAAGAAAATAGATTATTTCTTAATTAGGAAATAGATTATTTCTTAATTAGAAATTAGATTATTTCTCAATAAGATAATAATGTCGACCACCTCTCGAAATATTAGTGTTTCCACCAGTGGCGACATATCTCGCAGAAATCTTGATACTGTGATCAGTTCCTGAAATATATCGAATGAAGTGGGATACCGTAGGTAGGGGAAGAAATGATGTTACTATCAAGAAATGGAAAATGAAGGCAAGCGGCTGGTGTTGAAGAGTCTACAGTGTACTTGATTTCATTTTTATACATGGTTTATTCGATCGACAGAGGTCAATAAAGGTTTTGTAAACTAAAGAAATACATATGTACCTATAGATGAAATATGGAGGACTTACAAGCAATTGCACTTCACGGTCACATTCATTGATTTTTTTTTTTGTATATGTTATAAATGACGGTAGGTTAGTCTTTTTGTTATTTTCAACGAATGCTGACTTCTATATAATATGAGAACATGTCACTCCCAGTAACATGTTCATAACACAAGTAGTCATGGTAACTTAGATATACAAAACTTCAAATCCTAACTCTCTAACATTACGATTAAACATGATTTAAGAAACACAAGTTTCGGTTGTTTCCTCATTCAAACCGACCAAACCACGTGGAAATCCAGATGTCGCCGGACTTCTACGTTTTCTCTCTCGCCATGTACCACGTCTGGATTAATACTTGAAAGGATCAATTAATTGTTCCCGTAACAGTTCAAGGTACGCGGTATCACAAAAAAGGATTTTTTGTTGTTGAAAAAATGTACTTTTGGAACATCAAATTATTCATCCTACTGATATGTAGGGCTTATTTATCAAAAAATCAGTAGGGTGCACTAGGTGATGATTATTTTATTAATGAGCGTTACTTGTGGATCGCATGGCTAAATAAGCGATACAAATGAACTAGAGTTGTTTCCCTTACATCGAGGCTGATGTTGTACTACCAAAACACAGTGCAAAATTTCAACAAACAATATTAAACAATGCTTTTACTTATCTAAAAAAGCTTTGCGTTATTGTATTCTAATGACAATCAATGATTTTTATTTTGGTATTTATTTCGAGTAGAAACATTAGGAAAGTATTATATAAATCATGTTTACAAGCAACAGTCGAAGTGAACAATGTTTTAACCCCGAAAATACAAACAGCAAAGCTCGTATAGGTGCTTGTATCGCTTTATTACGGGTATATTCGATTTTCTATAGGCTGAATTCTCCGTGTCCTGAGGGCGAAATCTAAGGTAAACGTCGCGCTTTAAATGTGAAACTAACTGTCTGGAGACATTTGATTATTAAAATGGATTAAAATGCATGCTAAAACACAGTGAGGAATGTAGAAATATATATATATATATTCAGTGTCGTTAATCTAATATTTATATCAAACATTGACACATCTGGGCATTTAAAAAAATAATTTTGAAAAAAAAAAAAAAAAAAAATAGGACCATAAAACTTCACACACGATAAAGTGATCGATACACAAACAATTCCCATATTTTCGGCATACATATCAATGGTACATGTTAAATTAATCATTGTAACCTTAGTATTTGTTTTCTGGTTATTCAAGATAAATAAATCTTGATTTCTGGAAAGTTGCATTTTCTAAAGTTTTCTGGCATTGATGATCGTATACTATTATCGTATACAACTAAAAATGTGGATTTATCTTTAACTGGTGTGTTATTGTTCTTTTTAAAAGAGTTCCGTATATATCTCACTGTTAACTTTTTACGAAGCCAAAATAAACCTGAAATCTAATTTTGATCGATGAATTTGATCCTGGTTCTATATTTGTAGCTTTTCAATGTAGACAGATGCCTGTAATTAACAGGGATTTACATAGTTATGTACGTCCCTGGTAATTGCTATGAATATACTTCTTAAATATAGAGCAAAAACTCAATTAAAAAAGTCATTCTCATTTTTGTGTATTGGCTGTTTATCGATGCTGTTTTCTGTACGGAATTGGTGCGCATGTGTTAGATAACAGGTTAAGTGTACTGCGCGCCATTGGACCCCAGGGACAGTTACCTAATCTAATACAAACCTGTCTTTTATATTAATTCTTAAATGTCAACAACTTCTTGTGTTTTAGATTCTAATTTCTTCTCGTCTTTTTTTAATGTAATTTTGTTGTGCCTTTCATTTGATTTTTTATTTCCGTTAAAAATATCGATCTTATAATTAGATGCCCATCGTCGTTTAAGACTACAGCTTGAGGTTTAAATTTGCCCTAGCGGGGCATTTTTATGTCGGCAGCGTCTCGAAACGTCTTCGTTTAATCAATTAATACTGTCGATTTCGCGCAACGAGCTGCAAATGGCCTGTCGTCATTCCGTGATGACCCAAACGTGCGTTAAATCGGAGCGCAGCATTTAGCTAATGAAATGAATTCTGTTAAGGACTAGTTAATGTAAATAAGCGTGCGTGTATTCTCCCCGGAGTCACACTGATCCGCACCAATCTCCGACCGACAAGTTCTTATTTATTGACAAATAAAGTTAATCTAGCAAATGGTGCGAGCTAATAGCTCTTAGCCGATGATTAACTTCGACATGGGGAGTGCTCTCCCCTTCACAGACAATAAGGCTTGAGAACTTGTCTTTATAGTTACTTAAACGGTGTTTTGTTGTTAATTTAAAATGATTGCCAAAACGGTCGAAAATCCATCAGAGATTTGCGTAGTACTTTAGTGTCTGCCGCCTAGAAGAGAAGAACTGTTTGGTTACCAGAGCTTACAAAATATTTATATAAGTTTATCACAATAAAAACTAGATTGAAGAGAAAGTGCGCACTATTTTCGAGATAGTTTTCTTTGATTTGCATTATTCTGTATTTTTAAAGCGCGACTGGAATTTATTTCTTGTAGTAATGCATAGAGTGTTAATGTTAAAATGGAGATAATGACAGCTTTTTATTACAGATCCTCAGTAGGACAGTATATGTACGTATTATAACGCTATACATGTAAATACGTAACATGGAGATAATGACAGGTTTTTATTACAGATCCTCAGTAGGACAGTATATGTACGTATTATAACGCTATACATGTAAATACGTAACATGGAGATAATGACAGCTTTTTATTACAGATCCTCAGTAGGACAGTATATGTACGTATTATAACGCTATACATGTAAATACGTAACATGGAGATAATGACAGGTTTTTATTACAGATCCTCAGTAGGACAGTATATGTACGTATTATAACGCTATACATGTAAATACGTAACATGGAGATAATGACAGCTTTTTATTACAGATCCTCAGTAGGACAGTGTATGTACGTATTATAACGCTATAAATACGTAACATGGAGATAATGACAGGTTTCTATTTTAGTACATATTCTCAGTAGGACAGTATATATGCATAGCATAACACTATAAATACGTAAAGTGCATAGGATAAAAATACACATTACAGTTAACTTTCAAAAACGCGATTTTCATTTGCTATGTCATGTTTTTCAAATTTCGTTTACGTTCGAAACTATAGCTTTTAATGCCAGATTTTCCATTTCAAATTCTCTAATTACCCCCCCCCCCCCCCCCCCCCCCCCCAAAAAAAACCCCAACAAAACAAACCCAACAACCTTACTCTTAACGATGTTTTGTACAGGAACCTTGTTATGTTTTGTTCTCCTCTGTATCCCCCATCGTGATAAAGATAATATCTTATGTCACCATTACAACATTTGGTCAGATGATCAATATCGTGACATTGTCAATCCGAAGTTATCTAACTTAGCTTATGAAGGTTGCTAAACCCCCAATACAACTTAAATACTCAATTAAAAGGTTTTCTGATTGTAAACACATTTATGTAACTCAATGACAGGATGGGCGTCTTGGCCGTAAAACATGCTTCTTGTGACACTGTTTGCTAAAAGATCCTATGGCTAAATTGGCCACAAGAAATACAAATTATCGTTTAATGCTATAACTACAGCGTATGATTAGAAGGATAACATTTTCATCAATTTAGTACACATAATGAGAAGAATTTGTTGGAGATGAGTCGTGACTGGTACACTTTAATCTGTGAACGCGCTCGAGCGATTTGTTTCAACTCTATTTGGACAACATCATTAGCTTAGTTTTTGACATCGTAATTAACTTCTTTATAATCAATTAAGTAAGAACGAAGACACACGCTTTCAAATAGAATTAGTATTTTTTGATAATGTTTTATATCGGGCTGGCATTCCTCTTGCTGACGACTCTTGTCCCGTACAAACATGTGTATGTGCCAGTTAATGAGTTCCGATGTGATTTCTAAGGAGCTACCGGAAGTAAAACCAGAATTGTAAGATAGGTAGGGACTGATAGTCTCCCGGAAAGTCAAAACAGTTTATCACAACGTATGAGCAGTCAACCCTATACACACAACAGACTCTGTAGTAGGATGGATACCAGAGAAACGGATACAAAGGGTAGTTCATTGATGTGTGTAACCTACCTCCCGACTGTCGATGTCCATATCGGGGTGTATAGCTTACCTCCCGACTGTCGATGTCCATATCGGTGGGTGTACCCTACCTCCCGACTGTCGACGTCCATATCAGTGTGTGTACCCTACCTCCCGACTGCCGATGTCCATATCGGTGGGTGTAGCCTACCTCCCGACTGTTGATGTCCATATCGGTGTGTGTCCCCTACCTCCCGACTGCCGATGTCCATATCGGTGTGTGTACACTACCTCCCGACTGTCGATGTCCATATCAGTGGGTGTACCCTATCTCCCGACTGTCGATGTCCATATCGATGGGTATACCCTACCTCCCGACTGTCGATGTCCATATCAGTGGGTGTGTACCCGACTGTCGATGTCCATATCGGTGTGTGTACCCTACCTCCCGACTGTCGATGTCCATATCGGTGTGTGTGGCCTACCTCCCGACTGTCGATGTCCATATCGGTGTGTGTACCCTACCTCCCGACTGTCGATGTCCATATCAGTGTGTGTACCCTACCTCCCGACTGTCGATGTCCTTATCGGTGGGTGTGGCCTACCTCCCGACTGTCGATGTCCATATCGGTGGGTGTGGCCTACCTCCCGACTGTCGATGTCCATATCAGTGTGTGTACTCTCCCTCCCGACTGTCGATGTCCATATCAGTGGGTGTGGTAACCTCCCGACTGTCGATGTCCATATCGGTGTGTGTACTCTCCCTCCCGACTGTCGATGTCCATATCAGTGGGTGTGGTAACCTCCCGACTGTCGATGTCCATATCGGTGTGTGTACCCTCCCTCCCGACTGTCGATGTCCACATCGGTGGGTCTGTACCCTACCTCCCGGCTGTCGATGTCCATATCGGTGTGTGTACCCTCCCTCCCGACTGTCGATGTCCACATCGGTGGGTCTGTACCCTACCTCCCGGCTGTCGATGTCCATATCGGTGTGTGTACCCTACCTCCCGACTGTCGATGTCCATATCGGTGTGTGTACCCTTCCTCCCGACTGTCGACGTCCATATCGGTGTGTGTACTCTACCTCCCGACTGTCGATGTCCATATCGGTGTGTGTACCCTACCTCCCGACTGTCGATGTCCATATCGGTGTGTGTACCCTACCTCCCGACTGTCGATGTCCATATCGGTGGGTGTACCCTACCTCCCGACTGTCGATGTCCATATCGGTGGGTGAACCCTACCTCCCGACTGTCGATGTCCATATCGGTGTGTGTACTCTACCTCCCGACTGTCGATGTCTATATCGGTGGGTGTGGCCTATCTCCCGACTGTCGATGTCCATATCGGTGTGTGTACCCTACCTCCCGACTGTCGATGTCCATATCGGTGTGTGTACCCTACCTCCCGACTGTCGATGTCCATATCGGTGTGTGTACTCTACCTCCCGACTGTCGATGTCCATATCGGTGGGTGTACTCTACCTCCCGACTGTCGATGTCCATATCGGTGTGTGTACTCTACCTCCCGACTGTCGATGTCCATATCGGTGGGTGTGGCCTATCTCCCGACTGTCGATGTCCATATCGGTGGGTGTACTCTACCTCCCGACTGTCGATGTCCATATCGGTGGGTGTGGCCTATCTCCCGACTGTCGATGTCCATATCGGTGGGTGAACCCTACCTCCCGACTGTCGATGTCCATATCGGTATGTGTACCCTACCTCCCGACTGTCGATGTCCATATCGGTGTGTGTACCCTACCTCCCGACTGTCGATGTCCATATCGGTATGTGTACCCTACCTCCCGACTGTCGATGTCCATATCGGTATGTGTACCCTACCTCCCGACTGTTGACGTCCATATCGGTGTGTGTACTCTACCTCCCGACTGTCGATGTCCATATCGGTATGTGTACCCTACCTCCCGACTGTTGACGTCCATATCGGTGGGTGAACCCTACCTCCCGACTGTCGATGTCCATATCGGTATGTGTACCCTACCTCCCGACTGTCGATGTCCATATCGGTATGTGTACCCTACCTCCCGACTGTCGATGTCCATATCGGTATGTGTACCCTACCTCCCGACTGTTGACGTCCATATCGGTGTGTGTACTCTACCTCCCGACTGTCGATTTCCACAAAATATACGAGGTACCTTTGTATATAACGGTGCCTGGTTTAAGTCTTTACTTGGGGTAAAGTGTAATATACAAATGGACGGTGTCAAAATAAAAGTTCGGAAATACCTTAATATTATCAAAAGCTAGTGTAATCCGAACATATTGATAAATATAAACATCTGGTTATTGTAAGTAGATCATTATTATACATAACCATTAGGCTGCTACATAATCCTACGGGAGGGAAGATCTCTGTCATTTTGAAAGGAAAAATAATTTGGAAAGTGGGAGCCAATAAGCCATTTGTTTGTATTTCATACTGACTAAAATGATTATTGTAACAACACTACTGATTTATTTTGAATAAACATACATTTTAAACTGAATGGGTGTAGCTGAGAGATAAGGTCACTTTCGATTTGAGTTTGAACATTGGTTCTTCATTTCTCGTATTCTGGTCATTAGCATCGATGTAGATTTATTCATTTTCCTTCTTGCTCTATGTTGTGTATTATTTATTAAATAAGTTGAATGAGCTATTCGCATATGTGCCTCTTTTACAATTGTTTTGTCATAAAAGAGACAACAGGGAAAAAGGAATGTTTATATAGCTTTTTACGTTTTAGTTCCTGTTATTGTATCACCAACAGTTCATTTCTCTGGCGATTCAGCACACTATTTGTCTCTGTTGACAATTTGAAGGATTAGTGGAACATCCTTGTTCATTGAGAATTGTAAGTCGGACATCAAAAGCAGTGGGAATGGATAAAGGAATAGCCGTAATATTGTGGATGGATAGTGGAACAACTGTATCAGTGTGAGTGGATAGTGGAACAGCCGTATCAATGTGGATGGAGAGTGGAACAGCCGTATCAGTGTGGATGGAGAGTGGAACAGCCGTATCAGTGTGAATGGAAATTGGAGCAGCCGAATCAGTGTGGATGGATAGTGGAACAGCCGTATCAGTGTGGATGGATAGTGGAACAGCCGTATCAGTGTGAGTGGATAGTGGAACAGCCGTATCAATGTGAATGGATAGTGGAACAGCCGTATCAGTGTGGATGGATAGTGGAACAACTGTATCAGTGTGAGTGGATAGTGGAACAGCCGTATCAATGTGAATGGATAGTGGAACAGCCGTATCAGTGTGGATGTATAGTGGAACAGCCGTATCAGTGTGGATGGAGAGTGGAACAGCCGTATCAGTGTGAATGGAAATTGGAGCAGCCGAATCAGTGTGGATGGATAGTGGAACAGCCGTATCAGTGTGGATGGATAGTGGAACAGCCGTATCAGTGTTGATGTATAGTGGAACAGCCGTATCAGTGTGGATGGATAGTGGAACAGCCGTATCAGTATGGATGGAAAGTGGAATAGCCGTATCAGTGTGGATGGAAAGTGGAACAGCCGTATCAGTGTGAATGGAAAGTGGAACAGCCGTATCAGTGTGAATGGAAATTGGAGCAGCCGAATCAGTGTGGATGGATAGTGGAACAGCCGTATCAGTGTGGATGGATAGTGGAACAGCCGTATCAGTGTGGATGTATAGTGGAACAGCCGTATCAGTGTGGATGGAGAGTGGAACAGCCGTATCAGTGTGAATGGAAATTGGAGCAGCCGAATCAGTGTGGATGGATAGTGGAACAGCCGTATCAGTGTGGATGGATAGTGGAACAGCCGTATCAGTGTTGATGTATAGTGGAACAGCCGTATCCGTGTGGATGGATAGTGGAACAGCCGTATCAGTATGGATGGAAAGTGGAATAGCCGTATCAGTGTGGATGGAAAGTGGAACAGCCGTATCAGTGTGAATGGAAAGTGGAACAGCCGTATCAGTGTGAATGGAAATTGGAGCAGCCGAATCAGTGTGGATGGATAGTGGAACAGCCGTATCAGTGTGGATGGATAGTGGAACAGCCGTATCTGTGTGGATGGATAGTGGAACAGCCGTATCAGTGTGGATGGATAGTGGAACAGCCGTATCAGTGTGGATGGATAGTGGAACAGCCGTATCAGTGTGGATGGAGAGTGGAACAGCCGTATCAGTGTGAATGGAAATTGGAGCAGCCGAATCAGTGTGGATGGATAGTGGAACAGCCGTATCAGTGTGGATGGATAGTGGAACAGCCGTATCAGTGTTGATGTATAGTGGAACAGCCGTATCCGTGTGGATGGATAGTGGAACAGCCGTATCAGTATGGATGGAAAGTGGAATAGCCGTATCAGTGTGGATGGAAAGTGGAACAGCCGTATCAGTGTGAATGGAAAGTGGAACAGCCGTATCAGTGTGAATGGAAATTGGAGCAGCCGAATCAGTGTGGATGGATAGTGGAACAGCCGTATCAGTGTGGATGGATAGTGGAACAGCCGTATCAATGTGGATGGATAGTGGAACAGCCGTATGAGTGTTGATGTATAGTGGAACAGCCGTATCAGTGTGGATGGATAGTGGAACAGTCGTATCAGTGTGAATGGATAGCGGAACAGCCGTATCAGTGTGGATGGATAGTGGAACAGCCGTATCAGTGTGAATAGATAGTGGAACAGTCTATCAGTGTGAATGGATAGTGGAACAGCCGTATCAGTGTGGATGGATAGTGGAACAGCTGTATCAGTGTGGATGGTTAGTGGAACAGCCGTATCAGTGTGGGTGGATAGTGGAACATCCGTTTCAGTGTGGATGGATGGTGGAACAGCCGTATCAGTGTGAATGGATAGTGGAACAGTCGTATCAGTGTGGGCGGAGAGTGGAACAGTCGTATCAGTGTGGATGGATAGTGGAACAGCCGTATCAGTGTGGGTGGATAGTGGAACAGCCGTATCTGTGGGTTGATAGTTGAACAGTCGTATCAGTGTGGATGGATAGTGGAACAGCCGTATCAGCGTGGATGGATAGTGGAACAGCCGTATCTGTGTGGATGGAAAGTGGAATAACCACATTAATGGTGAGCGGGGCAATTGCATATGTTTTAATGGATATTGGCACATCTGAATCAGTGTGAATGGATAGTGGAACAGCCGTATCTGTGGGTGGATAGTGGAACAGCCATATCAGTGTTGGTGGATAGTGGAACAGCTGTATCAGTGTGGATGGTTAGTGGAACAGCCGACATCTGAACAGTGTGGAGGGATAGTGGAACAACCGGATTTCGCGATGATTAGAACAACGAAGATTGATTGCAAACCTCTTATAATGATATATTGGCCTGTTTGATAGAGTTATTTGTTTGCTACAAGTTTTGGTATGAATAACATATTCATATTTTCCCTTCCTATTCGGCCATGATTGTGTCTTTTTGTTTCTGCTTTAACTTTTCAAAGAAGATTTTCATACCATTTTAAAGTACATGTTTTCGAAAAGCAAAACGCAAACGGCATGAAAGCAGCTTCCATTTGCTAAAAGAAGACATTAAACGAAATCAGAATATAATTTTGGGACAGCACAAAACATTCTTCTTTATCCTCATCCGACTGTGTACTCGTCACTATAATGACAATACATTCTCAGGCCATTGAGTTAGACATGTTTTCCTAATGATTAATCGTCAGAAGACATCTAATGTTTTCTCGTCTTTGCTTCCAACTCGTCAGCCAAAACGAGAAGGAGAAAATGATTACATGTTACATATAGATTGGCGCAAGCTAGACTCTCACTCCAGCCAGGAAATCACCCCACCATGAATAGAACTGAATGATTTTCCTTCAGCGTGAAAAATTCCATAGAAGAGCGGTGAAGAATGAGATATATCGAATAAATCAGAGAACAAGCCTATAATCTGCTATTTTGCCGATGTTGGTGTTTGTCTTCTCGTTTTAATCTTGCGACCTCCGATGTTTAACTTGGTGTAAATTGGCACACAGATTCCCGCCAAGATTGATGCATGATAGATCAGAGGAGATTGCTTTCGGATATATATCTCGCTAAGTCGTCAGCGTTTATTGATCAAATTGCCGAAAATGTTCAAATTTACGAATTATCTAGCCATTTATAATTTGATGTTGTTGAGCAAATAATTGACTGATGGTCTTCGAAGGAGCAATCTTCATCAATTTCGATTATATTTGCATGATGACGACACCATTTCCATGGTGATAAATGTGATATCGTTTGGTCCTGGACACCTTTCTCCGTCTGCGCTTGCGCACACGAGAAATACCCAAATGACCGGCTACCCAATTAATTAGAAATCTTGCTTTACAAGAAAGACAGGGTGCTTAATTTACAAATCCCAAACGAGACAAACGAGGATAATTTTCGGGTCAAATCTAAAATGTCATCATGAATTCTAGTCTGCATAGTTTACACTATCAATTGAATTCTGGGATTGAAAAGAAAGGGAGAAAGAAAACATGTGGTAGCGCCAATACACAGACTGAAGTGCTTATATATTCATCTATTCTCAATTATATCATCAATTTCTGTTACAGCAAACCAAGACATTCCTTGACAATGATCATTTATCTACGCAGCAATCTAATTTTATTTAAATTGTATTTAATTCGCAGTGAATGTACGTAAGTTAAACCGTTTTCAATCTTCATGGTAAGACATTTTCTGTAAAAAGGCCATTTTGATCTGCAGTGTTATGACAACTAGTGTTTTGTTACCCGACTATCCAGCACTAATCCGGTTCACCACCAATACCTCAATAACCACTGATCTGGTTACTCGTCATACAACTTTTACTTTATCGGTTGTCAAACCATCCGGGACCTCTAACCCGGTTGTCAACCATCCGGGGCCTCTAACCCGACCTCTAACCCGGTTGTCAAACCATCCGTGAACTCTAACCCGACCTCTAACCCGGTTGTCAAACCATCCGTGACCTCTAACCCGGTTGTCAACCATCCGTCACCTCTAACCCGGCTGTCAAACCATCCGTGACCTCTAACCCGACCTCTAACCCGGTTGTCAACCATCCGGGACCTCTAACCCGACTTCTCGTGTTGTCCCATCATCAAGTCAACATTAATCGTGTTCTCACATCCTGCAGTCACCACTAATCGGGTTGGCAAATCATCCAGTCACCAATAATCAGGTTGTCCCATCGCCAAGTCACTACTAAAACAGTTGCACCATCATCTGAAGCTATTTTCTATAATAAGATGTCCCAATTACCTAAAATTATTTTCTACTTTAACACAATCATTTTGCACTAAATCAGTAGTTATATAACCACAACTAACACTAACCAGTAGTTATATAACCACAACTAACACTAACCAGTAGTTATATAACCACAACTAACACTAACCAATAGTTATATAACACCACTAACACTAACCAGTAGTTATATAACCACCACTAACACTAACCAATAGTTATATAACCACCACTAACACTAACCAATAGTTATATAACACCACTAATACTAATCATTAGTTATATAACCACCACTAACATATATAACCACAACTAACACTAACCAGTAGTTATATAACCACCACTAACACTAACCAGTAGTTATATAACTACCACTAACACTAACCAGTAGTTATATAACACCACTAACACTAACCAGTACTTATATAACCACCACTAACATTAACCCAGTAGTTATATAACCACCACTAACACTAACCAGTAGTTATATAACCACCACTAACACTAGCCATTAGTTATATAACCACCACTAACACTAACCCAGTAATTATATAACCACCACTAACACTAACCAGTAGCTACATAACCACCACTAACACTAACCTAGTAGTTATATAACCACCACTAACACTAACTAGTAGTTATATAACCACCACTAACACTAAACAGTAGTTATATTACCACCACTAACACTAACCAGTAGTAATATAACCACCACTAACACTAACCAGTAGTTATATAACCACCACTAACACTAACCAGTAGTTATATAACCACAACTAACACTAACCATTAGTTATATAACACCACTAACACTAACACAGTAGTTATATAACCACCACTAACACTAACCAATAGTTATATAACACCACTAACACTAACCAGTAGTTATATAACACCACTAACACTAACCATTAGTTATATAACCACCACTAACACTAACCAGTAGTTATATAACCACCACTAACACTAACCAGTAGTTATATAACCACCACTAACACTAACCAGTAGTTATATAACCACCACTAACACTAACCAGTAGTTATATAACCACCACTAACACTAACCAATAGTTATATAACCACCACTAACACTAACCATTAGTTAAATAACACAACTAACACTAATCAGTAGTTATATAACCACCACTAACACTAACCAGTAGTTATATAACCACCACTAACACTAACCAGTAGTAATATAACCACCACTAACACTAACCAGTAGTTATATAACCACCACTAACACTAACCAGTAGTTATATAACCACCACTAACACTAACCATTAGTTATATAACACAACTAACACTAACCAGTAGTAATATAACCACCACTAACACTAACTAGTAGTTATATAACCACCACTAACACTAACTAGTAGTTATATAACCACCACTAACACTAACCAGTAGTTATATAACCACCACTAACACTAACCAGTAGTTATATAACCACCACTAACACTAACCAGTAGTTATATAACCACCACTAACACTAACCAGTAGTAATATAACCACCACTAACACTAACCAGTAGTTATATAACCACCACTAACACTAACCAGTAGTTATATAACCACCACTAACACTAACCATTAGTTATATAACACAACTAACACTAACCAGTAGTAATATAACCACCACTAACACTAACTAGTAGTTATATAACCACCACTAACACTAACTAGTAATTATATAACCACCACTAACACTAACCAGTAGTTATATAACCACCACTAACACTAACCATTAGTTATATAACCACCACTAACACTAACCAGTAGTTATATAACCACCACTAACACTAACCAGTAGTTATATAACCACCACTAACACTAACCAGTAGTTATATAACCACCCACGACCACTAATGTTCAGTTGTTTTTGTTGAAATATTTATATCTTCATTCATATATATTTCATAGTTGATTGTTGATGAGGTAATAATAAAAGATTTGTGTTACAGCGCCGTGATTTTTTTTTTTTTTTTTTTACAGTGCCATGAATTTTGTTACAGCACGTTGTGTCAATCAGGGGGTACAATTTGAGTGAAACAAAAAGTGTTTTTGAATCGTACTTAATGTTGCGAAAAGGAAAAACTGTCCAGTTTAAATTGAATATACAGGTAAATAGAAACATATTTTACAACAATTTAAAACACATATTTTATAATTAACGCAAATAAGCGTATAGTATCAATGGCGATACGACAGTTTTAGCCTGATTGGGTTATTGTGTACATGTATTTGGTATACAAACGTCACATGTGGTGATTTGAAAATGAAAGTACTTAGTGTCATCTTAAAAGCAAATCCAGTCAAAACAGTAATATTTTACAGGCCTATAAATCCCTACTATGGTGCAATTTCACGCAAGTAACATGATGAACTTTTATTTTGTATGATGGCTAATATTGGGCCTTGCTGTTGATATGTAATTTGTTAAGCTGTTTGTAAATTTCAGGAAAACATGTGAAAACTGCATGTTTCAGGGGGAGATAATTAGCTCATTGTATCGCTTATATCGCACAAAATAACTACGTCGTGTTGCTCACAAGAGTCAAAAGCACAAAATATGAGTATTGGTTGGACCAGATCAAACTGTATAATATGTATAAACACTGTTTTTATTAAGGAGGTATTTCAAACATCGAAAAATGTTCTTATTAGACTCTATAAATAACTCTTGTCACGGCAAGAAGATTGTTTTTAGAAATAAATGTTCAACCGTTGAGTTTGGGGTAAAATATGCACATTTCTGAAAAAGACTCACCAGTTAAAGATTTTGTATTAAAAGGACCTTCTTACTATGATCAGATGTCTTAACAGTATGATATAGGAGCAATTTTTTATTGATTGAAGTGTCCCCCTTGATGCCGAATTTGTGTAATGTTATTCACAGTCGCAATTTTCATTTCTATGTCAAGACAAAATAAGTGTTTATACGTACATAAAGCCGAATCCGGTCAAACAGATGCTCCTACCCAGTGCTAAAGACACTTATGGCCTTTTTTCAGGTTTGGTTATTTGTGTGACTTACAATTATTCCATGCTACACCTTATCACAAAGTTACTCTGTAGAAAACAAACCTGTTTGCATCTACAGCAAATTATGGGTGATTTTAAGTAACTACATGTACATGTCCAAACAAACATTTTTTTTTTTTTTTTTTTATATCAAATGACTATTTTTGTGCAAATTTTTAGATATTTATTCGTGTTTGAAATTCAACATTATTTTGCTATATAAATAAGCCTTGAGTGACAATGGAGTATGTATTTTTTTTTTTTTTTTATTTTTTATTTCATCCAAATGCAAAACAAGCATATAGGGAACAGTACAAACATTTTCATAATTATCATGACATAGACAAGCATAAGATGGCGGAGGACAATATTACCATCAATACTACTGTAATGAGATGTACAAGACATGTTGTAACTACATTGTGTTATCAATATACACTGTAAACTCACCAGTTTCAACTTATTGAATTAATATGACAAAACCGTGACGTCATACATAGTAACGATACGTCATAACGGATGACGTCATACTATATAAAAAAGCTACAGAAGCAACAGTGACACTGATGAAAAATGATGAATCAATAATAGCAACAAACTAAGATCAATTTAATTACTTGCAAGCAGGGCTTTTCTTTTCGCTGTAGCACGAAACAAATACTTACCCAACATATTCAAAATTTTAACACTTTTACTCGAGAATAATTCAATATACTTATACACACTTGGTCGACAATAAAAATACTTTTTGATGTATGTCGCCCTTAATTCGGAATATGCCGGACAGAGAAGTACAAAATGCACTTCATCCTCTACGTCATTTTTATCACAGACAGTACAAATCCTCTGATTTCTAGGGATGTTATTATAACGCCCAGACTCGATATTGAGACTGTGACACTGCATAAGAAATTGGCTTAATAACTTCTTAAATATATGATTGATAGGTTTAATTAGATAGAACTGAGTACAGAAGGAATCCACAATATGTTTATACAAATAACATTTGGGGGATACATCAAAAGCATTATAGTATAAGAAAATAGGTATGAATGTTACTACAGAAGACAACGTGATGACGTGAAGTTACGTAAAATAGTTAATACCATCGGGACTAATGGTATTGACCGGGGTCCAGAAAATGTCCATTTTGTCGAATTAGGAGCCTTCAACATGAGCCCATAGCAGGGACACATTATCAATGCCTAGCTGATGACTTTTAAAAATGAATTTATTTGTAGTATTACGGATTAAATTCAGACGTTGTTTGGTATTTCGCCCTATGTGTTCTACTAATGTACGTGTTTTTATTCAAGTTTTCGACTCACGCGGCATTGATTTTTGGACTGAAATTAAATCCAAGCAATCAATTTCGTGTTTGTGGGTGATAGATATTTGGTTGCGGGGTGATTAATGAGCATGTTAGCAGCAGGTGTGTGGCTGTATCTCTCCATTAAATAAAGTCGTGTTTATATTCTCCGGGATTTTGTTTTATTTATTTAGTTAGTCAATCAATACTAATTATATCAGCACTCCTACAATATGACCCATTCGGAGGGCCATTTAATCTGTTTCCTGGAGTTATATTAATTCTCTATACAAAAATAACGAAATGAGAATATTTATTATATCAAGAAATGCTACTGGGTAATATTGAAGCTTATGCGGTTTCTAAGAAATGACAATAAGAAGAAAGAGCTTGCTATAGAGGGTGTTTGTAGAGAACATATTAATTAATAAAATTATCAGACCCATTTCACTCCCTGACATGTTCATCACCAAGGCAATGTCGCCTCATTTCTGTTGACACTTTTTAACAAACTTGACACAACGAGGATCAGTCGTAGCAATTCTTTAACCTTACTGAGATAAGTCATCCTGTGTAAAAATACAACTTGTTTCCTGTTCTATTTCCAACTTTCACATGGATCTTATGAATATTCAAATAAACATGTCATTATATCTATATAAGTCATCCCCCAGAAATTAGTCATAGTGTTCCTAAATCCCTTATACCGAAAAAACCTAGTGAGGACACGGTCCGGTTTGATCTCCCAGCTGTACTTCTTGTCCTCTTGTCAATACGGGTATCTTATTTTCCTGATAAATTCAATTTTAAGGTTCAACTTTTTAACTTTTTGAATTGTTTCTTAATCTGCAAGACATTCAATTGGACCATTCAAAAGTCCCCTTCAAGGCAGCGCTTACATGTGTAGACAAGGATATTGAAAATAGTTTGATAATGAGTCAGGGATAAGAGTTGATGTGACCATGAATGGCTGCTCAGAACAAGGTCCTCCAAAGTCTTGTACAGAAAAGACACACAGCCACAGTCAAAACATATATTTCTCTTGTACACTTACATCTGTTTTATTCTATATCGACAATACTGATGTTGTGTGAAGGGATGAAAATGTTTAATATTTCAAAAGATAAATAAAAACACACGATACAAACTAATGCAGCTGTAAATATCCTAGCGTGTTGCCAAGTCATATCATTCAAGTAACGGTAATAATACATAATATACAACAATAGATATACTAAACGCTAAAGTCACACTGTCCCGGAATGATTTACCTAACCAAAACAAAAACAAACAAGGTGACTTGATTTGATTTGAACGTATTTTATTGTTAAGACACAATTGAATTGGGCACAAGTTTTTAACAACTTATAAAAGCCCTCTCCACACATAATGTATAACAAAGATTGTGATAACGACACCTTATACTTATAATGATTAAAAAAAGAGGAAAAACCAAAGAAATTGACTGAAAGGAAGACATATCTAGAGATCTAAGAGTGAGGTGAATGTTGCTACATTAGGATATACTACAAACTAGGGTTTATAAACGATGTACACAATATATATATTTAAATACACTTAATTAAAGCTAATTATAACTAATGCATTGTACATTCTAGCTACACATTCACGTGACTTGAAACATAAACTATAATGACACATTGCCGGTTTAATGTGTAATACCCTTTTTGGAAGCAATAGGAAAATGATACCAACGAACTTGATACTGGAACAGTAAACTCTGACCCCCTGGGCCTACATAATATAAACGATACAAGGAATCATTAACCCAATCAGCATGGCATTTCATTCATTTTTCTATTCACAGAAAAAACAACTATCAGCATTGAACTATGTGATCACGCAAAATAAACATTTCTTATTACGCCATGCATTTCATTATACATAAACATTCAAAAAATAATAATTGCAGAACTTATTTCCACATATTTTTCATTATACATAAACATTCAAAAAATAAAAATTGAAGAATTTTTTTCCCACAAGTAGTTCATTATACATAAACATTCAAAGAATAAAAATTGCAGAACTTATTTCCACATATTTTTCATTATATATAAACATTCAAAGAATAAATATTGAAGAATTTTTTTCCCACAAGTAGTTCATTATACATAAACATTCAAAGAATAAAAATTGCAGAACTTATTTCCACCTGTTTTCCCTTATATACTATATAAACATTCAAAGAATAAATATTGAAGAATATTTTTCCACATGTAGTTCATTATACATAAACATTCAAAGAATAAAAATTGAAGAATTTGTTTCCACATGTAGTTCATTATACATACAAATTCAAAGAATAAAAATTGCAGAACTTATTTCCACATGTTTTTCATTATACATAAACATTCAAAGAATAAAAATTGCAGAACTTATTTCCACATGTTTTTCAGTATACATAAACATTCAAAGAATACAAATTGCAGAACTTATTTCCATATGTTTTTCATTATATACTATATAAACATTCAAAGAATAAATATTGAAGAATATTTTTCCACATGTAGTTCATTATGCATAAACATTCAAAGAATAAAAATTGCAGAACTTATTTCCACATGTTTTTCATTATACATAAACATTCAAAGAATAATATTTCCAGAACTTATTTCCACATGTAGTTGATAATAAACGAATACATTTACTCAGGTAGTTCATTATACATACATATATATAAAGAACAAAACTGTCTTCCTCGTGTAGTTCATTATATATAAAGAATAAATTGCAAAACTTATTTCCTTATACTTCATTATACATAAATATATATAGAATAACATTTCAGAACTTATTTTGTCATATATCTCATTATATGTAAATATTAAAGAATAATTATTGTGAAACAGCCAAAATGAAAATTGATTTTTTCATGTAGTTTGTGTTTTTTGTCTTTGAAATATCAATATAAGGACCAGAATGGAACAATTTCTGTGAGTTAATCACGTGATGGCGATATTGGATGAAATCCCAGGGTCAATACACAAATCAAGTGTGAGCATCGTGTTACCAATAAGTGCCGGCCATCACACAATCCATAAACGACGCAAAATTAATTCATCACCATAAAAAGCCGTGTCATGGATCCCGCCTTTGATAAATGGCGACCATTAAGGGAGCTCATTAGACTCCTCGAGATCAGAAATGTTGGGTAGTCAAAAAGCAAGAAACTCTTTGTTATCGTCGCCATCTTAACATTGTCGTAGAAGCCATTTAAGATTATCCCCTTTGCTACTTGGAGTCGCGATGATCGTTTGTAACGTCTAATGTTATTACAAATATACATTTCCTAATTGGAAATGTTTGCTGGACACAGGTCACGAGGCGGTCCTCCTTACTCTATCCTATACCAGATATCTTACAGCGGCATCGGTCTGTCAAATCAGGGATCGTACCAAAGATCCACGTATTTCTTGTCAACATTAATCTTACTGTGTACTTTAAAAGCATTGTTCTAAATTATGATTGCCATTCATTACGCTTGTTTTGCTTCCCTACAAATAATGTTTGTACCTTGAAAATATGTACTAGTTGAGTGAATTTGCAATGATTGGCATGCAAACTGACCTCAACATATAGCTCTAATTGATCGATCTAGATTAGAATATGTTAATCTAACAATTGTTTCTAATTTTGTAATTTATATTTTGATATTGTATTTGTACCAGTGGAATATTGGGAATGTACTAGGAATGTCATACAGTGTATATGGAACATCAATAATTTTATATCTTCTTAATTTGTCGAATAAAGCTGATTTTCCTTTTTTTGGACTTAAACCTTATATACCTTTTGCCCTGAACATCAGTGCTGGATCCCAAAGGGACAAAGTTCGGAATTGTGTACTTATCATTGGGGAGGCACATTTGTATCAGATGAAGAAAAAGTGGCACCGGTTCATTATACACACTCGACTTTAATGTTGTTTTAAGAGGATTTAACAACCAGATTTACCATCTATAAAGGGATGGGACAAACTTATTTGTGCTTTTGAAAAAATATAATTGATATAAGATAAAATATTGTTTTACGTAGACCGAAATGCCAAGTCCCCGTCGTTTGGTCAGTACTTTTGGGACATACCATAGACTATTGTTTGTTCAGTACTGTTGGGACATACCATAGACTATTGTTTGGTCAGCACTGTTGGGACATACCATAGACTACTGTTTGGTCAGTACTGTTGGGACATACCGTAAACTATTGTTTGGTCAGTACTGTTGGGACATACCGTAAACTATTGTTTGGTCAGTACTGTGGGGACATACCATAAACTATTGTTTGGTCAGCACTGTTGGGACATACCGTAAACTATTGTTTGGTCTGTACTGTTGGGACATACCGTAAACTATTGTTTGGTCAGTACTGTTGGGACATACCGTAAACTATTGTTTGGTCAGTACTGTGGGGACATACCATACGCTATTGTTTGGTCAGTACTGTGGGGACATACCGTAGACTATTGTTTGGTCAGTACTGTGGGGACATACCGTAAACTATTGTTTGGTCAGTACTGCGGGGACAGTTGAAAAAATGGTCGGACATAACCTCCATCATTTATTTTGTTAAACCATAACATGCTGATGTGACCTGCTGACCTATTAGTAGACTCTACACTAATGACTTGTCAGTCTGGTCAATCTGAATCGTCTCGCGCTCTCCACTATGTCCATCAGTTTGTCAGGGACCAGTCGTAACTAGTGTCTTAACAAAGTGACCCGATTGCTTTGTTTTCCTTGTCCCCCTCCTGTGCTAGTCAGATATAACACAGATTATTAACTATTGTATATAAATATTTAAACTTGGAATCAATATGATTAAACAAACTCAGATTACGGCAATCAACACACGTCTCGTTCCTTGTTACTGGCAGCCTTGTGCTTTCTCCTACTGGAGATCATGCTTGTATATGGCAGAAATTTAATGATGAAGTTACTGTAGAATACCACGAATACTTAATGGAAGATAACTAAAGCATAAAAATGCATGGTCGTGTTATGACGTGTAACCAAATTTGAGACAAATGCGAATTACATGGGTTTCCATCCTAATGCCTCGTTACACGACATTTGTGTTACTAACACATTGCCTAAAACATTCCAAACATACCGAATACCTGGTCAGCTAACAGCTAATGTATTAAAAATGATTTTAATAATCTTTACAGATTAGACAAAGTACGACCTCTCAACAGCACACCGGGAAGGATATGATAGGGCAGGTCCAGTAGCCGGGATGTTTAATAAGGACTTCAGATTAGAACGAGGCTATGGTTCTATCATCTAACTGACCGATATGTTACAGAATATTCCCTCTATGGGCAAGGCCTGTTATGTCATTAATTGCAGTATGATTTGTATTGCTGACAATTGTTCATGCCATGTACCAGACATTTTAGAGGAAGCTCCCAATAAGTGAAAAAAAACACTAACAAAGAATACCGAATAATTACAAAACAATTCAAACTAAAAGTCGGTTAAACGAAGGAAAATTTTACACAAAAGTAAAGATTTTCATACTTTCATTTCACGGATAAGGTACTCGGAGGAGTAAGCGTCTTCATTATCAAGTCAGGGTTAAATCACTTGAGGCTTAATTCAATTGTAATTTACTTCCGAGACTGTAATTAGCACACTCTTGTTTTCCTCGTCCTTGTTTACTCCGTTCTTGTTTTTCCTCGTGCTGTTTTTACCCCGTCCTTGTTTAACCAGTCCTTATTAACTCTGTCCTTATTTACCCCGTCCTTGTTTACCCAGTCCTTGTTTACTCTGTCCTTATTTACCCCGTCCTTGTTTACTCCGTCCTTGTTTACCCAGTCCTTGTTTACCCAGTCCTTGTTTACCCAGTCCTTGTTTACTCCGTCCTTGTTTACCCCGTCCTTGTTTACCCCGTCCTTGCTTACCCCGTCCTTGTTTACCCAGTCCTTGTTTACTCCGTCCTTGTTTACCTCGTCCTTGTTTACCCCGTCCTTGTTTACCCCTTTCTGGTTTACCCAGTCCTTGTTTACTCCGTCCTTGTATACCTCGTCCTTGCATACCCCGTCCTTGTTTACCCCGTTCTGGTTTACCCAGTCCTTGTTTACTCCGTCCTTGTTTACCCCGTCCTTATTTACCTCGTCCTTGTTTACTCCGTCCTTGTTTACCCAGTTCTTGTTTACCCAGTCCTTGTTTACCTCGTCCTTGTTTACCCCGTCCTTGTTTACCCCGTCCTTGTTTACCTCGTCCATGTTTACCTCGTCCTTGTTTACCTCGTCCATGTTTACCTCGTCCATGTTTACCCCGTCCTTGTTTACCCCGTCCTTGTTTACCCCGTCCTTGTTTACCTCGTCCTTGTTTACCTCTTCCTTGTTTACCCAGTCCTTGTTTACCCCGTCCTTGTCCACCCAGTCCTTGTTCACCTCGTCCTTACTCACCCCGTCCTTGTTTACCAAGTCCTTATTTACCCCGTCCTTGTTTACCCCGTCCTTGTTTACCTCGTCCTTGTTTACCTCGTCCTTGTTGACCTCGTCCTTGTTTACCCAGTCCTTGTTTACCTCGTCCTTGTTTACCTCGTCCTTGTTTACCTCGTCCTTGTTTACCCCGTCCTTGTTTACCCCGTCCTTGTTTACCTCGTCCTTGTTTACCTCGTCCTTGTTGACCTCGTCCTTGTTTACCCCGTCCTTGTTTACCTCGTCCTTGTTTACCTCGTCCTTGTTTACCCCGTCCTTGTTTACCTCGTCCTTGTTTACCTCGTCCTTGTTTACCTCGTCCTTGTTGACCTCGTCCTTGTTTACCCCGTCCTTGTTTACCTCGTCCTTGTTTACCTCGTCCTTGTTTACCCCGTCCTTGTTTACCCAGTCCTTGTTTACCCAGTCCTTGTTTACCCAGTCCTTGTTTACCTCGTCCTTGTTTACCCAGTCCTTGTTTACCCCGTCCTTGTCCACCCAGTCCTTGTTCACCTCGTCCTTGCTTACCAAGTCCTTATTTACCTCGTCCTTGTTTACCTCTTCCTTGTTTACCCCGTCCTTGTCCACCCAGTCCATGTTTACCTGGTCCTTGTTTACCTCGTCCTTGTTTACCTCTTCCTTGTTTACCCCGTCCATGTTTACCTCGTCCTTGTTTACCCCGTCCTTGTTTACCCCGTCCTTGTTTACCTCGTCCATGTTTACCTCGTCCTTGTTTACCTCGTCCTTGTTTACCTCTTCCTTGTTTACCCAGTCCTTGTTTACCCCGTCCTTGTCCACCCCAGTCCTTGTTCACCTCGTCCTTGCTTACCAAGTCCTTATTTACCCCGTCCTTGTTTACCCCGTCCTTGTTTACCTCGTCCTTGTTTACCTCGTCCTTGTTGACCTCGTCCTTGTTTACCCCGTCCTTGTTTACCTCGTCCTTGTTTACCTCGTCCTTGTTTACCCCGTCCTTGTTTACCCCGTCCTTGTTTACCTCGTCCTTGTTTACCTCGTCCTTGTTGACCTCGTCCTTGTTTACCCCGTCCTTGTTTACCTCGTCCTTGTTTACCTCGTCCTTGTTTACCCCGTCCTTGTTTACCTCGTCCTTGTTTACCTCGTCCTTGTTTACCTCGTCCTTGTTTACCCCGTCCTTGTTTACCTCTTCCTTGTTTACCCCGTCCTTGTTTACCCCGTCCTTGTTTACCTCGTCCTTGTTTACCTCGTCCTTGCTTACCAAGTCCTTATTTACCTCGTCCTTGTTTACCTCTTCCTTGTTTACCCCGTCCTTGTCCACCCAGTCCTTGTTTACTCCGTCCTTGTTTACCTCGTCCTTACTTACCCCGTCCTTGTTTACCCCGTCCATGTTTACCCCGTCCTTGTTTACCCCGTCCTTGTTTACCCAGTCCTTGTTTACCTCGTCCTTGTTTACCTCGTCCTTGTTTACCTCGTCCTTGTTTACCCCGTCCTTGTTTACCCCGTCCTTGTTTACCTCGTCCTTGTTTACCTCGTCCTTGTTTACCTCGTCCTTGTTTACCCAGTCCTTGTTTACCCCGTCCTTGTTTACCCCGTCCTTGTTTACCCAGTCCATGTTTACCCAGTTCTTGTTTACCCCGTCCTTATTTACTCCGTCCATGTTTACCCAGTCCTTGTTTACCACGTCCTTGTTTACTCTGTCCTTGTTTACTCCGTCCATGTTTACCCCGTCCTTGTTTACCTCGTCCTTGTTTACCCCGTCCTAGTTTACCCCGTCCTTGTTTACCCAGTCCATGTTTACCCAGTTCTTGTTTACCCCGTCCTTATTTACTCCGTCCATGTTTACCCAGTTCTTGTTTACCACGTCCTTGTTTACTCTGTCCTTGTTTACTCCGTCCATGTTTACCCAGTTCTTGTTTACCACGTCCTTGTTTACCTCGTCCTTGTTTACCCCGTCCTTATTTACTCCGTCCATGTTTACCCAGTTCTTGTTTACCACGTCCTTGTTTACTCTGTCCTTGTTTACTCCGTCCATGTTTACCCAGTTCTTGTTTACCCCGTCCTTGTTTACCACGTCCTTGTTCACCCAGTCCTTGTTTACCCCGTCCTTGTTTACCCCGTCCTTGTTTACCTCTTCCTTGTTTACCCCGTCCTTGTTTACCTCGTCCTTGTTTACCTCGTCCATGTTTACCCAGTCCTTGTTTACCCCGTCCTTATTTACCCAGTCCTTGTTTACCCCGTCCTTGTTTACCCCGTCCATGTTTACCACGTCCTTGTTTACTCTGTCCTTGTTTACCTCGTCCTTGTTTACCTCGTCCATGTTTACCCCGTCCTTGTTTACCTCTTCCTTGTTTACCCCGTCCTTATTTACCTCGTCCTTGTTCACCCCGTCCTTGTTTACTCCGTCCTTGTTTACCCCGTCCTTGTTTACCCCGTCCTTGTTTACCTCGTCCTTGTTCACCCAGTCCTTGTTTACCCCGTCCTTGTTTACCCCGTCCTTATTTACTCCGTCCATGTTTACCCAGTTCTTGTTTACCACGTCCTTGTTTACTCTGTCCTTGTTTACTCCGTCCATGTTTACCCAGTTCTTGTTTACCCAGTCCTTGTTTACCCCGTCCTTATTTACTCCGTCCATGTTTACCCAGTTCTTGTTTACCACGTCCTTGTTTACTCTGTCCTTGTTTACTCCGTCCATGTTTACCCAGTCCTTGTTTACTCTGTCCTTGTTTACTCCGTCCATGTTTACCTCGTCCTTGTTTACCCAGTTCTTGTTTACCTCGTCCTTGTTTACCACGTCCTTGTTTACTCTGTCCTTGTTTACTCTGTCCTTGTTTACTCCGTCCATGTTTACCTCGTCCTTACTTACCCCGTCCTTGTTTACCTCGTCCTTGTTTACCCCGTCCTTGTTTACCCGTCCTTGTTTACCTCGTCCTTGTTTACCCAGTTCTTGTTTACCACGTCCTTGTTTACCCCGTCCTTGTTTACTCCGTCCATGTTTACCCAGTTCTTGTTTACCCAGTCCTTGTTTACCCCGTCCTTGTTTACTCCGTCCATGTTTACCCAGTTCTTGTTTACCACGTCCTTGTTTACTCTGTCCTTGTTTACTCTGTCCTTGTTTACTCCGTCCTTGTTTACCTCGTCCTTGTTTACCTCGTCCTTGTTTACCCAGTCCTTGTTTACCCCGTCCTTGTTTACTCCGTCCTTGTTTACCCAGTCCTTGTTTACCTCGTCCTTGTTTACCTCGTCCTTGTTTACTCCGTTCTTGTGTACCCCGTCCTTGTTTACCTCGTCATTGTTTACCCAGTCCTTGTTTACCTCGTCCTTGTTTACCTCGTCCTTGTTTACCCAGTCCTTGTTTACCCAGTTCTTGTTTACCCCGTCCTTGTTTACCCCGTCCATGTTTACCTCGTCCTTGTTTACCTCGTCCTTGTTTACCCCGTCCTTGTTTACCTCGTCCTTGTTTACCCCGTCCTTGTTTACCTCGTCCTTGTTTACCCCGTCCTTGTTTACCTCTTCCTTGTTTACTCCGTCCTTGTTTACCCAGTCCATGTTTACCTCGTCCTTGTTTACCTCGTCCTTGTTTACCCCGTCCTTGTTTACCTCGTCCTTGTTTACCCCGTCCTTGTTTACTCCGTCCTTGTTTACCCCGTCCTTACTCACCCCGTCCTTGTTTACCCCGTCCTTGTTTACCCCGTCCTTGTTTACCTCGTCATTGTTTACCTCGTCCTTGTTTACTCCGTTCTTGTGTACCCCGTCCTTGTTTTCCCCGCAGGTAGGGCGTAAGAATTGTACCTGCTACCCCCATTGCATGATCGTAAGAGGCGACTAAAATTGGGATCTTATCTTTTTTCTTCTTTCTTACCAACTTTCTTCTTCCTAATGTCTCCCCTGACAATGCCTCACTTTTGGCCTTTAGTTGAGAGTTCCCCTCTGTGAGGAAGGTTTTTGGTTCTGTCCCCTGGCCGAGACTTACCAGAGTCTTTAAAAAGGGTAGTTGCTACTCCTGCTTAGCGCTCAGCATTATGGGAGTGGGACGACTGGTTCGCCCGTTGTCAGTATAATGTGACCGGGTGGGGGATCCTGCTGGATGTCTTCGTCAGTATGCTTCAGTGAGGTAGCACTGTAAATCGACAAAAGTTCCGGCCTATCACAAGGAGACTTAACACGTGCATACCGCAGCCTCCCAAAATACACATACGCACTCACCACACGCATGCATATCGCAAACACGGGAGGCCGTCCTTAAATGACCTTAGCTGTTAATAGGGCGTTAAGCAAATTAAACCAAACCAAACCAAAGTTTCCCCGTCCTTGTTTACCTCGTCCTTACTCACCCCGTCCTTGTTTACCCAGTCCTTGTTTACCCCGTCCTTGTTTACCCAGTCCTTGTTTACCTCGTCCTTGTTTACCTCGTCCTTGTTTACCCCGTCCTTGTTTACCTCGTCCTTGTTTACCTCGTCCTTGTTTACCTCGTCCTTGTTTACCCCGTCCTTGTTTACCTCGTCCTTGTTTTACCAAGTCCTTGTTTACCCCGTCCTTTGTTTACCAAGTCCTTGTTTACCAAGTCCTTGCTTACCCAGTCCTTGTTTACACGTCCTTGTTTACCCAATTTGTGATGCTAATGTCGTATGCATCTTTTGTACAATCCTTTGGATAATTTTAACTTGAACGATATGTGTCTTTCATAATTCTTAAAAATATATATAACATTACTGTTCTTGAGGGTATCATATTAAATCAAGTAAATGAAGAAATTTATTCATTTTTGCTTCATTTGATGTTAGCTTCTAGTTAGTGTCGCTAGTACACAGCTTCTGTATTCTGGACACTATTCAGCCTGATTCTTATTGTGTCCATTTCCACTTCGCAAGGTTGTATATTTAAAGCGGTGGTCAAACGTGAGTTATCTATTAGAATTCCAGTAGGATTATTTTTATCTGTTGATGATATTTCAAGTACACTGGACACTCCTGATGGCCTATTACACAGATGTTCCCCCCAGGACATCAAACGGGAATTCCTCTTGTTTGTTTTCTCAATACTTGTCAAACAAACATGGCCGTTATTGCATTGAGTGATCTATTTTCTCACAATGTAATGATTGTATCGGTTATCTAATGGACCCATCCTTCGATAGGTGACACCAGACAAAATTAATCATTTCTCTTTTTGAAATATAATGTTTCTAATAGTTACCTCTACATAACCGATTTTCGATTATATATTGAATTACATTATTAGTGTATTTGATGACACCATTTATTTTATTTTCACGTGGAACTGCATTAATACCAGACTCGATCTATTGTGGTTTATACGGATGGTATTTATAGCAGCAAAAACTGAACCGGAGTCAAGCACTTTTTGGGGATCAAAAGAATTATATAAACACTTGAGAACAATGGCACGCCAATTATAGTCTGTTCTGGGAATGTGCATATGTAAAGATAGATATTCACTTGTATTATCACATTATCAAGTCATACTACAAGATAGATCACAATATACCCGTTTATTATATTAAAGGCGGCTGTCAATGTTTCGGTATTGTGTATATTTTTTATTTTACTTTTTTATTTATTTATTTTTGTTATTATGATATCTTCCAGATTCCACTAACCAAGTTCAATTTTAGAGCATAATACATAATACAGAAATTCTGAAGCATGTGGCAATTAATATTAGGAGAAAGAAAGATAGTACAGAGAATACACTAGTACAGAACAGTTACATCATTGTACGTGATATGTGCCTGAAGGGAAAATGCTAAAGTAAAAAGCAAACTTAAAATAGTTAGCACTAGACATTGGCTGATTAAAAATTAAATGAAACACACAATTATCTAATAATAATTAGCAGTTAATAGTAATTGTTTACATCTATACGAGGAATACTTGGCATATACACTCAGCACTGGACAATGGATGATAGCTTATAGATTATTCATAAAATTTAAAATGCATACACAACTAATAAAATAGCTGTAGTAATTTTGTCCTGGGGTTCTGAATGTATTGTTCTTGTACTGAAGAAATTTCATCCGAATCTGCGTTTGCCTTGTTATTGGTTGACAGGGAATAGTGATAGACATAGCCATCCTGATGCATGTATACTTACAAATCAGACAGCTTAAACACTCATCTCAATAGTTTAATCCAACAATAATCTTTATCAAATGTAATGACGAAGTATGATATTAATGAAAACCTAACTAATATTCTTTTATGGGGTGATCAATCGCTAAACACTAAGGAAAATGAAGAAATATTAATTTCTGTTCAGAATTTCATTTGTAACAGTAACAGATTTTAATAATGTCCACATCTTGATTAGTTTTCAAACCCCACTGAGGCTATATCAAATTTTCCAGAAATTAAAGTATCGAATATGTAATCAACTTTTTTGTTGAGAAGTTAATTTGTCCATCTAATTATTGTGTGTAACTGTCCATGATTTAATGCTGTAATCATGTTTTAGGAAAAGAATTAGTATAAGCTTTTAGCTTGTTTTCCAATCCTATATGTATACATGTATATGATTTGTAATCAGTTAAGTTAATTAGTATCAAGAAAAATATCAGCGATACTTAGCCATGTTGATAAGGGTTGTCGGATAGTAGTAAATGGCCTGATGTGATTTTGTTTCGCATTTTTAATAATTTCAAACTGTGAAATATCTATAATATATAAAGTTGTAATATAGCTGTCTTCTGCAAATTTAGTTGATGAAAATGGTATATGGTATGTAAAAATTGATTAAAAAGTAACGAAATGAGATGAATTCAAAGTTTGTGTAAAATAGAGGTAAAAACCATGTAATGTGGGAGAATACAGGTAAAATCCAGGTAATGTGGGAAAACACATGTAAAATCCAGGTAAGGTATACATGAAGCAGACTATAATGACTGTCACAACATACCTGTCCCTTTGTTATTTTTAAAAAGTGGGAGAAAGGAGAACACACCACTCTGAACACCTCGGCAGTAATTACGCTATTGTTTCAGCAGTTTGCAGATTTAATAGGCACCGGTGACTGTTTCATTTATACATATGTAAAAACATCAGCCGAGTAGATCTACCGGTGTGTCAGAGGGTGTCATCCTGTTTCTCCCAAAACTGAAAAATATATATCCTGGTTCTCCCAAAAACTTATGTAAACAATTTAGGAGGAGTGTTGTTTTAACATTTAGGTTAACTGCTACCTGTACAGGTAAATCAACGTTCCAGTTACCTGACCAGGTAAATTAAGGTGTCTATTACTGAATGTATCAGTTGACAAATAAATAAAAAATAATAGATTTATCCATATATTCACAGATGGTTTGAATTTAAAAATAAAACGTGCACTTTAATAAGATATATGTATCCCCCATATTACAAATCATCAACTTCAGCTCAATTTCCAGGGGGAAGTTCAGAAGATAATGAACAGCATCACGAAGAGGTGTAGAAAGAAATTCAAACCCATACCCGACATCTACGACGAAGAAGTATCCAAACTACAGACACAGGACTGGGCAGCTGACAGACCACTACTTGAGCAGATTCCCACCTACGCAACCTGTAAGACATCCCTTTACCACTCCAGAAGCAAACTACTACCAAAGCCACCGACATCCTTGGCAGGCATCATTTTGGAAGATGAATAAACTCGAACCAATAACGGTGAAGACTTACTTCTCTTTGATGACAACACAGACAACCAACGCATGCTAGCTTTTGCCACTACCAGCAACCAAGAGCTCGAGGATCCCACACGCACACCCAAACATTTAAATCTTCATCCGTGTACTCAAAAAAATCCAGGCTACAAACGACATCACCCGACTTCAGCTTGCTCCCGGAGGACTGCCAATGCCCAAGAGACGCAGATACCTACAACTAAACAACCGTCTGACCAAACTGAAAACCCTTCTACGCAATGGCGACATCGACTACATCTACTATGGCGACTGAGCAACATATTTATTACATATGGAGTGAAATAAAACATACTACATATATGTAGTTACATATAGTTCTGTTAACAATGTATTATCCTAAATATAAATTCATCTTTTGTAATACAGTACAAATAGTGTACAGAGAAAGTAAACTATTGGTTTATTTATGATATAAATAGTGCTAATTTGTAATGTATGTATGAATGTATATGTGGCGCTTATTATTGTATTTTGAAGATAATAGTGCATATTAGTTATCCATTGTACAAGTATTATATTATCAGTAAAAATTACATATACAGTTTGTATATGCATTATTTTTAACTTTTCAAAGTGTAGAATATGTTTTGAAATATATATTCACATATATATGATTATGTCAATGAAATTTAATATATAATTTCACATCTCAAAGTATAACATTAAATTGAAATTTGTATGGTTCTATCACCTACCTACTGTACCTGTATTTACCTGGATTTTGCAATAAATGAATGCGAGAGATAATTACATTATGTGTTTACTTAATAATTAGACCCCTGTGTAAACAAATCCTGTTTCTCCAAAAAAAGTTTAACCTGGATTTTCAGTTTTGGGAGAAACAGGATTAATCAGAGTACTATTATCGGCGACCGCCTTAGGAAATTATCTAATGTAAGTAAAACAGTACTTTTTATCACCGACAGTTGTTGTTCTAAGATTCCACCGACAATTTCTTTCATGACATTATGAAACACTTATAATCGGGTATAATATTCGGTAGAATTGTAGTGCCGATATCAATGGAATTTCGATGTTGAAAAAATGTCGGCGTTTACTACCGATCGTTGTTGGACACAAACACGATACTTCGAGTTATTCGATCATTTCAAGTAGGATTTTTATTGTTGGGACCAAATTTTCACTTCGTATTATCCGAGTTTTTCGAGATTTCCGAATTCGAGTTTTCCCAGTTTTTTTTTTACTAGGATAAAGAGATAATTCGGCCGGGACTGACGCTTTCACGGAAATTCATGTTTATTTACAGGTGGTAAAGCATTTAAAGCATTTAAACTTTCCCAATATTGGGACACTATTTCGTAATTAAATATATTAATTGCTTATTTTCCTTCCTGAATGAGAATTCTCGATTCTTTATTATCCGGTCACCCATACCCATGCCTGTCAACCAGCAAGCTGTTTCGTATTGTACCTCACGTGTCACATGCACGTCTTCTGTGTCACATGCGAGGTGCGGTTCGTGAATCTAATCAGTCGCTACACAATAGAAAGACAGAAATTTGATGGAAATAGAAATATGCATGTACGCAGACAGCTATTCATATGCAAACAATACATTTTTCATATAGTGTACAGGAATATACATAATAAACGAAGACTGGCTCTGGACTAGATGATTGTACTTGTAAATGGGGTATTGTAGAATACTTGTAAACCACGTCAAAGCTGTACCGATGTCATAACCAAATCGCTTCTTTCCATTTAATAAAAGGCTGCCGTCATTTTGGCGTCTGAATCTGAAAGAGTATAACATATCATCCAATCAGACAAAAAGATTCACTCCTTTTCTATAACTAATGAATAGCAAAACGCAGTAAAATTGATGAAAATGTATCAATCAGTAAAGAAATGGTTTGACACATACAATGCTTATGATTTGTGACCCTACATTACTAGAAATTACCATTACTAGGAGAAATGGGGAGAGATTGACATATAGAGTAGCAACTAACAATCAAAACCAACCTAATCAATTAGGCGGAGAAGGATATCCGGGATGAAATAGAATTCAGCTTGACAAATGAATTACAATATTTCTACCGCATTAGGGATAATATAGTGCTTCACTTGGACCCAAACATGCTACGTTTGGTAACGAGCAAGCGACATCGGATTGTCATGTGCGGACATTCCTATGGCCAATCCACATCGATTCCATTTAACCAATAAGAAAGGTCCGAAAAGGATGATTGACAGGTGTTCGTGAATACACAGCCTAGAAGACAGTCATACATGTTCACAGCACAAATAAAATATTTAGAATAAAACATGATATGGTAGTCGATACGATGTCAATCAATTCTACTTCACTATGAACAGATAAGATTATTGGATTTTCCGAAAGATATTAAAGTTGTAAGAACGTTTTTTCCCCTCAATGTGATAGAAATAAAGGAACGAGAACATCATCTAATGTAAAAAAGATGTTATTCAATACAAACAGATTATCCTGAATATCGTTTACAGCGTTTTCAGTCCTGGTCTACATATGTAGTAGTTTTCATGGCATATGAACCCGATGTCTAATATCTAATACACGAAGAGAAATGTTCCGGAATTGGCCCACTGTAAAATAAATGAACATGTAATAATATATAACAAGTTACCCCCTCTCCAAAACATATATGGCACATATAATATGATTTAACATATTAAATATTTAAAATCTTTAGCATGTGCACATACCATCACTCGTAAATGTATCTTAAGAGGAACAATAAACTACCACACTTCAGACGGACAATTTACATTTAAATCCCTTAGAAAACATCAATAAATGACTGAAATAAACCATAGTGCCATATAAGAAACACTCGAATCCACGCAGTCCTGAACGAGCTACTTATAACATGCCTGATTTTACACTCTGTCGTTCAATTTAAATCATCTCTTAAATATCTCCCTTGGTGAGACTGATCGTAGCATAATTACACCGTAGGCAGGTAAATTACAGGTGCGACAAGGAAGAACCAACAGCTATACGTGCATAAGTATGACATTATTGAACTTAAATTGATAAATAAAAATGTTTTGGAGTATAAAACAAAAGTGCTTACAAATCTGTTCATGAATTACCCAGCAATTGTAGCGGTATCAAGCATGTCTAACCGCCTTACATCTGCATTAAATGGAAAGCATATGTCCGATATCCTAGATACGGGTTGTCTCCACACAGGTGTTCATTTCATAAATCTTTTTCGTACAATCTTAAGCATATCAGAAAGCAATAAATGTCAACATTGGATAGTAAATATATTACAGAGAGGCCAGGACTTCACATCTACCTGGATTTCTTTTATCCCTATATTGTGTTTAGACAGGCCCCAGCTTCATCAATATTCCTTAACATTGTCCAGAGGAAACCATTACGGAATTTAAGGAACGTTCCTTAACTAAGAGTCCCCACTCAATCCAGTAATGCTTTCCTACGGATAATTGTATTTTCAAATTTTCTTGAGTTGAGGAATGTTGATCAAACCGGTGCCTGGTAACTTTGGATTTACAAACTTACGAAATTTAAAACAGTATAATAACAACACATTTCGATGGCACTGCTAACAGTAAAATTACCATGATGGGTAAAAAGCAAATTATTATATGTTTGCAGGACATATGATGTTTAAGCATATATTTTTGAGTTGTGGTTTTGGTTTTGAGGAAAATATCTTTAATGAATAATTAGAAGTCTGCCAGATACATACCAAACGATGGCGGTACTCATTATTTACCTCTGAAGAAACACCCATTTAGAAAAAAAAGACCACGTGGCCAATTTAATTTTAATATTATTGGAGGATGGAAAGCATCTTTCTTTAAACTCTATAATCTTTTTCATGAAAAAAAAAGTTATGGCATATTGATGAAATTGGGCCCGATAATTTGCTAAGAATTCGTTTAAACCGTGTATATTTATTTGCAACATATACTTACGAAATAAATTCAGCCAATTATTATTGTCTTATTTATTATCAATCAAAGTAACGGGAACTCTTAGCTCAATCGAGTTGAAGACGTGACGCGTGTGCTGGCAACAAGCATTTCTAATGATTGTTTTCATCATATATCATACAAATTCTGATTGTCTGATAGAAGATATTTTGTGATATCTATTCGCAGCAAATTTAACCAGAAGCTGCTTTTTCGTCATGAACGCCACTCTTTAAGCTAACAAAACCTTGAAACCTCCGGTCTGGTATGAGTCTCGCGTTTCACCGTCGGTAACGTGACTTACGACGTGATTATGACTACAACAATGGCGGGGGGTTTGTGTATCTCTGTGATGAGTAACAGACCTCCCGTGGACAACCATTCGTCATATGTAACACACCTGTGATTTTATGGAGACACAGACAGACCTTAAAGTTCCACTCATTGTCAATCACGTGACAATGTAGTTATAGAACAGGTCAACGTAGCCATTTGTCCGGTATATCTCACTAAGGTGATAAATAACACGTAGCTTTGTTTTGATTCCATTATTCCATCTCCAAACCTTTAATTATCCTATTAGGCGATCAATGTTTGGAGGAAGTTAGGTGGAACCATTAAGTCTCTCAAATGGACTTCGTTCAGGAGGACATTGAAGACATTACCAATTTGGTGTTTTCGTTGCATATCTTTTCAAACATATATGTTAAAATGATACCTTTCAGATTTACTTAGTTTGTGCTCTTCGGAGCGACCACACAGTAAAATGTATCATGTGAAAGATTCCATCTGATCATCGTAGGCGATCTCAATGATTTCTTTCATACGTTTGATTTTCCCGTCTGCCATACTTTCATTCCAACTCACTCCATCATTACACTGTGTTGTGCGCGCAAGCTAATCTAGTGATCCTTAACAATGGCGATAGCCCCCTTGGGTATTAACTGCCCCTTGTCACATCAAACTTATCTCGGGAAGCATAAATACAGCTAAATAAGACAAGCTGTATCCCCTCTACGTGTCTAAGGCGAGTTTTAGACTCTACTATAACCCGCCCGTTGTTTTGCGTATTAATGTGAAGGCTTTGAAAGTACTTTACTTTCAATAGAAACTTCTAATCTAGTTTACTTACCTATGTATATTGTCGGAATTATGACCACATTTGGAAGTTTTTGAAATTAACTATCTGGACATATGAATAAATCAAAATGATTTAGGGAGATTATTAGCAGATCAGTTTTAAGATGGTTGATTTATATATTTATTTATCGAGTTATCTCAGACTGACTCTTGAATAGAGTATACATGAGTCACCAAAACCTTGTCAAGTGAAATGATTGAATTTTAAACTTCCTACCTGTGAAGAAGTGGACAATAGGTTCTTGGGTCATATGTTCTAGCTAAAGGATTGTACTAACGGCACACAGAATGTTAGCAGAATTCAACACAAACCGATAGTTAGCCAACAAGTCAAGCTGCATCATACACATGAACCTGGTCCTTATCATACAAACTAACACCCCCAAAACATGATAAACCTGGTCCTTATCATAGAAACTAACATCCCGAACACACGATGAACCTGGTCCTTATCATACAAACTAACATTCCCGAAAACATGATGAACCTGGTCCCTATCATACAAACTAACATCCCGAACACATGATGAACCTGGTCCTTATCATACAAACTAACACCCCGAAAACACGATGAACCTGGTCCTTATCATACAAACTAACACCCCGAAAACACGATGAACCGGGTCCTTATCATACAAACTAACATCCCGAAAACACGATGAACCTGGTCCTTATCATACAAACTAACATCCCGAAAACACGATGAACCGGGTCCTTATCATACAAACTAACATCCCGAAAACACGATGAACCTGGTCCTTATCATACAAACTAACACCCCCAAAACATGATGAACCTGGTCCTTATCATACAAACTAACATCCCGAAAATATGATGAACCTGGTCCTTATCATACAAACTAACATACCGAAAACACGATGAACCTGGTCCTTATCATACAAACCTGGTCCTTATCATACAAACTAACATCCCGAAAACACGATGAACCTGGTCCTAATCATACAAACTAACTTCCCGAAAACACGATGAACCGGGTCCTTATCATACAAACTAACATCCCGAAAACACGATGAACCTGGTCCTTATCATACAAACTAACATCCCGAACACACGATGAACCGGGTCCTTATCATACAAACTAACATCCCGAACACATGATGAACCTGGTCCTTATCATACAAACTAACATCCCGAAAACACGATGAACCTGGTCCCTATCATACAAACTAACATCCCGAACACACGATGAACCGGGTCCTTATCATACAAACTAACATCCCGAACACATGATGAACCGGGTCCTTATCATACAAACTAACATCCCGAAAACACGATGAACCTGGTCCCTATCATAGAAACTAACATCCCGAAAACATGATGAACCTGGTCCTTATCATACAAACTAACATCCCGAAAACACGATGAAAGTGGTCCTTATCATACAAACTAACTTCCCCAAAACACGATGAACCGGGTCCTTATCATACAAACTAACATCCCGAAAACACGATGAACCGGGTCCTTATCATACAAACTAACATCCCGAAAACACGATGAACCGGGTCCTTATCATACAAACTAACATCCCGAAAACATGATGAACCTGGTCCTTATCATACAAACTAACACCCCCAAAACACGATGAACCGGGTCCTTATCATACAAACTAACATCCCGAAAACACGATGAAAGTGGTCCTTATCATACAAACTAACATCCCGAAAACACGATGAAAGTGGTCCTTATCATACAAACTAACTTCCCCAAAACACGATGAACCGGGTCCTTATCATACAAACTAACATCCCGAAAACACGATGAACCGGGTCCTTATCATACAAACTAACATCCTGAAAACACGATGAACCGGGTCCTTATCATACAAACTAACACCCCGAAAACACGATGAACCGGGTCCTTATCATACAAACTAACACCCCGAAAACACGATGAACCGGGTCCTTATCATACAAACTAACATCCCGAAAACATGATGAACCTGGTCCTTATCATACAAACTAACATCCCGAAAACACGATGAACCTGGTCCTTATCATACAAACTAACATCCCGAAAACACGATGAACCTGGTCCTTATCATACAAACTAACATCCCGAAAACACGATGAACCTGGTCCTTATCACACAAACTAACATCCCGAAAACACGATGAACCGGGTCCTTATCATAGAAACTAACATCCCGAAAATATGATGAACCTGGTCCTTATCACACAAACTAACATCCCGAAAACACGATGAACCTGGTCCTTATCATACAAACTAACATCCCGAACACACGATGAACCTGGTCCTAATCATACAAACTAACTTCCCGAAAACACGATGAACCGGGTCCTTATCACACAAACTAACATACCGAAAACACGATGAACCTGGTCCTTATCATACAAACTAACATCCCGAACACACGATGAACCGGGTCCTTATCATACAAACTAACACCCCCAAAACATGATGAAAGTGGTCCTTATCATAGAAACTAACATCCCGAACACATGATGAACCGGGTCCTTATCATATAAACTAACATCCCGAAAACATGATGAACCTGGTCCTTATCATATAAACTAACATCCCGAAAACACGATGAACCGGGTCCTTATCATAAAAACTTACTTCCCGAACACACGATGAACCTGGTCCTTATCATACGAACTAACATACCGAAAACACGATGAACCTGGTCCCTATCATAGAAACTAACATCCCGAACACACGATAAACCTGGTCCCTATCATAGAAAAAGCAAAATGGTGCATCAACGAGGGTCGATTGGTATGTTATGAGCCTCGTATTGAAGAAGGTTCCCAAGAGTGTTCTTTTTAAATCCTACTATTCTCTGACTATATAGGGCTTCATCAGATTTTCATCTATTTCCAAAACTGACAACAGTTATTTCAGACACCCTTATCATAACATGCAGTGGATGGCTATGGCTTTCTGAACAGCCAAGAAAAGGATTTACATAAAAGTGGCACTGAGGCCCTTAAACACCATTGACAAAAATGTATAGATACTGAAGGAGACTATGTTGAAAAATAATACAATATGTCCGGCAAAATTCAAATCCTTCAACATGAAGCTCACAACTTATCAATCAGACCTCGTATGAAAAAATAGATATATAAACAGCCACTCAAAACTGGAATTCAACACAAACTTTGAGAGGATGTCACAAAGCAGAAAATCAAATGAATCATCAAAGGGACAACAAAGCTAAAGACATACATGTACTCTGTTTTGTACTCACCGATTTTGTCCTCATGCTCAAGTCCTTGAAATTCTTAAGTATGATATTGCCCATGCTGCTCAGGGCACTTTTCTTTACCATGGCGACAAGACGTTTGACCGTGAAGACACTAAAACAACTTAAACATCTGGACCGTGAAGACACTAAAACAATTTAAACATCTGGACCGTGAAGACACTAAAACAACTTAAACATCTGGACCGTGAAGACACTAAAACAACTTTAACATCTGGACCGTGAAGACACTAAAACAACTTAAACATCTGGACCGTGAAGACACCAAAACAACTTAAACATCTGGACCGTGAAGACACTAAAACAACTTAAACATCTGGACCGTGAAGACACTAAAACAACTTAAACATCTGGACCGTGAAGACACCAAAACAACTTAAACATCTGGACCGTGAAGACACCAAAACAATTTAAACATCTGGACCGTGAAGACACTAAAACAACTTAAACATCTGGACCGTGAAGACACTAAAACAACTTAAACATCTGGACCGTGAAGACACTAAAACAACTTAAACATCTGGACCGTGAAGACACTAAAACAACTTAAACATCTGGACCGTGAAGACACCAACACAACTTAAACATCTGGACCGTGAAGACACCAAAACAACTTAAACATCTGGACCGTGAAGACACCAAAACAATTTAAACATCTGGACCGTGAAGACACTAAAACAACTTGAACATCTGGACCGTGAAGACACTAAAACAATTTAAACATCTGGACCGTGAAGACACCAAAACAATTTAAACATCTAGACCGTGAAGACACTAAAACAATTTAAACATCTGGACCGTGAAGACACCAAAACAATTTAAACATCTGGACCGTGAAGACACCAAAACAATTTAAACATCTGGACCGTGAAGACACTAAAACAACTTAAACATCTGGACCGTGAAGACACCAAAACAATTTAAACATCTGGACCGTGAAGACACTAAAACAACTTAAACATCTGGACCGTGAAGACACTAAAACAACTTAAACATCTGGACCGTGAAGACACTAAAACAATTTAAACATCTTGACCGTGAAGACACCAACACAACTTAAACATCTGGACCGTGAAGACACCAAAACAATTTAAACATCTGGACCGTGAAGACACCAACACAACTTAAACATCTGGACCGTGAAGACACTAAAACAACTTAAACATCTGGAACGTGAAGACACTAAAACAACTTAAACATCTGGACCGTGAAGACACTAAAACAACTTAAACATCTGGACCGTGAAGACACCAAAACAATTTAAACATCTTGACCGTGAAGACACCAAAACAAAATACATCCTTTAGAACAGGCGAGACACTAACACCAAACAAAAAACATTCTCCGAAACCGAGGAGACAACAAAGCAAATGATAAAATAAGACAAGACACGAACATGGCAATATGAACACAGACTCTTGGGACAGTATCTAAACAATAAACAGTTCAAAAATGAAACATTGTATCCATTTTATGATAAAACACTAACTTTTGTCAAGATCATTATAAGACATAATCTATATAGAATGCAGACCCACTATTGTACCTTCTGGATCCATTGTCATTACCCTGTTTCTCATTTTGAGAACGTACTTTGACTGACGGGTAGACAGTGCTGTCATCCATGTAATCGAACACTAGTCTTACCTTTCAATAACCAGTCGGTGGGAAAGCCGGCCACGTAACCTCAGGTGAAGATCCGAGGGGCGTGGCTCAACGCTCCCGTGGCGGTTTGTGTTTCTCGGGAAGCTGAGAAACTGGTCTGGTGCTGTCGTGGTTGTGTCCTTGGGTATAACAAGGCGATGAACCCACGAACAAACAATGGTTTACGACGGGTTCCTTATATTCATCATCTACTACAAATACCACCTCAAATTGACCCTGGCTAAACAAACAAACAAACAAACAAACAAACATACCAATCAACAGGAGTTTCACTTCTGCAGTATATCGACTTGATTATTTTTACACATCCATGTGCAGACGACTTTTTTAAATGGAAAGATCAAGCATTTCAGTCTGGCGGAAAATATACACAGGGTTTGATACACATGTTATTAGTCGGCATAAAGGGAGAGGAACGACTGTCAATAAGACATTTTGGTCATTGACATGTCGTTTTTGGTTATTTTATATGACATTTTTGGTTATTTACATGTCGCTTTTGGTTATTTTACATGACATTTTTGGTTATTGACATGTCGTTTTTGGCTATTTAACATGACAATTTTTGTTATTTTACATGACATTTTTGTTATTTTACATGACATTTTTGGTTATTTACATCTCATTTTTGGTTATTTACATGATATTTTTGGTTATTTTACATTACATTTGTGGTTATTTACATGACACTTGGTTATTTACATGACATTTTTGGTTATTTTACATGACATTTTTGGTTATTTACATCTCATTTTTGGATATTTACATGATATTTTTGGTTATTTTACATTACATTTGTGGTTATTTACATGACACTTGGTTATTTACATGACATTTTTGGTTATTTTACATGACACTTGGTTATTTTGCCATTTTTGGTTATTTACATGACATTTTTTCGTTATTTTATATGACATTTTTTCGTTATTTTACATGACAATTTTGGTTATTTACATCCCATTGTTTGTTATTTTACATGACATTTTTGGTTATTTACATGACATTTTTGTTTATTTTACATTATATTTTTGGTTATTTATATGACATTTTTGGTTATTTACATCTCATTTTTTGTTATTTTACATGACATTTTTGGTTATTTACATGACATTTTTGTTTATTTTACATTATATTTTTGGTTATTTATATGACATTTTTGGTTATTTACATGACACTTGGTTATTTACAAGACATTTGGTTATTTACATGACATTTTTGGTTATTTACAAGACACTTGGTTATTTACATGACATTTTTGGTTATTTACATGACATTTTTGGTTATTTTACATGACATTTTTGGTTATTTTACATGATACTTGGTTATTTACACAACATTTTTGGTTATTTTACATGACATTTTTTGTTTTTTTACATGACATATTTGGTTATTTACATCTCATTTTTGGTTATTTACATGACATTTTTTCGTTATTTTATGACATTTTTGGTTATTTACACGACATTTTGTTACGTACATGACAGTTTTTTTGTTATTTACATAACATTAATGGTCTTTTCTTTGTTTATCATGCTTATTAAGAATACCTTTACTGTATAGCTCTTTGGGATTGAGGACGGGGGCTGATTGTTGCACCATTCTCATGTTTTCATTTCTATATAAAGAAGCGTAAATCAAAATATCTGCACCATTTAGAGGGGACAATATTTCAAAATTAAAGGCAATCAGACATCCACTTGGTCCGATAAGTGCGTGCAGGTGTGATAAGCATATCCTCTTGAGAAAAAAACACCCCAAAATACCGGTACAATATACGTCACACTACCTCATAAATCAAAGCGTTGATTGGAAAGTTTTTGTTTTCGATTGTCAATATTAAACAGGTAATCCGATGTTGAGTAGTAATCCATGTACAATTTGTGACAAAGTACAATCGACTTTACAACAGCTTCGCGATAACACCACTAAGATATATGGTGGTGTAGAACACTCGGGTTGTGTACTCGCTCCACATAAAACAGGCTTCAGTGCTGGGGCACTATATCTAGGATACACAGTACAGCTGATGAGTATGAGAAGAAGTTAAATGATTTATGATAAATGATTATACAATTACACAGAAAAGTTCTTTATACATGGGCCTCAATTTCATATAACTTTGCGATTGATCTTAGTTGGTTTGTCGATTAGTAATTTATGTGCAAAAGTACCTACATTTTTTAGCGATTGTACTCAATAGAATACTAAAAATGCCATACCCTTCTTCATGCAAGTTTTTTTTTTTTTTTAATCTTCGTAGCAAATTACACATTATTTATTGTTACAATATGTGTGTAACTTATCAGATAGATCATGGCCATAGTATCAACTCTCTTTGTACATAATTAATTATTCAGGAAAAGTGATCGTTTAGTAATTTATATCTCAGTTGTATTATTTTTCTCTGGGAATTAAAGAATCACAGAACACTATACAAGATCTAGAAGGTCAAAGAAGGTCATGAAGCGTTTATTAATAAAACAGTTAATTTACAACGGAGACTGTCCACAGCAGTGCTACAAACGGATTCATCACCCCACCCCTCCAATGACCTTCTGTTAGTGTGACAAATAAGTTTTGGCATCATATAAAATAGCAAAGTGTTGTTGTGTTCTTATTAATCAAAATAAGGTTGATTTTGTATAGAAACATTCTTATCAATATCAGACAGGCTTGATATAGAATTATATCGTATAGTTTCCTCGTGTTCTCATACCGTCAATCTTATATGATCAGTTCGAGTACAAACAAACGAACGAATTACGAAAAGCGACTAACGACTGTAACATATTTTCAAATTCATTTATGTACCACTAATGTGATCATAATAGATAGTGGGGCCATTGTTTTGGTTGGTGTAGTGTAGTTTGGTTGGTGTAGTGTAGTTTGGTTGGTGTAGTGTAATTTGGTTGGTGTAGTGTAGTTTGGTTGGTGTAGTGTAATTTGGTTGGTGTAGTGTAGTTTGGGAAGCATTTTAACAATGTTGTCATTATTTCAGCCAACTCGGTGATAGTGTTGCTTGATTTGGACGTGTTTTATTGTTTAGACACAATTAGATTGGGCACGGGTTTTAACAACATATACAATCCCTCTCCACAAATATATATTACAAGGATTGTGATAGCGACACAGTATTCTTATAATGATTATAAAGAAAGAAAGCAAGGACGAATGACAGGAAGGAAAGACAGATCTAGAGACCTTAGAGTAAGATGAATGTTGCTATATTAGGATTAGAACGAATATTCATACCCTGCCTATAATGACGACGACCATCTGTCAGAAATTGTCCGTCCGTCGTCCAGAGCTACGTTATCGCAGCTATATTAGGATATACTACAAATTAGAGTTTATAAACGATGTACACACTAGTATTGTCACACATGTACAACAGTCATCAGCATATTTGACGTCACGGCTATAAAAACCTAGTAAGCTCCGTTTCGTTCTATAGGACTACGATGAATGTTACACATATTAAAATGTATGAACCGAAAGATCGAAGTCTTCTGTAGAGAATGGTAGTAGAATTATGGATGTAGGTGGGGATTTTGTATGGAAACAGAAGTTTCAAGAAAAATGAAAATCGTTGTTTCTGACTATTTTTGGATATAAGACCAGACATACCACTGTGATGTAAAACAAGACTTGGCACGTCGATATGCTACTCTACGTGTGGTACTCCGTTTATTTCATCACTGGCTACTCATTAGATCTAATCGGCTTCTAGCAGTAAGAATGATAAGCTATATGTGGCGTTACGTACATCTGTGACACTACGTACGTCACATGTGCACGTATTGATTTGTCAAAAATAATCTATAATTGGATTGGTGGATTCATACATCGGGGTATTTTTCACATTGCAATTAAAAAATCGGCACTGATAGGAGAATAGTTGTAAGTCTCATGCTTATCAATTTAAAATTTGGGTTTTCTTTCATATCAGCATGAAACTAAAAATATTCCAATCAATGTTTATGTAAAATTTCGCTCTGTCAATGGGACCTGTTCTTGTGACGTCACGACTACAGGCAATCGTTCCCGACAAAAAAATGCTTCGTGGAAGTAAATAAAAACTCGTAGATTTGATTCAACATTTTAATCAATATATTTCACTGTGGGGATATCAACTTTTATACAACAGCGAAAGTTTTCAGGGACGTCAAAAATGCACTCAATATAGTGATGTCAGACAAAACGATGTCACGAGCATTGCTCTATATATCACAACACCAATGAGAAATATATAAGAATTATGATCTGATAACTATATTTTGATTATGTTATATAGTGACACTGTAGAGGAAATGATATGACCCTATACATTACGCAGTTTACAGTCCATAAACCCTGTCATCCTTCTAATGATTAGATATTGACATCAATCTTTGAAAATGGCCACCTTATTCATTTATGTGCGGACTACGAGTTGAAATAAAGATGCCGAAACATACAGAGACTTGCATATCAGTGGTACAGTCAATGATGTAATTAAGGCCATGCTGTGTTTTACTCGACTTTTACAGCCGTGCTATTTCGGGCTCGGGTGCAATTTCGACCGTAGTTCAATATTTAGAACCGACAAGAAACAAAGCTGACGGTTGACATCAGCTCCAGCTTTTCTTGTCGTCGATTATGTAAACTGCCTTTAAAAGTAAATATATTTTTAATTCCTGGCCAATTTTAACTTTGTTAGTTGAGAGAATTTCCCTTTAACTAAAAACGGCTTGTAGTATTTTCCTGTACACCTGTGCGTCTCTGATATAACGTTATCTGTAAATTATGACACGCATCGACCTTTATTGTACCTTAATTAACACGTACTTGTTACAGTCATAACAACATTATCAGTTGACAACATCCTCCTGACCAATGGTCACTTTTATATCTACAGCTCGCTACGATAAGCATGCGGTGGCTGATTTGTTCCATTTCGTCCGTTCGTCTTTTCGCCCCGAAAAGACGAAAATCAAATATTTTGCGTGCATTCATTTCATCTTTTCGCGTATGACGTTTCGTCTTTTCGGGCGAAAATACGAAATTTAAGTTTTGTTAATTTTCGTCCTTTCGGGGCGAAAAGTCGAAAAAACGAAATTCCACAAATCAGCCACCGTAGAATGAGGCGCATACCCACGATTACTCCAAGTGGAATTATTTCTGTGAACTTAAGACTTGTTTTCAATATTTTCATAATAGCAATAAAACGAAAAAAAAAAAAAAAAAAAACCAGCACCGAAGATATTCGTACCCCCTGGACATAGTTGTAAAGCCTGAAAAGGCAGCAATTTAGGGCTATTTCTATCCCTAATATGAGCACATACATGTAGGAAAACAAACAAACAAAAACCAGCAAAAACACCCAACTGATCGTGCGGTTACATACATTTTTTTAAAATTCATTTTTCTCTCAAATACTTTCCTTTCTCCTGTTTCGGTAGGTGCTCATACATACCATAGATACATCGTTTCGGAATATAACGATTTTAATTGATATGTTAATTGGCTGGGATAGGAATACATACATGTATAATACTACAGTAGTGTGCTGTGTCTCAAGTTCTTCATATTATTTCGTCTCGATATGAACGCCGGTAACACCATCTCTACTGAACGCCGGTAACACTATCTCTGCAGCACATGTTGTTTTATTAATTAGCATTACTTTAATTATGTTTGACTATGAATTACATATTTAGGCTAGTTTATGTGCTTATATAGACACCTTAGATCAATCATGAGCGGCAATATAGAAGTATCTGACGGACATTTTTAACAATCTTGTCGATTTCATAATACTGAGTACACAATAACATCGCTGTAGATTGCCTTGTATACAGGTGTTACTTAAGTAGGTTGTAATTAATTTGTGACACCAAGGTACATCCCAGGTAGATCTGCGGTAACCAGGAACCTGGTCGGTACTTACCCCTCACACAGGTGACCACGTTGACATTAAGTAGGGCTCTACTGTGACACAACTATGTGCTGATATATTACAAGGAAAAGTTGACAAATTTATATGAGGCCATCAGTCCAACTCTTAACCATACTATTAATGAATTAAGTCATTGTGTTCCAATATCACGCATACTTCTGAAATTACACAGGTGATACAAATATTTACCTGTATACGTTTATTATAAACGCTATGCCAGATAAACACGTTATACCTCCATATTCTAAAGAAATTACATTATTAAAAGTTAAAATCGATATGAGGGCGATGTGTGTGATTACTGGTAAAGCATACTTGTAACACTAGGCAGTGTTAGTTTGACACTTGTCTATTGCTGTATGCATGTCTCTAGAGCTTCAAATATTGTTAATTAATTAACTTATTAACATTCATATTATCACGTACTCATGAATATTTTCTTAGCGATACCTGACATACAGGTAAATGGAGAAAGGGACATATTTCCTGCTCCACGTAATAATGGTCCACCCCAGCCTCTTCGCCAATAAGCGGGTACCAGTTTGAGAAAAAATCGCTCCATATCGCTCATAAAAATGACACTTTGGATAATTAAATGGCGTGTAAATTCACACCTGTATTACAGGTAAGTGAAATAACACTTCATACACGACGTACTTGTAATGGAACGCCGTCTTTATCACGGCTCATAAAACTAGGCCGCTCAGTGAGTTTACTCGTCTTTGTTATGTTTACCTGTCAGACCACACGGCCTGGTCAATTGGTGGTCAGTACATCAAATTACATACCTTAACAGAGAGAACTACCAATTAATCATGTTACTATTTACATAAATGTTCGATATTGTAAAAAAAAGTTCGATATTGTAAAAAAAAAAGTTCGATATTGCCAAAAAAAAAAGGTTCGATATTGTAAAAAAAGTTCGATATTGTATAAAAAAAACCCAAAAAAACCACAACATTAAAAAGGCACTTGCATCTAAATTGTTCTTGAATTCAGAACTAAATAACCCGGGGATCTCTATCGACCTCAATGTACCTGTATTTTTTATTTTTAACGGTTGTACCTCGTTATCTCGAAGACAATGGGGTGGGGATGGGGGTGGGGATGGGGGTGGGTATCATGAAAAAATCCTTCCAGATATCCCGAGAAATCGAGTTTGATGTAGAATTCTACACATATTTAACAGTCGGAACAGGATGTTTAGTGCGAGTTAAGCAGTGTTTCCGCATTATCAGATAGCGAGGTTTTGTTCGTATCTATTTGGTAAAACTCCGATACATATTATCATATTCCTAGGTTTTCCGTGCTCGCGTATCGGTTTATTTTTAGCCGTGATGAACAATTAAAACGTTTCTTTCTTTCCCAAAATTATTATACTACATAACATTAAATTATAAACCGTAATGTCATCGTCAGTCATGTCGTGTAGGGTATAATAAGGAATATTTACACAGCACACACAATTGTTTTTGTTTTTCATGCTGCCCTTCTACCGAATTATGAAACGGAACGCATCGGAATATGTCCCGATACATTATGACAATGCCTTGGTTTCCTGGTCCCGATACATTATGACAATGCCTTGGTTTCCTGGTCCCGATACATTATGACAATGCCTTGGTTTCCTGGTCCCGATACATTATGACAATGCCTTGGTTTCCTGGTCCCGATACATTATGACAATGCCTTGGTTTCCTGGTCCCGATACATTATGACAATGCCTTGGTTTCCTGGTCCCGATACATTATGACAATGCCTTGGTTTCCTGGTCCCTATACATTATGACAATGCCTTGGTTTCCTGTGCCAGCACAAACACGTTTCATTCAAGAGAGACTCTGCCTAGTACAAGCTTCACCAATTCATACGAAATAAAATCGAATTTTAGTCACTTTTTTCATGCCTCCATGCATACAAGATACAAGAACACGATTCTTGAGGACAATCTTAAATCACGTTTATTGTATTCAATTCGACTTTGGTTAAACATTCTTTGAACAAAATGATAATCATTTAAACAAATCAGATTCTGAAGGTCAATGTGATATGACGATGTCATGATCTTACTGAAGTTTTCTGCACAATTGGATCATATCTATTTTTGTAATTGCTTTGAGCTGGAATTTTGATAATATGGCAGAACAATATGTATTAGAAGACCGGTATTATTGTGAAAGACCTCAAGAAATATCATTTCATATTGAGTTTACTTATCAGATGATTCTGTTTAACAAAATTTAAAAAAGGATATACTTTTCAAATCGCATTGAGCTACACCAATTTTTGCCCCCCGCCCCCCCCCCTCCCCCCAACCCACAAAAAAAAAAAAAAAAAAAAAACCGCGTTGAGCATTTCTCTTCCGAATATGGGTTGTAACAGACGTCGTAAGGGTCTAAGACGAATTGTGTCTATGAACCGATGTGTAACATCAACTCATTACCATTTTATGACGTAGTATAGGTCATATACAATTTTTAAAGAATTCTTATAAAAAATGTCTCGAACGTTTTAACAAACGAAGCCAATTTTGAAATTTGAATTCGCGGCATTTTACTGATCAGACATAATAAGATAAGTGATACCACCAGAGGGATGTCCGTGAATTGTTATTGTAACAATCATTGCTTATATATTGATCAAATATAATATATAAATAATAGTATTTAACGGCTTAAACTGGAAAGTCGTCTATTTATTTATTGTGTTTATCATTTGTGTAATAACGCGTATCGGCAATATACTAAAATGACGGCATCGTAACGGCGTCTTTAATAATTTATGATGACGTCCTGTTTAATGACGACGTCATATATTGTTATCTATAAGAACATTGCTCATTGTTATTTATAGGAGCCTTGCCTATCGTTGTTCACATGAACATTGCTGATCGTTATTTAGAGGAACATTGTGCATTGCTATTACAGGAACATTACTTATTGTTATTTACTCCTAGGAGCATTGTTTATTGTTATTTACAGGAACATTGTTAATTGTTATTTACATGAACATTTCCTATTGTTATTTACATGAACATTTCCTATTGTTATTTACATGAACATTTCCTATTGTTATATACAGAAACATTTTTTATTGCTATTTACAGGAACATTGTTGATCGTTAATAACACGAACATTGCTTATAAACAACAACCAACCAATTACAAAATATATTTTTGAAACTTGTCCCTGTGTTTACAAAGTTGAGCCAAGGATAACATATTTGGGAGCCACGGTTGGCTGTTATATTATGAAGTTCCAAAATAGATATGTAGCCCGATAGGCTATTCATAGTTAATGTTGATATAAAGTTGGTGAGGCAGGTTGAGTTTTTCTTCAAACGTTCAGGTAATTATAATCAATAGGTGAACATTGAAGATTTCATAGAATTTTTACTGCGGTCAATTCAAAATAGCTACCCTGAAAAAGTTTGAGCAGAAGGACCCAACTTTAGTTTGATTAAGTCTTAGATGGGACCATAAGCTTGTGTTATGCATCACAATAGCCAACTTGAATTGAAGAATTTTACATGAATATTACTAATTGTTATTAACAGGAACATTTCTAGTAGTTAATTACAGGAACATTATTTATTGCTATTTACAGGAACTTTGCGTATTGTTATTTGGCGGCCTGGAACATTGCTTATGGTTATCCAAAAATGTGTTCCTTTTTATTTAAAAAAGTGGTCAAGTCTTCCTACTCATCAGTTTCACACATATGATAATATACACATTCTTATAACATTGACGATATCAAATATATAAATAGATAAATTAATTACATTAAAGAACCAATACATTCGGAGAACACAGTTAATTTGATAAAGTCCTTCTCATATCAGCAGCTTTTTGGCCCCTTTTTTTTTTATTCTTTTGTATTTTGTTTGTTAAATAATTGCATCAATTTAACTATGTTTGGCTTTTCTGAATAGTAACTGTTTTCAAAAAGTTCTCACGTACATCAGAGTAGCATGGGTATTTGAGAATAAAATGAAATACATCTTCGGTATCATCTAGATTACATACAGTACGAGCATCGAGTGTTGAATGGATTAAAGAATTTAGATTTATTCACTTGAAGGATAAAAGTATTTAAAAAAGACTCCATGAAGGTTAAAACAGAATCTTATATACACACAAATCAATGCAGAAAAACTGGACATGTTTAATAATGAGTTTTGTCTCCGTTATATAAGAGGTAATTTCCTTAGATTTTAAACGTGAAAAACTGGTGGCATCAACTTAATATAATAACAATGAGTCTAAATTACCTGTAGATGTAAATACAAATTAATTTGAGTTTTAAACATTTATCTTTATTCATATACTAAGTGCTAAAAATTACATTACCATGTAGACACTTGCAACACGATTCGACAAAGAAAATCTGACTAAATTCGGTAGCCTACTACCAAACACCGAGATAGAACTATTTACTAATCTGCCAATCAGAAGCATGGGAAAGATATCGACAGCGTGCTGTGGTTCCGTTATTTACATAAGACTCGATAGCTCCGCCCCTTTATGCTAATGCCATAACGGGAGATATAATCTTTGAGAGTGCTCCCGTTATCGAATGTTGTCGAGGTGTTTGGACTGGTAAATTGTGACATAGTGTGACGTTTGACACAAATATTTTGACTTTTCTGGACACTGAAGGATTTGTGTAGTAAATGATCCGAGATATGAAGTGAGAAGGAAGTTTCTTTCGAACTGTGACATTATTGGTCTGGAAAAACAAAATCAACCTCGTGGTGGGATAAACAAACATCAGTACTTTTAGTGATGGTATTTTGATGTAGTTTTCACAGCAGTTATTTCATATTCTTGAATAATTGAAATGAAGTTTTCGTTTGGACAACACATTGAGCTTATAACGTAGTAATCCGTGTGAACCTTTCTATTAACTTTAAAAAGAAAAACAAGGAGTTTTGCGTGACAAAAACGTTCTGATGCATTTCACAACGAAGATGGAGAATTCTTGCAAATCGTTCAGCATCGACGCTTTATTGTCGAAATCCTCGTCAGTTTCAACACCGAAGAAAACATCAGATTCGGATCATCGTTTTCATTCGAAATCACCAGTAGTGTCGCCTATAGCACCACAGGGGTCTCCACGACCCTCGTCTTCCGGCTCCAGCCACCGAAGTAACAGTCCTGACTCTAGCCTGTCCCCTTCTGGATCTGGAGGATTTACATCCGGCACGTTTATTCCTAGGCCTGGACTTTTGAATACACAACATCCAGCCCTGATGCATCAACATTCGGTTGCAATTCAGGGTCTCCTTCATGCTCAACAAATGTATGGGGCGTTTAACGGACACACGGGTGGACATAGCGGGGGCGGAAGTGGTATGCCCATGTTTTCCGGAAGTGCTTTCCACAGTCCAGCGGACCACGCGTATAAACTTTCACAGCACGCGCAAAACATCCAGCCATATCTAAATGAGTGGTTCGCACGTGGCGGCATGTTAATGCCCCGTATGATGGACTACACGGGTGAGTGACGTTAGTGGTTAGGGAAAAGGGTAGAAAAGCTGATAACTGTCGGAAAAAATCTGTTGTGCTCTTAGTGCCTTTAAATGATTCGATAAAAAAATACGGACAAAAAATTACAGGTTAAATTGAATAATATTTGATTGTATAAACAGTTTATCTTTTTCTATGTAGATAGAATATCGTAGTTGTAACCGTAAAAAAATCGCAAAAAAGTTCTTTGATATGATTTAGTTTGAAATATAGATTATCACAATTTTTAATCACTTTGAGCAAGACTTATTTCACATCTGTGGACAGTGTTCTAAATTTAATTATCATAAAAAAAAATCATTATATAAAAAAGAAAAAAGAAAACACATATAATCGAATCTAAACAATAAAAAATCTATAATATACTGACAAACAAAGACAAAAACAAACAAAAACCGTATCTCAGTATGTGGACCTAGATAGCTAAAATATATTTCACATTAAAGGAGGACCAATGTTTGAATATCCCTGAACATATAATTATTCTCGTGTTTATTGTCTTTACAACAGATGGTATGAGACAAAGTTTTATCACAAAGAGAAAAACTCTCACAAACCTTGATACAATGAAGTGAATATATAACAATTAATCGTGACATTGTAGGTGACATTTTTTTCACGTTTGTAAAATTGTTTTAGTTTTTCTAATTATTACTTTTGTTGTCGTAGAAAGTTATTTTTCAGAAGCATTTTTGTACATGAGAATTATTTAATGATATGAATGTCTCCATCTTTTTGCTTATAACTAACAAAACTTATTCATATTCATATTTACTCCATGCGTACACACATACAGGAATAGGAATTGATAGAGAGATAGATAAACCTTGTCATAATGATTTCAATAGTTAAGTCTTCTCTTAATTCCTCTACCTCCATCTTTGTTTTAAAACCGTGTCCGTTACCGACGAACTAATTATAAAGATAATTTAACGTCAGTATTCCTACGTTACCGACGAACTAATTATAAAGATAATTTAACGTCAGTGTCCCTACGTTACCGACGAACTAATTATAAAGATAATTTAACGTCAGTATTCCTACGTTACCGACGAACTAATTATAGAGATAATTTAACGTCAGTGTCCCTACGTTATCGACGAACTAATTATAAAGATAATTTAACGTCAGTGTCCCTACGTTACCGACGAACTAATTATAAAGATAATTTAACGTCCGTATTCCTACGGTAACGACAACTAATTATAAAGATAATTTAACGTCAGTGTCCCTACGTTACCGACAACTAATTATAAAGATAATTTAACGTCAGTGTACCTTCGTTACCGACGAACTAATTATAAAGATAATTTAACGTCAGTGTACCTTCGTTACCGACGAACTAATTATAAAGATAATTTAACGTCAGTATTCCTATACCAGAAACTATTTTTGCGAATATCAACAGAGACTTTTATGTGGTATAAACGATACACTTACCCGTGGTTGAATGTAATTTATAATTATAACGTTATTTGTAAATTAGGAGAATAAGTTAAACCTTGGTTAATTAAATAGTTGTGGAATTGTATTATAAATTTTGGGTGTTGTGGTACGTTATTCCATCCAATCGTATGACTTGACTGTATACAATATAAAAGCAGATAATTTATTATTTGATATATAAATTGTAAAAAACGATTTTTTTGATTGGATGTATATATTTTAAAAATAAAAAAAGTGCGGCTTGACGAATAGATTATAGAAAACAGATTTTTTTAATTTGATGCATTAATTATAAAAACAAAGAATTTATTATTTGATATATAAATCATAAAAAAAGAATTAATGATTCGATCTATAAATTATAAAAGAAGAGAATATATTGAAACAAAGACAACAAACTACATGTATACCAGATGAATTATCATTCTGAAAGGTAAATTCTAAACGAAGAAGTTATCAAAAGTATATAGTGTATATGAATACATGAATATATGAATATTATAAATTACTAAAGCTATATTCTCCTTGAAACGATCATTTCTTCATGTTGTTGAATGCTTTTATCGCGATTTTATTGTAAATATTACCGGGGTGGTAGTACAGCGTTAAAGTGTTCACACACTATTGCTCAGATAGCACTGTCTGCATCGTACTCCATAAATCAAACTTTTGAAATGCACAATTGAAAACGTTTAATGGAAAGCATGCATGTGAATGAATTTACATTGGAATTCCCCTTGAAATAATTCTAATTTCACAGGCTAATATAGATAACAAATATCTATATTAGCCTGAGAAATGAGAGAGAAACCTGATTTATCGTGTCCTAATTTCAGTAGTTTTCAAATAAAATATTAAAATAGTATTTGTATGGATACCAGGAGGACTAGAAAATGAACATTTATATATGTCGCAGAATAAATATCGACACATTTCACATAAAATGTCCGAGAGACTAAGTGTCCTCCGGTAGATCTCTATGGAAACGTAAATTGCTCGCCCTTCTAACAGTATACCCATGTCTCCATTGTCGGGTATTCAACACGTGGTACCTAAATGTCATCATTGTTTCATAAAAGTCATAACATGTTACTGTATTCACGTGTCTCCGGGTTTTAGGATTATACTGGTACGTTATTTCTTCAGCATTCAACACGAACATTTGATTCTCAAATAAAAATCGAAGTATACTAGAAAAACTCTACACTATCATATCAAGAATATATGGGCTGGAATTCCTGTCAGAGAGGTGCTTTATTGTGAAAAAATGCTCTTACTATTTTTAAAAAAATCGCACAGGTATACATTTTTCTATGTTTGATGGACAATAAACTCTGTGTCCATGTACTACGCCAAACACACTGAATCTAACATTGGACCACATCTGATAAACTGTTAATGTGCATGGCCATATGAACAACGTAACCGACGCACTTAACCATGCAAGACGACCTTCCAACACAATATCGTGTTTTTTTGTTTGTTTTTGTTTTTAAATAGTATATAATGACCCCAATAATTGTGATTCACGTCTCAGGCGTCAGTGATATGATTATATTTAGTATCTATATCATGAGATTAATGCAGAACATTCTAAAATTTAGCTGTCGACGGCGCATTTCAAAAAAATGAATTAAACAACTAGCATCATGAAATATATGTTTGAATATAAAGATTAAGCTAATTATGTTTGTTTATTTTCCAATGAAAGAACTATGTTGTTGTATCAAATCTATTTTTCTTTTAACATACAACGCTTTACCAAACTGTCAATGCCATATATAGAAAAGCTCTAAAGGAATATTATAATTTCTGCATTAAAATAAAATAAATCTTTTTGCGAAAATTTTCGCCAAGCCATGATCGTAAATATAATTTAACTCAATATACAGACATTAAAATTGATTTCTTATTGTGACGAAACTTGTACACTGCTAACAGTTCGACCTCGAAAATGTGCTCATCCAAAAATTTAAATCTTTAATTATTTCGGTAACTGTAGGTGTATCTCAAAAGCTGAAGATATCTTGTGGTTTACACTTTAATTTGATATCGTCATAATTAAACAACAATATATTGATAAAGTAACTTAATTTGGCTCTCTTAACCAACAAAAACAATCACTTATCTATTGAAAAAAATAACAATTTGGTAATTCCCTATAATAATCAGAGTTGGTCATATCTAGGTGGTATTCTGAAAAATACAGACAAAGATATAGACAAGGAACGTATTCTGTTTAGATGGAAATGTTCACGAATACTTATAGCTCAGCGTTTAAGTTAGATAACTTGTTTTGGTAATTCTTGCACTTAATAGGTTCGTATGAGACGAAGTACGAGTTGCTTGTAGGGAAGAAAATATGTTTCTATCTTTGTACACAGATTACTCGATACATATACTTCATTTCAGTCAATATACAAATACATTTCGTTTGTACAATGTAATGAACAATTGATACAAAAACTGTAATTGGATGGGAAAAATAGTTTAACCCTTAGTTTAAAATATATTTTATTGCAAAATATTAAAAGAAGGATTTGGCACAGGCTATTTCAGCTGATGTCATCGCCTTTTCCGTATACATTTGGATATAGCTTTCCAATAATACAAACACTTCAATAATACATAACCAGTTATAGGAGAATGTATCTTACAAGAGGCATGGTAGGATGTACATAATGATTACTGTTGTTACATCTACATAATTATATAGAAATTGATACATCTACATAATTATATAGAGATACATAACGATTACTGGTGTTACATCGACATAATTATATAGAAATTGATACATCTACATAATTATATAGAGATACATAACGATTACTGGTGTTACATCGACATAATTATATATAGATACATAACGATTACTGGTGGTACATCTACATAATTATATAGAGATACATAACGATTACTGGTGTTACATCTACATAATTATATAGAGATACGTAACGATTACTGGTGTTACATCTACATAATTATATATAGATACATAACGATTACTGGTGTTACATCTACATAACAATAGAGATAAATAACGATTACTGGTGTTACATCTACATAATTATATATAGATACATAACGATTACTGGTGTTACATCTACATAATTATATAGAGATACATAACGATTACTGGTGTTACATCTACATAATTATATATAGATACATAACGATTACTGGTGTTACATCTACATAATTATATAGAGATACATAACGATTACTGGTGTTACATCTACATAATTATATAGAGATACATAACGATTACTGGTGTTACATCTACATAACAATAGAGATAAATAACGATTACTGGTGTTACATCTACATAATTATATAGAGATTCATAACGATTACTGTTGTTACATCTACATAATTATATATAGATTGTTACATCTACATAATTATATAGAGATACATAACGATACATAACGATTACTGGTGTTACATCTACATAATTATATAGAGATTCATAACGATTACTGGTGTTACATCTACATAATTATATAGAGATACATAACGATTACTAGTGTTACATCAACATAATTATATAGAGATACACAACGATTACTGGTGTTACATCTACATAATTATATAGAGATACATAACGATTACTGGTGGTACATCTACATAATTATATAGAGATACATAACGATTACTGGTGTTACATCTACATAATTATATAGAGATACACAACGATTACTGGTGTTACATCTACATAATTATATAGAGATACATAACGATTACTGGTGTTACATCTACATAATTATATAGAGATACATAACGATTACTGGTGTTACATCTGCATAAGTTTTGATAGATATCACAACGAGTTAGTTGATAATTTAGCTTCTAAGTGACATCACTTTTTATTTTATTTTTTCTTAAATTATCGTCCATGTTTTATTTACTCCCAATTATTTTTAAGTTATTTTATATGTTTCTTTGTCATAGTAATAAGTATGATTAGAAAACGGTAAAAGATATATAGGTTTACAGAGATGAGCCTTACATGAAAAATTAGCCTACAGTATGGATTATAGGAGGCATCAGCTCTCACATCATATCCAGGTTCTTATTATTTATTTTATTGATTTTTTTTCTTCATAAGAACGTGTCAAATTAATTGTGGCTAGATGATATAAGTTAAATAATTATATGTAAATATTACAGCTTTATTTATATTTAAAAGACACTAGCCATATCTAGTCATATTTTGTCATTAAGTGTCAAAATTATTACCCCTTGACGCCCTCTATTGGTCTGTATGTCCCTTAACCCCTTCACACTCTCTATTTGTCTGTATGCCCCTTAACCCCTTCACTCCCTCTATTTGTCTGTATGCCCCTTTACCCCTTCATGTCCTCTGTTTGTCTGTATGCCCCTTAACCCCTTCACGCCCTCTATTTGTCTGTATGCCCCTTTACCCCTTCATGCCCTCTGTTTGTCTGTATGCCCCTTTACCCCTTCATGCCCTCTGTTTGTCTGTATGCCCCTTTACCCCTTCATGCCCTCTGTTTGTCTGTATGCCCCTTTACCCCTTCATGCCCTCTGTTTGTCTGTATGTCCCTTTAACAGTTAACGCCCTCTGTTGGTCTTTTATATGTTAGAAGCCTCGTGAACACTCTGTGGTAATCTATTTAATTCCCCGCTAATTCCTCGATATACCGTATCATTAAGTTCCTCATAAACCAATTATGTACTCATAATCCTGACCACCCAAACGAACTAGAAAATGGCGCACCATTTCAAAGGCGCATGCCTGCTTTGTACCGCGGGATAGATCTGAAACACAAAGGCGACCATTCTGGATTTGCACCTTTTCTTTGGATATGAATCCATCTGGCTGATACAGGTTTTGATAACATTCTAATGGACATTTTTGAGTGATTGGTAGACGAAAGGCAGCGTTAAAGCTGTATAATCCCGGTCTGTATGATAGAAGTGAGAACGAGGCTTAGTCCTCGGCTATACAGATAACGGTATCGACAACATATCATGGCAACGCTCTGAGGTACGGAAAACAAAACAAGCATGTTTTAGTGATAGAGCAATAATTCGATAGGTGTTCTTAAACAAATCATGAAAATAATTACAAGAAGTGTCGGACAAGATCGAAGTTGCTTTAGGTCAATTTGTACATCCATTCCGGATCATTGTACACATTTATGAACTGTTTCAGGACGTTTGGAATATTATTTGCTGTTTTGTCAAATACGTTAATGGGTATGGCCTTTTTCCCTGTAATTCAGGTGCATCATTTTCTTTCGAGACATTTCTTTTGGTGTATTGAAAAAATAACAATAGTGCCCTCGGTATTCCATAGTAAGGTAATTTGTTGGAATAAAAACTAAATGATTTTTCGGAAGTAAGCAGGACAAACGGCGTTTTCTACATATAAAACAACTGTCCTGGACTGCGACATTGTTTAAGTTCTAGTCTCGTGCAGTGCGTTAGGTTTTCGGTCGTTTTTGTTCTCTGTTTGTCTTACCTAGGACCGGCAGAAGCTGCCTCCAATAAGGCTGGTGACCTTGCATAAGTTAATAAAATAAGCGTCGATAAAATGATCACTGATGATAGTTGATTATCACAATGAAGATACGATATATGTAGGAAGTATGGGTTTATTATCACTAACCTAAAGCGTATAGGCATATACGTCCCTACCATGAACCAGTGCTACACCGATTAGATAATTCCCATACCCGTGTGAGCACCGACGCACACAGCTTAATTTTACTTAGCATATATAAAATAAGTATGTGTTCGATAACCATTCTTAGTAATGTCTTGTGAGATTAACCAAAGTTTAGATGCATTAATTGAAATTAATTAAAACGTAAACAGTCGACGCTGTTCACTTTATGTTAGCCTTAATCCCTTGGTGTGTAGAGCGCTGTCAAGTTCACGCCGCTTGTAGACGAACTTATTTAAGGATGATTGATAACGACTGATATTAACGGGTTAATCCCCGAAGTAGCTGTTTCGCGGTCATTGATAGTTCTACCGTAGTTTAATCATTCTATAAGACTCGATTGCGCTAGGACCCTCCCATCTGTCATGGCGAGCTCTTATTGGTCAACTTGTCATTTTAATTGGACCATCTCAAGTGTCCCTCTGTGGCCACACTCTGTCCAAAATACCTTATGCCAAAATCTCAATTGATTTGTAATTATGATGTGCTGACATATACCGTTAGATGTCAGTGAAGTGCACGTTCCGAACGGAAAGGACTTTAAAATATCAGATATGAAGTTTAAAGCTAGCCGATCACATGATTACAACCATATGGTTTAGGTTAGTGTTAGAAACAGCGGTATCATATACAATGTGACATTTATTAACGCACGCTGGTATTTCAGCATCTAGAGCACGATTTGGGGCAGATTTGTCAACAAAACACGTCAATTTACAACCCCAAATCTCCCTTAATATGTAGTTATAAAGTGACAGCCTTAGCACCTGGGCACATCAAAGGGCCCGGCAATGTCAGGTACACCGGTAACGACGGTCTGACTGTGTAAACAACTACCGTTTATATAGTTATCTGCTTTGACAATTGAACTGGAATTATCAGTGAAAAATATGAAAATTGTTTTAACGTGTGGAAAATAAGACTTCAAGAAAGTATTTGGCCAATATAGGAAATGTGTTAAAGCCATTTGTTTTGTGAATAGCTTATCTAAACACTTTAAATCGTTTATTTATGACGAGCTCGAGTAACAGATGCTGATGAGGTTTAGTCATTGCAAGTTACCGTCGACTTCCTTTCCAGACATCATAGCAACAAATTATAAACAAAAATGGACGTCTCCGTCTGCGGTATAAGTCAGTTTCGATACCAGTACATAAGTCAGTTCCTATACCAGTACAAAAAATGGACGTCTCCGCCGGCGGTATTAGTCAGTTCCGATACCAGTTAAAGAAAAAGGACGTCTCCGTCTGCGATATTAGTCAGTTCTTGATGCCAGTACAAAAAAGTGGCCATAACTGTTAAAAATGAGGTATCTGCATATGGTCGAAATATATTTGGTTTTGTATTTCGTCCTCTTAACAGCTACAATCATTTATATGTAACTGAGGATAAGTAATAATTATCACGCAAATAAAATAACAGAATCGGCAAAACAATTTGCCTTTAAATATGTGCCTACGTTTGTCTAAATTAACCTTGTGTTTGGACATATCATTTAAATGAATATATTAATTTTATCTATATACATCTATAAAAGAGATGTAGTTAGAGTTGCAGACTATTCTTCACTGCGACATCAAACCAGAAACATATATAACATGTTTCTGATCAAAACACCCTTTTTACGGATGTCGACTAGACACAGTGGTAAAAGCTTTGATTTTTTTCTTGCAAGACTATTTGGTGTCCTGGAACCTTCCTGGTGTTAAAAATGTGTTACTTCGTCATTTTTAGTTCTATGTTTTATATATAATATACATTAATTAGCACATATATGTACATTTATTGGTATGTACATACTAAGACATTGACATTCCCCCGTGGTTTGAGTGGCCTAATCTCATATGTGCCTATCTTTAATTCCCAACCAAATCTTAAGTCTATGATGTAATATATGTGTAGTGAGCAAAGAGAACGTCGTGATCTTCTAATGATTGATAAATTTTATCTAAAGTTGTACATCATTAAAGATGACCGATAGCGGCAACTACTACCGATAACGGTCCCTCGCTCGACACGACGGGCTGACGGTCTGCACAAGTCCGTGGACGAATTCGGAAGATTATTACATCATACGAACGACTATTACAATTGATTATTCATTATTACTTCATTTCTGTCGAAATTAACGAAGATAACACATGGACATGTACTCTAGATCGTGCCTTGTGTTTAATTCACAACTATCACAGCGCCGCCATTTTGTTTTCGTGTCACATACATTGTACCTGTGGCCAGGCTGTGTACGCCACGCCTTGTGTACTGAATACCGGTCAGGGCATGAGACACAGCCGTACAAATATATGATTATACATTATAATTAATATTAAATTATTTAGAATAATATCAAAGAAGATAAATTGATAGGTTATATATTGAGTAACTTTAAAAACGGACATTGTGAACTTTCATATTGACTATTAATTAACGAAATTAATTTCCGACATTATATACATACGTGTAAAATTCGTTGGGTATTGCTCTGAAAGCACGTCAGAGAACCTTAATCTCTCTTCCTGACATTGATGCCTTATAGTGACTTTCCTACCAATACGATATTCATACATCTTTCTGTAGGAATGTTATTCTAAAATTACACGACTAGTTACCCTTAACAATGACAGGATTCAGCGACGCAAATTGACCATCATCTAGTGAAGAATTGGTCATTTCATCTTCTCCCTCGTCACGCCTTGGCCCTAAACGACAGAAATCGTTTCTAGTGTGTCCTATGGTTAGTCTGTGTATCGCTATTTCTCGGAAATGCACTGGAGACCAACCGTAATTCATTAGCCTGGAAAGAGGCGAAGAAATGACGGGGAAATTTGGTAGTAAAATTTCATTACGAATGTACAGAGTGTATTGGCGGCATCTGGTAGATTGTATTTCATTTGTAAATGTCAACAGCACTGGCTTATCACGACATGATTAAAACGGCGCTGTAACGGGCGCAAGGAGCGCAATTTGCTAATTCAATTTTCAATTCGCCAGCTATTAGCCTCCGAGACAGTCGATTTAGCCTAACATTAGTGACAATTTGTATTTGGTTTTGCCACCATAGGGCAAGCTCGCCAGATTAATCAAATCTGCATGAGAAAGGCTGAAAAGGAGACGGGCTCTTCTAGTGTAAGGACTGAATTGGCTTCTCAATAGCGTCTGTGGTCGGAACACAAAGGGAAGGCGAGGAAAGCTCTCCAGAATGGTTCCTTAAGTTACTAACGATAGGGCAAATTAACTAATCAACTTATTTCCTCCAGAATTAAATCCACTTGATCCGGCAAATTAAAACCGAAGATTAAAAAGCACAACGACAAACAGTATTGTAGTGGTGTACTAGAGGCTGACATCACTCAGTGTGTGTAATCAATCATGCACAGCCACAGCGATTGTCACGAACCCTAGCCCACAGACAGCAACATTTATCGCCTAAATAGAAAAGATAGTAGACTTAAATCTAATATCACAAAAGTAATCACAAAGCTTAAGGTAAAATTCATTTAAGTTTAACAAGTCCCACTTCGGACACCCGTGGATTTAATGTTCCAAAAGCCTGCCAGACTGAACAGGCAAGATTCGGTTCTTAATCAAATAATTCCCGACTGGAAAGCTGCACATTTGTATTCAACTCGTTGTAAAAGACACAAGGGGATTTGTCTACAAGAATTACATATTGCAATTCTAAATTGATCGCTTGAAGGGTAAAGCATTCTGTTTTAATAGTGTTTATCTTACCTCTGGCTCTTTAAACGAAATCTTCAGGAATTTTAGAAACAAAATTGCTTTGTCTTATAATTTAATGTTTAAGATTTTTGTAGTATATTTCCTATGACGTGTTTCTCTGTGTGTAAATACTTAAAGTGTTCGAGTCTTTATGTCAGCTCCTGTATACCTTTTATTTTTCGTATGCACGAGAGAATTGAAAACTAAGAAATTTTCAAAATATTTGTATTTTTAGCAACAAAAACGGCACTTTCTAGGTTTATATTGGTTTAACGTATTAGACAAGACTTGAATAACTCACACCATTTTATATTTTTTAATAACATTAAAACCACGTACTTTATGCTTATACCGGTGTTCATATTGTTTTACTTTAGTATATATTTCCTGCGATTATCTTTATCTTTTGTCTATTGACCAAATATTAAGCATTTCATTCTTATCAAAATTGTTAACATTGAAGAACTGGTAAGTTGTTGGTGGGAAGTTTCAGAGTTGTTGGTGGGAGGTTTCAGGGTTGATGGTGTGATATTTCAGAGTTGATGGTGTGAGATTTCAGAGTTGATGGTGTGAGATTTCAGAGTTGATGGTGTGATATTTCAGAGTTGATGGTGTGATATTTCAGAGTTGATGGTGTGAGGATTCAGATTGGTTTTTCATTCTGCTGTTGCTTACTTCAGTTCATTTTCGGAAATTAATAATGAATGAATTTTACAAATTAAGACATTTGAAAGCAGTAATTATTTTTTTCGTTATCATAGAACTGGTTATAATATTGATATATGAAAGATAAACTTGCGGGCTGTCTTGTCGCACAATCATTCCGCTTATGATTCAGGAACAGTACGCGTTAAAAAGAAAAATACTGAATTCTAAAAATGTGATGAAATCTGATTGGAAAATAATTAAAGACACGAACATATATATATATATATATAAACATTTTCTCTAAGATCTGACTTTTTATATCTATGATTTTGCTGATACGTTCTCCCTATATTCCACATTCTACATTCACACGGAGTGTGTATACGATTTGAAATGTGTCGACATATTTCTGAGGTTCGGTTCAACCTCTTTACAGTTAATTGTTACTACTCGAGTACAGCACGCTTGTCATCGTTGCTTTGTTAAATGATTACAATTTAATTTGAAATGAAGCGGAACGAAATGGTTCAGAAATTAATTATCATGATAACGAGGAAAACGAATTTAATCACTGGAGAGAAATCTGTCCGAAGAAAGATAATTCTATTAATTCAAAAGAAACAATAGGATGAGGAGTGCCATTATACTGTCCTCATATGTAAGGGAACTCGTTACAGAGGTATCCGAAAGGAAGTTGGACTGACGAATTAAAAAAAAAAAAAAAAAATAAGTAGTATGATATATAGATTCAATGAAACATACAATAAAACCAATCAAAATAAAAAATCAAAGTGTCAGTGAAAAAAGATGATACAAATAGAAATAAATAAACAACAAAAAACCAATGATACTTTAAACTTTTCCTGTCGTGGCCCTCGATCGTCGATTGAGGACGACTTGATGTGCCCCTGCGTTATTCATCAGAATCTGTTCTCCCCACCGCAGCCAATACATTAATAGAATTGATGTGATTTCTTATTTTCCACATGACTACGTTTTCACCGTCTGGGTAACGGAAGCCATGACTACTCTTACAATTCTTCTCTAACCGAGCATGGCTTTATTTGATCTTCTCAGTTACATTTCGAGAGCTAATTAGTGGAGTGTTGACAAATATAATTAGATTTCCGGAACGGCAAATAAAGCAGAATGCCCAAAATCACCATTAGAGAAAACACTGAAGTGCTTTTATGGGTAATTAATACCGCCACATCTTTCACAGAATTGATTTCGTTTTTCATTGTTGCCATCATTTAGACAATTAGAAAAGAAAATATAAATAATTTCTTATATGTAATTTCTTACTAATTACATATACTAAAAGTATTCTCTGATACAAACTATGAAACTGTTACTTTAGTTGTAATGCTATATATGTAGTATTTCTTATAACTATATAAAGTTAATTACATTTTAAACATAATAATTATAATATATATTTTGACATCAATAATTAGCATATATATTCTATTACAAACATTTGATATAATACATAGTGTATAAATGTTATTGAATTTCGATTATCACATTTATAAGTGTAATAAACCTCAAAATAGTACACCCCCTACACACACATGGAGTAGAGAATGGAGTAGAGTATGGAGTAGAGAATGGAGTACAGTATGGAGTACAGTATGGAGTACAATATGGAGTACAGTATGGAGTACAGTATGGAGTACAATATGGAGTAGAGGATGGAGTACAGTATGGAGTACAGTATGGAGTACAATATGGAGTACAATATGGAGTACAGTATGAAGTACAATATGGAGCACAATATGTAGTACAATATGGAGTACAGTATCTTTCAAACCACCATTTAGGTACTAGTAACATGACTAGTCTATTTATAATCACAAGTATAATGAAGGACAGTGTGATCGTGGTTTGTTTCTTTATTAAGCGACACGACACTTCATTGACATCTACATTTGATCATTCACACTGTACCAATATCCTCTTACTCAACTAAAACATTGCAACATAATTTAGTTAAACAACTTTCTCGTCTGTTTGGTTCCGTTCGGAATGATCGAACTTGTAAAATCTAATATATATTCCTAATTGTTCTGCGTTCCTTTCCAGGATTTACAAAACACAAATGATATTAGCACCTTTCAATCCATGTTTAGAGTTACACACATGCAGCAGAGTCAAAAATGAATCAATCTGCAACACCGCTGTTTCGTCCTTCTAGGACTCGTGAATGTTGTTTAAGTACATAAGAAGTAGTTAGTGATGCCGAGTGCCTAAAGCACTTCTACGTAGGAGGGGACTGAGGAAACTAAAACAGATCGACAGAAATGTCATTGATTACATTTATATAAGGTCTTCTTACTTATCAAAAGATCAATGCACCTTTTTTTTCTTTCCGTTTTATATTCCTAATGTTTATATGTACATTATATATTTACAGCCCAGCAACAGTCAAGCCTACTTGGGAAGACAAGACGGCCTCGGACAGCCTTCACCAGTCAACAATTATTGGAGCTTGAACGTCAGTTTAAGATGAACAAATACCTTTCACGACCTAAGCGGTTCGAGGTAGCGACATCCTTAATGCTCACCGAGACTCAGGTAGGTGGATCCTTACCACAACCAATGGGTGTGTTAGAGTCAGACATTTGTCATACTATGAAGTAAATAGGCAAAATTAACAAAATAATCACTTGATGAAATTTAGACTTAGCGCAGAGGATATTTAGGTCCAAAAAGTGGTATTCTACAAATCCCCCAAGTTGTCTGCTTCATCTCAGTTGCGATGTTCAAACTTGACAAAACGTTATATGAATACTCTTGTAGTCCTGTCCAAATGCTGTTCTTATGGCGACCAAATATGCCATCTTTCTTTTATTGATCGAGACATTTCCGCTGATCCTTTAACTAATACTTCTTCCAAAATTCGTCCAGATCACAAATGGACCTACAATTTTTGTTGTTGTGGTAACTATATAGGTCAGAGTCATCTTCTTTGATAGTTCAGATAATGACATATGTATGAAATCACACATGAAATAGACACATAATGCAATACCTCAAAAGCTTCAGAAATCACTTGCCATCCTAGCTGGAAAACACGAATTCTGCTTATATACGCATACTCTCTTATGCTTAGTGAATCCTTCAGAATATGTAGACGCTTTTGTTTTTTTTTAATATCCAATATTCAAAATCGCTAAATTTATCAAATTATGTGGTTAATACGCATCCCTTTATAAATAAATTAACTTTCATGTGGTCCCATTTTGAATTTCGTAGCTGTCATCACAAACGCGTGATCGAAGGAGAACACAGCTGTATATATCGAAAGCATTGCTAAATACATATTTGAGTGTTATCCGCTGGTTTGTATGCTGTTTGTATTTGAATTATTATCCTCCGAATTGGTTTTGTTTTGGGTTTATATTTTCTCACGTTACAATTCTTCGCTTAAATCAGAATTGGTTTTGTTTAAGATTTTATTTTCTCACCTTACAATTCTTCACAAACATCAGAATTGGTTTTGTTTAGGATTTTATTTTCTCACCTTACAATTCTTCACAAACATCAGAATTGGTTTTGTTTAGGATTTTATTTTCTCACCTTACAATTCTTCACAAACATCAGAATTGGTTTTGCTTTAGATTTTATTTTCTCACGTTACAATTCTTCAGTAGCATCAGAATTTGTTTTGTTTTAGATTTTCTTTTCTCGCCTTACAATTCTTGACTAACATCAAAATTGGTTTTATTTAAGATTTTTTTTCTAACTATACAACTTTTTGCTAATATCAGGATTGCTTTTTTCATTTGTGATTTCCTTTTCAAACCTTACGATTCTTTAATAAGATCAGAATTAACTGGTTTGATTTGAGATTTTGATGTGTAATTTTACAATTCCTCACTAATGTCAGAAGGTTTTATTTTGAGAATTTTTTTTATTCTTGCCTTTCTTTCGAAACATCAGAATTGGTTTTATTTTAGATTTCGTTTTAGATTTTTTTTCTAAACTTAGCATTATTTACTAATATCACATTTGATGCTATGACAATATTTTTTCATTTGAGATATTTATTTAATGTATTTTTCCGAAATATTGAAGTTTTGGGAAGAAATCGATTGATCTATAAAGATAATGTGTCTTTACGTCATACCGAATAAATACGGTTAGAGGTGAATTATAACTAATAGTACTTACCTACAAAAACTATACATATTTAGTTAATAAAGTATGTGTGCTAATGAAGATATACATACATGTACATTTTATTTCACATCTGATGAAGTCAATCCTTACCTTAAATCTCGAGAAGACTACCCGTGTCTGACATACTCAAACTTTCAATTCTTTCATTTCTCTCACAAAATTAGATGTACAGAGAAAAAGGAGGACAGGTCATGAGACTTTCTGAAACATAATTTTTTTTTAAATCTGCATAAATTTCTGAACTTTTTGACATTTTTTGTGTTCATTATTTCTGAAAATTTAATAGCATTTGCAGAAGAGATGATACATTAACATTTGTTATACAAAGATTCACGCACATTTCACAAACAACTTCCTTGACACCTTTATTTTATAAATAAATGAAATCGCAACAGCACATTTAAAGATAAACGTATTGAGAGAGAGTATAGTGTTTTGTTGAAGATATTCCGGCAGGAAGTATGATACAATGATACTCTATTTCGAATCCACATCAACAACATAGGATCGAACACCCAGCCTTTTTACTCTCCCGTTTCTCTTCACGTCATCTAAAACCTATTTGTTTGCCGTTCTATAGCCTTAATATGTCAGAGTTAGGCATGGAATTTCGCTCATTAGCAAATGTTCACTTCTTAATCACCTTTAAGTTATGATAAAATAGCCGAAACAGGTAGGAAAACGTGGCTAATCTTCCTTTTCTTACAATTCTTTATCTTGCATATTTCCCTCGTGTTGACTCTTTATCAAATGAAAACACAAAAACTGCAATTGAACGTGGTCGTGTCTAAACGCCCAAGCGATTAATATTGGAGCGTTAATTCCAGAGTGCAAGGTAACTTATCGTACGGGAGTCCACGATTTTTGTAAATTCACCAAGGTCCATTTAAGAAGGGATTAGCATACGGGGTTAAAATTTACACCTTACCTGAAAACAAGGATACACTTCTTAATACCTCAAACAACACCTGTATATTATCAACACATATCCAGCTGTCTCATAGACGGACTTATCTATGGTTGCCCGGGCAACTGTCTTGATTAATGGAAGAAAATTTCACCCACGGAGAAATAAGAAAGGTAGTTTCCGCGGGATGGTGATATGGCTGTGTTGACCATTAGACAACTAATGGCGGTTGGGTGATCGGTTTTCATTTTGTCGCTTTTCACACCGTCATTATAGTCATAATGAACGAGCTATATGTACTTTCTAATGTACAGTGGGATCGTAATTTCTGATTAATTCGTATGTCCCCATTGTCGTTCTATCATTGGACCACTGTATCGGATTCACACCTTGTCAAATCGCGAAACTTATCAGATTTAAGAGTTGGTGACTCACAACTTCAGACACACATATATATTCCAAAAACGCTAAGTTGCCGGGCAAATTTCACACTTTATTTGGAAATAACCCCCTTTTCTCGGTTGGTGTCTAGTGGACTGATAACTCTTCTTCCCTACTCGGGCCCGATCTGCTATTATCTGTACTTATTTCCACGCTCACTACATTACATAACTACAGAATGCCGGATGATCATTGGTTGATATTTTCGGTACTCATTTGTTACATTACACAGTTTAACACGCACATGTTACTAATGGTTTTCAACTAATTTCTCGTTAACTCAACAGTAGGTCATTGAAACTCTGCTTTTTATTGTTTCTCTATTTTAATCTTCCGATGTGCTTTATTGTAGGTGAAGATATGGTTTCAAAACCGAAGGATGAAATGGAAGCGGAGCAAGAAACCTTCATCAGAACCATCCCAGAAGAGAGTATCGGAGGGAGATAAAGGGAATAGCCATTACCTCACACAGAAGGGGGAAAAGCCACAATCTGACGATAAACTGGATACATTTGACAACGACCCAGAATCTGAGGATGTAGAAATTGACGACGATGATGACGATGACCTGGATTGTGAATCACACGATGGGGATATTAATGACATCCCCATTCCACACCCTGCTCATGCCCAAACTGACATTCGTGGAGGTAGTTTACAAGATTCAAATTTTAAGTTGAAACAGTTTGGATTAATACAAGCTGGTATGTAGATTTATTACCGCGAGGATCACCAACGGCAGCTGGGTCGGTACGCACTGCACTTGGACCATGAAGATTTGAAATGTCAAATTTTTGTTGAAAGGATTTTGTTTCAAATGACAACAATTTAGTAACCCAACTGGTGGTTCTAAAGACGTATAAAGGGCAGCATTCGGAAGGGGACGGATATTCCTCTTTAATGGGGTAACCGAGACATATAGATATTTCTGCCTTGCAATATCAAGGGAACATGTGGTTACATGGTTAAAGAATAGTGCTATTTTATTGTAAGCTCATTTGCACGATGAGTCACGTGCAACTGCAAAGCGGAACTATTATCCGCTATTATCCTTTCCAAGTCCAACTGCAATCAACCTATTTATTGATAAATACATAGAAATGTATGGCTGGGTTAGCTGTCACTGACATTAACTTTGATGATAACGATTATATAATGACTATACTGTCTTTGTTTATTGATGCTGACGATATAAATAAAATGTAACCAGAAGATAGTGCGTGTTTTTAATGGGACCCTAACTACTCCGGAGAGATGTGAGGACAAGCGTTTCTCTGACCCTAACTTATAGACAACACCTTGTCAGAACCTCACTACTCCGGAGAGATGAGAGGACAAGCGTTTCTCTGACCCTAACTTATAGACAACACCTTGTCAGAACCTCACTACTCAGGAGAGATGTGAGGACAAGCGTTTCTCTGACCCTAACTTACAGACAACACCTTGTCAGAACCTCACTACTCAGGAGAGATGTGAGGACAAGCGTTTCTCTGACCCTAACTTATAGACAACACCTTGTCAGAACCTCACTACTCAGGAGAGACGAGAGGACAAGCGTTTCTCTGACCCTAACTTACAGACAACACCTTGTCAGAACCTCACTACTCCGGAGAGATGTGAGGACAAGCGTTTCTCTGACCCTAACTTACAGACAACACCTTGTCAGAACCTCACTACTCAGGAGAGATGAGAGGACAAGCGTTTCTCTGACCCTAACTTATAGACAACACCTTGTCAGAACCTCACTACTCAGGAGAGATGAGAGGACAAGCGTTTCTCTGACCCTAACTTACAGACAACACCTTGTCAGAACCTCACTACTCAGGAGAGATGAGAGGACAAGCGTTTCTCTGACCCTAACTTACAGACAACACCTTGTCAGAACCTCACTACTCAGGAGAGATGAGAGGACAAGCGTTTCTCTGACCCTAACTTATAGACAACACCTTGTCAGAACCTCACTACTCAGGAGAGATGTGAGGACAAGCGTTTCTCTGACCCTAACTTACAGACAACACCTTGTCAGAACCTCACTACTCCGGAGAGATGAGAGGACAAGCGTTTCTCTGACCCTAACTTACAGACAACACCTTGTCAGAACCTCACTACTCAGGAGAGATGTGAGGACAAGCGTTTCTCTGACCCTAACTTATAGACAACACCTTGTCAGAACCTCACTACTCCGGAGAGATGAGAGGACAAGCGTTTCTCTGACCCTAACTTACAGACAACACCTTGTCAGAACCTCACTACTCAGGAGAGATGAGGGGACAAGCGTTTCTCTGACCCTAACTTACAGACAACACCTTGTCAGAACCTCACTACTCAGGAGAGATGTGAGGACAAGCGTTTCTCTGACCCTAACTTACAGACAACACCTTGTCAGAACCTCACTACTCCGGAGAGATGAGAGGACAAGCGTTTCTCTGACCCTAACTTACAGACAACACCTTGTCAGAACCTCACTACTCAGGAGAGATGAGAGGACAAGCGTTTCTCTGACCCTAACTTACAGACAACACCTTGTCAGAACCTCACTACTCCGGAGAGATGTGAGGGCAAGCGTTTCTCTGACCCTAACTTACAGACAACACCTTGTCAGAACCTCACTACTCAGGAGAGATGTGAGGACAAGCGTTTCTCTGACCCTAACTTATAGACAACACCTTGTCAGAACCTCACTACTTAGGAGAGATGTGAGGACAAGCGTTTCTCTGACCCTAACTTACAGACAACACCTTGTCAGAACCTCACTACTCCGGAGAGATGAGAGGACAAGCGTTTCTCTGACCCTAACTTATAGACAACACCTTGTCAGAACCTCACTACTCAGGAGAGATGTGAGGACAAGCGTTTCTCTGACCCTAACTTACAGACAACACCTTGTCAGAACCTCACTACTCAGGAGAGACGAGAGGACAAGCGTTTCTCTGACCCTAACTTACAGACAACACCTTGTCAGAACCTCACTACTCAGGAGAGACGAGAGGACAAGCGTTTCTCTGACCCTAACTTACAGACAACACCTTGTCAGAACCTCACTACTCCGGAGAGACGAGAGGACAAGCGTTTCTCTGACCCTAACTTACAGACAACACCTTGTCAGAACCTCACTACTCAGGAGAGATGTGAGGACAAGCGTTTCTCTGACCCTAACTTACAGACAACACCTTGTCAGAACCTCACTACTCCGGAGAGACGAGAGGACAAGCGTTTCTCTGACCCTAACTTATAGACAACACCTTGTCAGAACCTCACTACTCCGGAGAGATGAGAGGACAAGCGTTTCTCTGACCCTAACTTACAGACAACACCTTGTCAGAACCTCACTACTCAGGAGAGATGTGAGGACAAGCGTTTCTCTGACCCTAACTTATAGACAACACCTTGTCAGAACCTCACTACTCAGGAGAGACGAGAGGACAAGCGTTTCTCTGACCCTAACTTACAGACAACACCTTGTCAGAACCTCACTACTCAGGAGAGATGTGAGGACAAGCGTTTCTCTGACCCTAACTTATAGACAACACCTTGTCAGAACCTCACTACTCCGGAGAGATGTGAGGACAAGCGTTTCTCTGACCCTAACTTACAGACAACACCTTGTCAGAACCTCACTACTCAGGAGAGATGTGAGGACAAGCGTTTCTCTGACCCTAACTTATAGACAACACCTTGTCAGAACCTCACTACTCCGGAGAGATGTGAGGACAAGCGTTTCTCTGACCCTAACTTACAGACAACACCTTGTCAGAACCTCACTACTCAGGAGAGATGAGAGGACAAGCGTTTCTCTGACCCTAACTTATAGACAACACCTTGTCAGAACCTCACTACTCCGGAGAGATGAGGGGACAAGCGTTTCTCTGACCCTAACTTATAGACAACACCTTGTCAGAACCTCACTACTCCGGAGAGATGTGAGGACAAGCGTTTCTCTGACCCTAACTTACAGACAACACCTTGTCAGAACCTCACTACTCAGGAGAGATGAGAGGACAAGCGTTTCTCTGACCCTAACTTACAGACAACACCTTGTCAGAACCTCACTACTCAGGAGAGACGAGAGGACAAGCGTTTCTCTGACCCTAACTTACAGACAACACCTTGTCAGAACCTCACTACTCAGGAGAGACGAGAGGACAAGCGTTTCTCTGACCCTAACTTATAGACAACACCTTGTCAGAACCTCACTACTCCGGAGAGATGTGAGGACAAGCGTTTCTCTGACCCTAACTTACAGACAACACCTTGTCAGAACCTCACTACTCAGGAGAGATGAGAGGACAAGCGTTTCTCTGACCCTAACTTACAGACAACACCTTGTCAGAACCTCACTACTCAGGAGAGACGAGAGGACAAGCGTTTCTCTGACCCTAACTTACAGACAACACCTTGTCAGAACCTCACTACTCAGGAGAGATGAGAGGACAAGCGTTTCTCTGACCCTAACTTACAGACAACACCTTGTCAGAACCTCACTACTCAGGAGAGACGAGAGGACAAGCGTTTCTCTGACCCTAACTTACAGACAACACCTTGTCAGAACCTCACTACTCAGGAGAGACGAGAGGACAAGCGTTTCTCTGACCCTAACTTATAGACAACACCTTGTCAGAACCTCACTACTCCGGAGAGATGTGAGGACAAGCGTTTCTCTGACCCTAACTTACAGACAACACCTTGTCAGAACCTCACTACTCAGGAGAGATGTGAGGACAAGCGTTTCTCTGACCCTAACTTATAGACAACACCTTGTCAGAACCTCACTACTCCGGAGAGATGAGAGGACAAGCGTTTCTCTGACCCTAACTTACAGACAACACCTTGTCAGAACCTCACTACTCAGGAGAGATGTGAGGACAAGCGTTTCTCTGACCCTAACTTACAGACAACACCTTGTCAGAACCTCACTACTCCGGAGAGATGAGAGGACAAGCGTTTCTCTGACCCTAACTTACAGACAACACCTTGTCAGAACCTCACTACTCAGGAGAGATGTGAGGACAAGCGTTTCTCTGACCCTAACTTACAGACAACACCTTGTCAGAACCTCACTACTCAGGAGAGATGAGAGGACAAGCGTTTCTCTGACCCTAACTTATAGACAACACCTTGTCAGAACCTCACTACTCAGGAGAGATGAGAGGACAAGCGTTTCTCTGACCCTAACTTACAGACAACACCTTGTCAGAACCTCACTACTCCGGAGAGATGAGAGGACAAGCGTTTCTCTGACCCTAACTTATAGACAACACCTTGTCAGAACCTCACTACTCAGGAGAGATGTGAGGACAAGCGTTTCTCTGACCCTAACTTATAGACAACACCTTGTCAGAACCTCACTACTCCGGAGAGATGAGAGGACAAGCGTTTCTCTGACCCTAACTTACAGACAACACCTTGTCAGAACCTCACTACTCAGGAGAGATGTGAGGACAAGCGTTTCTCTGACCCTAACTTACAGACAACACCTTGTCAGAACCTCACTACTCAGGAGAGATGAGGGGACAAGCGTTTCTCTGACCCTAACTTACAGACAACACCTTGTCAGAACCTCACTACTCCGGAGAGATGAGAGGACAAGCGTTTCTCTGACCCTAACTTATAGACAACACCTTGTCAGAACCTCACTACTCAGGAGAGACGAGAGGACAAGCGTTTCTCTGACCCTAACTTATAGACAACACCTTGTCAGAACCTCACTACTCCGGAGAGATGAGAGGACAAGCGTTTCTCTGACCCTAACTTATAGACAACACCTTGTCAGAACCTCACTACTCCGGAGAGATGTGAGGACAAGCGTTTCTCTGACCCTAACTTACAGACAACACCTTGTCAGAACCTCACTACTCCGGAGAGATGTGAGGACAAGCGTTTCTCTGACCCTAACTTGCAGACAACACCTTGTCAGAACCTCACTACTCAGGAGAGATGTGAGGACAAGCGTTTCTCTGACCCTAACTTACAGACAACACCTTGTCAGAACCTCGCTACTCAGGAGAGATGTGAGGACAAGCGTTTCTCTGACCCTAACTTACAGACAACACCTTGTCAGAACCTCACTACTCAGGAGAGATGAGGGGACAAGCGTTTCTTTGACACTTGACTACATCCTTTCGGAACCTTTCGTTGAAATAAGGAAAATGAAATTAATCTAAATATTCCAAATACATAACGAAAGAATAAAGAAGTTTATTGGGACTCTATGTTTTCAAGGCAATGTTTTAATATGTAGTCCACCTACAAACACAAAAGACTAAGGGAAAGCCATGTCTATATAATGTTTTGATAAAAAAACACATTTTATATGTAGGTATAAAAAATTCCCTTTAAAACATGGTCAGCCCTACCATACATATGCTCGACTATAGGACGGCAGACGGCGCTGTGTGGGGTACACGTGCGTCTAACATCCTAGACTATTGTGCACATTGTCTCCTATAATTCCTCCTTACAACGTCTCGCGTCAGGCCGCTTCAATCTTTTATCAATTTTCCTGATTAAAACATACAAATGACGGAGATTAATTTTCGAAAAATTGATTGCAGCTCTATGTTGGTGACGAAGTTTAGTGTTAGTGTTTACATAAGGAGCTCCACCACCCCGCTTCCGTAATCGTACAGGCAGTGCTTCAAGTTACACGTCGATAGAAAGAAAATTTGCACTATTTACTTCAATGCCGAGAGCAATAATTCGACCATTCTGTCGTCATTTGGAGATAAAAATCCAATGAATTTCAGATCCGGATTTAAAGCAGTACACACCTATGTTGTAATTGGTTTTTAAAGCAAAATTGATTAGTATTAAAGTGTGCTTGAACTGATGTGTGAATGAAATGTTACTCGGTAGACGTAAAGTCTTTAATGTAAACAGTCACGTTTGCCAATTATGGGACGACCCCACATACTTAAGGATGTAGTATATTGATATAAACGAAAAGCGTTTTAAAGCAGTAACTAAATACATTAATTGTGAAATGTTAGGATTGGTGTAAAGATGCTAAAAATACTAATTTTTATTGATAGAAAGAAAAATAAAGAGTTAGACTCGTTTGTATGATTCTACAGTTCCAAAAGTTACACACTTTAAGTTTTAACATCGGAAAGTTTGAGTTTTCGTTTATTTTTTTTTTAGTAAAAAATAATGGAAAAATAAATTGCGTCCGGAAGAAACATCTATCCTGCTCCGACTCGCCGGTCATATTGATTTTTTCGGGGGATATGCAAAGAGGGCGATCCTATTTGTGGGAAGTTATATCAACCTGTGTTGAGATTCAGATAAAATATAAGCAATCTGGGGGAGACAGCAGCGAGTAGTGACGGGTCTTGAAATAAGATCTTATTGTGTCACACGCTCAGAGTATATATACAAATATGTAGGCTAACATATCATATGTATGCCCATTGGTATAAGTAAGAAAACACACATTAGTTAAGGTTTTTCACATTTTTTTTATTACAGTTGTAGAAACAATGAGAAAATCTCGGTGATATATCAATAGTCGAGTAAATATAGTTGTCAGCAAGAATTGCGACGACAACAGAATGTAGAATTGGAAAAACAAAAAAAGGACAGAAAAAAACTGGACAGAGGAGATACAAACAAATACAAACTGAACAGAGGAATAGAAAATAGATACAACAGATACCAACAAACTAAAACTGCACAGAGGAAGAAAAGCATACAAACAAACAAAAATAGACAGAGGAATAAAAAAACTGGACCTATCAGGATTACCCTAACAAAAGACCTACCTTAATAAGGGGGAAAAGTTAGCCCTTCGGGGTTCGAATCCGTTACGCTTACGACTGAGCGACGTAACCAGTTAGGTTTCACGACTGATTCGTCATTGTAAACTATGGTGTGTGTCATTATCAACTGTTGCATATACAAATGAATGTCGACTCGTCTGCAATCAATATGTCAATGAAAAGTCAACACGACAAGTTATTCTTATAGGACTATAATACTTTAATAAGTAACCATTAATAGGACGCTGGTATTATCTGTTTCATTAGTCTGTTGATGTTAATTAGATCTATGCTGTATTTCTATACCCTGGGTGTTAATCATATCTATGCTGTATTTCTATTCCATGGGTGTTAATTAGATCTATACTGTATTTCTATACCGTGGGTGATAATTAGATCTCTGCTGTATTTCTATTCCATGGGTGTTAATTAGATCTATACTGTATTTCTATACCGTGGGTGTTAATCATATCTATGCTGTATTTCTATACCCTGGGTGTTAATCATATCTATGCTGTATTTCTATACCGTGGGTGTTAATTAGATCTATACTGTATTTCTATACCGTGGGTGTTAATCATATCTATGCTGTATTTCTATACCGTGGGTGTTAATCATATCTATGTTGTATTTCTATACCATGGGTGTTAATCATATCTATACTGTATTTCTATACCCTGGGCGTTAATCATATCTATGTTGTATTTCTATACCATGGGTGATAATTATATCTAAGCCGTATTTCTATACCATTGGTGTAAACTAGATCTTTGCTGTATTTCTATACCGTGGGTGTTTATTAGCTATGATGTATTTCTATATACCCTGGTTGTTAATTAGATCTATGCTGTATTTCTATACCCTGGGTGTTAATTAGATCTATGCTGTATTTCTATACCATGGGTGTTAATTAGATCTATGCTGTATTTCTATACCCTGGGTGTTAATTAGATCTATGCTGTATTTCTATACCGTGGGTGTTAATTAGATCTATGCTGTATTTCTATACCGTGGGTGTTAATAAGATCTATGCTGTATTTCTATACCGTGGGTGTTAATAATATATATGCTGTATTTCTATATCATGGGTGTTAATTTGATCTATACTGTATTTCTATACCGAGGGTGTCATTTATTGGGGTTATTACGATGTATGCTGTATTTCTGTGCCACGGTTGTCAAAAAAGTAAATTAAATCTACACGAGAAAAAAAGATACGAGGAAATCTTCTCGTAAACACGAAGGTAAAACTTATGTTAATGTTTGAGGCGTGCACGATTTGAAGAGAATTGATTCTAGGTGATGTAGTCATTGAATTCTGCATCATCAACCGCTTCTTATCAGCTGTAGGCTAATGAAATATGATTCTGTCCTTAAACGACATTGATACTGTCAAACCAAACGCAAAGTACTCCCATATTAAGGGGTAACATTAAATTAAAATGGGTTTTATTGTTTACAACATGTAAAAGGATATTGGAAGATACTATTTACAAATATTCATTCATATCAGATCAACTTATTTTCTCACTCCTTGAAATTGCCGAAGGTAACACGTTGGTTAATTCATAGAGATGGTTTTTACTATTTTAATACATGTAGGTGAAAGATACTGACACCTGTTTATTTCTTATTAACAGTTATTATCAAGTATCATGTTGAAAACAAATCTCTTTTGATATGGGAGCCTTTTATGCAAAAAACGGTTATTAATGCATTTTATTCCTCATCATTTTGCAATTTTGATAAATACAGCAAAGGAATGTTTATTTCTGTGGCGGATTGATACTAGTTAGTCAGTGTGAAAATTGACAGACTCATACGCACAGACAAAATGAATAAATAATTGCTGATATTTAAAAGCATTATTTAATTTCAGGAAAAACACGTGTGTTTTTTTTGCTACGGAAACATTAAGTAAAATTATTTCCTTAAAGATCGTTGGTGAGATCTGGGAGATTAAACCAATCGCCGAATAAAACAGATATCAATTGAAAGAATCATCGAGTCCAGAGTAGAAAATGAAATATTGTTTGATTAACTCATCAAAAATACGGCAGCGTATTAGGGCAATTGCAAAAATTAATGTATCTTGTATGTAAAACTTACTATCTCATACAAGATACTAAGTTGTACATGTACGTACAATTGACAAAGTTGTACGAACAAGATACTAAGTTGTAGGAACATGATATTAAGTTGTACGAACATGATATTAAGTTGTACGTACAATAAACTAAGTTGTACGAACAAGATACTAAGTTGTAGGAACATGATATTAAGTTGTACGAACATGATATTAAGTTGTACGTACAATAAACTAAGTTGTACGAACAAGATACTAAGTTGTACGAGCATGAAATTAAGTTGTACGTACAGTAGACAAAGTTGTACGAACAAGATACTAAGTTGTACGTACAATAGACTAAGTTGTACGAACAATATACTAAGTTGTACGAACACGATACTAAGTTGTAAGAACACGATACTAAGTTGTACGAACACGATACTAAGTTGTACGAACAAGATACTAAGTTGTACGAACAAGATACTAAGTTGTACGAACACGATACTAAGTTGTACGAACAAGATACTAAGTTGTACGAACAAGATACTAAGTTGTACGAACAAGATACAAAGTTGTACGAACACGATACTAAGTTGTACGAACACGATACTAAGTTGTACGAACAAGATACTAAGTTGTACGTACAATAGACTAAGTTGTACGAATAAGATACTAAGTTGTACGAACATGATATTAAGTTGTACGAACAAGATACTAAGTTGTACGAACAAGATACTAAGTTGTACGAACAAGATACTAAGTTGTACGAACACGATACTAAGTTGTACGAACACGATACTAAGTTGTACGAACAAGATACTAAGTTGTACGTACAATAGACTAAGTTGTACGAACAAGATACTAAGTTGTACGAACATGATATTAAGTTGTACGAACAAGATACTAAGTTGTACGAACAAGATACTAAGTTGTACGTACAATAGACTAAGTTGTACGAACAAGATACTAAGTTGTACGAACATGATATTAAGTTGTACGAACAAGATACTAAGTTGTACGAACACGATACTAAGTTGTACGAACACGATACTAAGTTGTACGAACACGATACTAAGTTGTACGAACAAGATACTAAGTTGTACGTACAATAGACTAAGTTGTACGAACAAGATACTAAGTTGTACGTACAATAGACTAAGTTGTACGAACAAGATACTAAGTTGTACGAACATGATATTAAGTTGTACGAACAAGATACTAAGTTGTACGAACACGATACTAAGTTGTACGAACACGATACTAAGTTGTACGAACACGATACTAAGTTGTACGAACAAGATACTAAGTTGTACGTACAATAGACTAAGTTGTACGAACAAGATACTAAGTTGTACGTACAATAGACTAAGTTGTACGAACAAGATACAAAGTTGTACGAACAAGATAAATACATTGTTGCAGTGGCCCTAATACGCCGTCGTACAAAAGGCTGATATACCTACAATAAACTGTCGTTAGGTATTACGGATGTAGGTCGAAGGTCATATTTTTTGTACAGAGAAGTCAAGGGATTAAATAAACTACAAATAATTTAGTACAGGGAAATGGTAACTATTAATACCCTTAGCGACAAGGTAATCCAAATTTTGTGGTACAAATGTCTACAATACGTTAAGTTTAGGATAGAAGTGTCTGTGACCCGAGCGTGCGACCGGCGCTGCACGTGTAATCGGACCAGGGAACACAGCTATACCGGTATGTGGAAATGACTAGAAATATAATATCGATCTCACCTACAAACTACCGATATTAATTCAAACAAATGGGATTTTCTGGATTTCAAATTTGCTGATAAATGTATTTCAAACCGATCAAAAACATCCCAGGCTTACTTTGATTCAAACATTGCTCTTACCGATAAAGAAATGTAATCACACGACTTAAGGAAAGGATTTAAAGTGAATTTAAAATATATTAGACCTTATTAAAGACTTATGTATTTGTCATCGGGCAAATATCTTACAATCCCAAGTGCCAATATATTACCTAGAAAAAATACAGCTGTCCCATATGACTTTATTGGAACCATGTGGAGAGCGATTATTGCCAGGTTGGAAAGTCAGTGAGACTGGAGATTTTTCTGACATTTTCGCCTGTTTTTCGTTGGTTATGACGTCTATGATTTGTTAATCACACAAAGCAGGAGAAGTCGGGTCCTTCAGGTGCTATTACTTCTAATGGGGGACAGAGAACGAATCTATAGGTACTATCCAATCATAACGTGACTCACAACGCTCTGAAGATGACCCACTGAAACGTAAAATCTGCCATCATTGTATTATTTATATATATTGCCTTTTTATTGTATACTATCGATACGAAATTATCTCAGTTAAAACAATCTCTGTTCGGAAGTAACCTTTGTCTGCTACAGCAGTTAACTCCACTGACATTGATGGGTATGACCCCCTGGATTCTATCAGAATAAATCAACCGTTTGTTGTATGTAGTACAAATGAGGGAGACAAGACAATATATTCATCATCAGGTGGGTTAGCAAAAAATACTTCAAATACTTCATCAATTATCATTATACCTAAGTCCCTATGACCCTCTGACAATCACCAAGATCACCTCACTGCGTCGTGATACTTTCGAGAAACAGTGACGTGGTCATAATAGACAATTATGCAGGTTTCACGTTCATATTACGTCCTCAATATGTCCAGCACGCTCCCAATTAATCCTTACTACGAGCATGATCATGTGTTCACCACGGCCAATGCTTCCTGAGCACGTTCTTTCTACGACCAAAAAAAGATAACTCTACTCGCGGACCATGCGTGTTTATCACACCTACCAAGCGACCACTGTAAGTTTTGCTTGCTGATTTTTCTGTCATCAGTCTATTATAATAATAATATAAGAAACTCTTCGGCATCAAAAGTGCAGCTTGGACATAAAAAAAACTTCCTGATTCTGTGTTGTGATCTTCTATGGTGATTGGAGCAAAGGAAAATGTTACAGGAATTTGTCTTTAATCCAGAATGCTTATAGCCGATTTCTCTGAACGTGACAAGACGCAGTGATATTCTGGCACAGACGTGTCGTAAACTAAGTAAGCACCACCTGGCCGTTTTGATAACCTTATGTGGTCTAAACAATAGGCATGAACGTACCATGGTCATTACACAAGCGTGGAGAGGTTGTAGCAAGAACCCATTGACCATGAACTGAGAACACAGTTACCATGGTTTCCGCGCTACGCTTCTACTTCTTCAATGAAGTTCCCATATTTGGTTACGTCATTACTACGTCGATGTCCTTACACTTGTTGTGTCCTGATTCGACCATGACCTCGCTACGCGTTTTTTGGACACGTCTATAAAGAGGACGCCGTGCACTACGTTGTACAAGTCCTTACTGCGTCCTTACTGCGTTCTCACTGCGTCTTCCATTGCTTTTCAGGACGTAATGTATTGTATTAACATTGAATTAACCAGCCACAACCCCGCCACTATAGCTAAAAAACCAATCTAATTAAAATTAGACTTGTAATTTCCGCTTCTCTACGATACACTACAATACAATACAATATATTGCAGTGTATCGTAGAGGAACGGAAATTACAAGTCTAATTTTAATTAAATTGCTTAAACACCTACACATTCATCAACAATAGCAATGTAACAAGCTGAATTGCTGAAATAACCACAAAAGCCGCACGAGGGTAACGTAAGGTTTTTTTGCAGTGTAGAGCACCATGTTACTGAGTCACAAGGCATTGTTCCAATAGTCATTTTTATCAAATATCATATAGTTTTCTAAATCATATCTCGTCGGTTGTTTCCTAATGACCACAGATGACAACATTACGATCGGCTGTCCTTGCTTCGAAACTAAACTATAATTATGTAAATTATTATTTTTTTAATTCAATAATTGAGAAATCCAAATCATTCTATCATACATTGTATTTAGGAGATAGTTCTTCATTTACATATATCAATCGTGAAATCACACTATGGCCTACTCAACCGGTCATTGATTCGATGTTCTCAGGTTTTGTGCTGTAAAGAATGTATATTATAATAGTTCAGATATTCGAATAAGTTTGTAAGTTTTATAGAAAATAAACTTTACAGCATTTTTTCGCGAGAATGTGAGGTAAATTAATGACAAAAAGTTTTGAACTAGGATTTTCTCATAAAACCCTACAAAATGCATTCATTATCACGTGTCATACGAGAACTCGCGAGCGTTGTCATGGCGATATGACATCAGGTGATAAACTCGTACTGAGTGACGTCGACGCTGCCTCATTAAACACCTGTGCTCACGTTAAACACTAATTACTCAACACAGATGTGATAAGTAACAGAGTTTCCTTCCCAGTCAGCCAAATGTCACTCTTATAATTTAACCATTTTGATTTAAATTCTAGATAAGCGACAAACAAGGTTATCTTGGTATCCCGTTCTGTCCTCTACTACAGGGGTATGGTTAGTTTACTGTCAGCTCAAAATCACAAATATAAATTATACTTCATCCCATCTCCTGTCCGTTTTAACTGTTTATTGCCATTACTCATCTGTTTGTTCCTGTTTGTTTCCTACTTATCCTATCTCACTCGTCCGTTTCTGAACCTTTTTTTACCGACCACACCAAACACATCATGTTTTATAAATTTTCTTAAATTTCATAAAATCTTATCTAAAAAGTATCAAATTCAACAGTCGAAACAATCTAATGAATTTGAGTGGCCAAAAGTCGAAATACAAGATAGTTGTAATTGCTTACATGGATAAAATTATGGAAACTACAATACACATGCGAGACGAGAGAGGTACATTGTAAATATAGAAATAGAGAAAATGTATAACGCACGCTGGATATTAACATGCTAAACATGAAATGTTGAGGGTGAATCTGAAATGTCGTCATACTAGTGTAATACTACCACGAAGCTAACCAGTCGTTGGAAACCTTGACTACGTAAAGAATCAAACAAGTGTCCGTGCCGTGAACGTTGTACGGTGATAAACACCGGCGAGCCCGGATAACATTTTTGTAGGGTTGACATTATTATTCAATAAATATTACAGAATCAACAGATCATTCTACTAAATTATGACAACGAGCACTATAGACGCTGTGGCCACTTAATTAAATTCCGCCAGAGTCCGGAGACATATCGTAACGGCGATAATTTCCAGTGTTTGGCCGACGATTAAAAGTTAATTGAATACTCGTTCTATGGAAGGGTAGCCCCAATCGACTCCTAGGTTAATCCTTAGGAACACGGCTTCGTATTTACTCCGGAGATTTCGTGGCTTTATAATAGTGATATGATGGAAGGAGCATATTGAAATTACTACTTAATGAAAAATACTTCAATTTTGTACATTCAGTGTTTAATGCTGGTGTTTCTCATAATGTATCCATAACGCAAGTTTAAAGAGGTACGTTACTTCGGAAAATAATCTATCTTATCAATGAGCGTTCTGAAAATAAAATCTCGAATCTATAAAGCCATCTAAATACTTATAAAAGGACTGAATTAATCATTCTTCGAATTGCATTGAATTAAGAAAATAATCTTGTTTTGTTTTTCATTTTCATGTTGGTTGGAGTGAGTATGAGAAACCAAATTATTATCTGTTAATTTATACTAATCAAATTGGAGAAGATATCTTATATAACTCGGTTAAGTACTGGATCACCATTGCTCCATTAATAAATGACAACTTGGCTATCCATAGGTGTCGAAATTCACTCAACACCAACCCAATCTATTACACCAGGATGAAGAATTATAGATATAAATGATAAAACTGAATGTTATATTCTGTCATTGAGTGGTTGTGGTCCGAGACCGTGATACATACGTGTGCTTTTATACATCATATCTGTTATACAAGATATGTAATAGCTGAAACGGGTTAAATACTGTAATTTTAACAAAATCAAAGAAACAATTCATCTTCTGTGACGGTAAATTAATGGTAGACATTGTAAAATGTCTTTGGTTCATTAATGACATCGGTATAGTATATACATGTCAACATAAAATGTTAACACTCCCAACATAGTTGATTATCGTGATCGTTTTCCCTTTTAGCTAACCAACAGTAAGGAGAACCGAGTTTCGTGGATAAAAATGTCAATTTAAAGTTGTATGTGTTTGTCAAATGCATCACACATTATTAATTTACATGAACAACGTAAAGTCATGTCGGCGATAAAACCAGTTTCTACATTACCTATATTGTAATGCCGAGGGAAAGTTGGTTTATATGTAAGGCGAATGATGTCAGAAACAATGAAATGTTTATTTTATTGCATTTGATGCTAAATAACAAAATTAAAAACATCGAAAAATTAGTAGTATCAAAAAGTGTGGGAATCTGTAACATAATTCATGACGTCGTCTCTGTGTGATGTTATTCCACGTCAACTTGACGGCGCCATTTTGAAAAGACTGTTCAGCGCAATTAAAATGTTTTCTGCTGTTATCGGAGAATATGTGCATGAAAAGCAAGCGTAAAGTTAGTATTTTTGTCAAAAACTAGTCTGAATATTTCAGACAAACAGCAAAATAACCCATCGATTTCTCTTCACTTTGACTGGAAAAATCGGCAAGTTTCAATGAGGTGAAACTTTCTATATTTCATTGGCAAAATTGCAATAAATTGATATATTGTTCCTGTTTATCAGTTTATATATTGTTTTTATTTTAAGGTTGGTATTTTGTTCCTGTTCTTAGATATATTGTCCCTGTTTATAATTTGATATATTGTTCCTACTTATAAGTTGATATATTGTTCCTGTTTATAAGTTTATGTATTGTTCCTATTTATAAGTTGATATATTGTTTCTGTTTATAAGTTGATATATTGTCCCTGTTTATAAGTTGATATATTGTCCCTGTTTATAAGTTTACGTATTGTTCCTGTTAATAAGTTGATCTATTGTCCCAGTTTTAGTTGATATATTGTTTCTGTTTATAAGTTGATATATTGTTCCTGTTTATAAGTTTGATATATTGTTCCTGTTTATAAGTTGATATATTGTTTCTGTTTATAAGTTGATATATTGTTCCTGTTTATAAGTTTGATATATTGTTCCTGTGTATAAGTTGATATATTGTTTCTGTTTATAAGTTGATATATTGTTTCTGTTTATAAGTTGATATATTGTTTCTGTTTATATGGTGGTATATTGTTCCTGTTTATATGGTGGTATATTGTTCCTGTTTATAAGTTGATATATTGTTCCGGTTAATATGGTGGTAAATTGTTCCTGTTTATATGGTGGTATATTGTTCCTGTTTATAAGTTGATATATTGTTCCGGTTAATATGGTGGTATATTGTTCCTGTTTATATGGTGGTATATTGTTCCTGTTTATAAGTTGATATATTGTTCCTGTTTATATGGTGTTATATTGTTCCTGTTTATATGGTGGTATATTGTTCCTGTTTATAAGTTGATATATTGTTCCTGTGTATAAGTTGATATATTGTTCCTGTGTATAAGTTGATATATTGTTCCTGTTTATATGGTGGTATATTGTTCCTGTGTATAAGTTGATATATTGTTCCTGTGTATAAGTTGATATATTGTTCCGGTTAATATGGTGGTATATTGTTCCTGTTTATATGGTGGTATATTGTTCCTGTTTATATGGTGGTATATTGTTCCTGTTTATATGGTGGTATATTGTTCCGGTTAATATGGTGGTATATTGTTCCTGTTTATATGGTGGTATATTGTTCCTGTTTATATGGTGGTATATTGTTCCTGTTTATATGGTGGTATATTGTTTCTGTTTATAACTTGATATATTGTTCCGGTTAATATGGTGGTATATTGTTCCTGTTTATATGGTGGTATATTGTTCCTGTTTATATGGTGGTATATTGTTCCTGTTTATATGGTGGTATATTGTTCCTGTTTATATGGTGGTATATTGTTCCGGTTAATATGGTGGTATATTGTTCCTGTTTATATGGTGGTATATTGTTCCTGTTTATATGGTGGTATATTGTTCCTGTTTATATGGTGGTATATTGTTTCTGTTTATAACTTGATATATTGTTCCGGTTAATATGGTGGTATATTGTTCCTGTTTATATGGTGGTATATTGTTCCTGTTTATATGGTGGTATATTGTTTCTGTTTATATGGTGGTATATTGTTCCTTTTTATATGGTGGTATATTGTTCCTGTTTATATGGTGGTATGTTGTTTCTGTTTATATGGTGGTATATTGTTCCTATAAATAAGTGAAATTCTATATTGTCCCTATTTATTTAGTCGGTTATTCCGATTTTCGATGTAATTTCGGGGCAAACAGATATTAATGTAATTGCTTAATTGTTTTGATACCAGTTTTGTACATCATTATTGTTTAACTGTTGTAAAACACTTATTGTACCATCGCCTTCCACATTCACTACTGTACATTGTATGTTTGCTTGTTGCAGCAGTAAAAGCAATAGGCCTATTGTGTTTATGAATGATTGTTTTTTTGTGTTTATCATCCCGTGAATAGCCATAGTCATTTTGAGGCGTTGTCTCCGGTAGTAGTTGATGACTTCCTCACTGTACAACATACAGGAGGCAATGATTTCTAAAAGAAAACAGTCCATCAATAAAAGTTGGTTTCCACAAGTACTGTGTATAGTAGATTAAATTATAAAGATTAGCTTGAATACATGATTTAAGCTATGGATCCATAACACAAAGAACGGCTGTACTTTCACCATAAAATGCTTCCGTTATCAAGAGTACATGCCGTTTTTAGTAACATTAATATGTGCACTTGGTTTTCCCCCCATTTCACAACACGTCGGTTACACTTGATTAAATGAAAATATGTCTAGAAACTTTACTGCAACAACTCGCACGACACAACACAAATCCATATTAATTCAAGAGTTATCTCGCTTTGAAGGCATTTCATCCATTCTGAATATCATTTTTTAATTTCAATATATAGAAACCGAATCTATCTAAACTGGTCACCATATTAACGGATAAGTAAATACACATGACTACCTTTTCCCATAAATTAACTATTTGCCCGAAGTAACTGATCATAATGGATGTTACATTTTTGTGTGAAAATACCGTTCACCCTTAGGAACCTCGAGGCATCGAATACAACAGTTCGGCAATTTTCGCAAAAACTAACATGTTTGATTTATCCCCCTTTGTACGTACCCAGCGTGGCTAGGTATCGGGCAACTCCGGCCATTGCACTTTGTATGCCTATCGCGAGGTTGGTTTATGTACCTCTTGAACAGTAATAAATCCACACTGACCACCATCTTGTTTCCATCACTGTCAGGTTCCAGAACAATGACCCCTCCGTTAGTGTGTGCTTTGTGATACTGCTATCTTCATTTTACACCATTAGTACGTTATACGGTATACAGTTCGTTTTGTTTTGAGACATTTTAAATGTTACCTCGTTAATGTCATATGTATACCAGGTAACATAATATCGTTCTATTTTATGAAGTGTAATTTGATTATCTTTTGGTGTGATACAACGAAATAGAAGGATCTCCCAGAATATAAATTTTACTAGGGCCATATTAAATTTAAAAAAAATCTCATTTGTTATACAATTATGTAAGTTTGATATAAATAATAAAGATAATTAATTTTCACATGAGACGTCTACATATATTCATCAGAAAGATCATTATCAACATAAACACGTCCCTTACACCACCGATGTCATTGTGATAGGTCAAAGTTGTTTTTTTAATAGCGTGGTGATGCTAGCATTATTCTGATTTTTTTAATAATTAATAATTTTGATATCTCGTGATACGTTTCTGTTATGTGGAATTTGACGTAGTAAAATGCTGTAACATTACGTAAAGTGTTCATGTTCTATCGGAAGATCACCTTGCCCCAACCATCAGAAGCTTACTTTTGATATTTAACGTTATAAAGGCAATTTAGGGAAATTAAATGGTGATATAACTATCGCTTTTGGGAAACATCAAGATAATAAATATAAACGATTATCTAATTATACATTGATGCATATATTGTAATGGTAAGGTTGTGTAATTCTTAGGTAATGTAATTATAAGGTTTTAAAATTGCAAGGCTACGTAATTTTAAGGTTTTGCACAACGTAGCAATACTGCTGTATAATTGTCTCTTTGTTCGGTAATGATAAATTGATTTCATTTCGTGATTTTCTGTCTGTGGTAATAACTCCATAACGCTTACCATTATTATAATTATATAACACTATCATAATAAAGGTATATCGTTGTGTTGTTATAATTAAGCATTACAATGTTAATGTTTCCTTTGTAAAGGTAACGTCCTATGATTCTCACAGGATTGCAGACAAATTCAATAATGCACATTAGTTTAATATTAAAATTAAATTAAGTACACGCGACTGTCCCCCCCCCCCCCGCCCCCCCCCCCCCCCCCCCCCCAAAAATAGTTCGTTGAAATAATCACAAAATCGTCAATTTATTTTCAACGTTTTAATCAATATATTCCATCGTGAGTATATGATAATATTTCATCAACATAACTTCATAAATTGCTGCGAGTTTTGGCCAATCAGATTTTTTAATCCGGTTGCACAAATTTTCGTGACATAAAACTGTACCGAATACAGTGACATCAGACAAACGACGTCATTTAGTGACGACGTCACGAACAATTTCTTCATATCACTACACCAATGGAAATTTGTGAGAAATATGATGACTTTCTATTTTGCTATGTAAGGTCATACAATGACAATGCAGCGTAAATGGAAATATATATCTGTAAGTCTTAGCAATTCTTTTCGTCTGAAATTTCAAAAGTTGTTATATTGAAGGTTATAGATTGCTACCTTGCCTTGTAATATACTCCGTGGTAAGCTCTTTCTAGCCTTTCTAGGTCGGTTTATCTTTACTAGGGGCCACTTATCTTACACCGGGGTCATCCGAGGCGGGCTGAACACCGCTAGCCAAGTACGTCAGGTTGTTGGCTCTACTAGGCGTTATCGTTAAAACTAAGGAGGCTGACGAGAGTCATACACACGGCAATGGAAGTCTTTCACAAACGGATGCCTAAATGTGGTCAACTAAACAGAATGTTACTTTAAAAGATGAATCGTGAGAAGGGAACTCAATCTGCTATATTGTTGTATTGTACACTGACAAGAATAATGTCAACACCTTTCTTCTTTTAACACGGCGGCGAGCCTCATATAAACTCAAAAACCCACCGAACCAACACGACATACGCTTAATATAACATAGAGTTGACCATCGCAGAAAAGATAGGATGTATCTTTCACATAGTTAACAAAACAGGGCTGGTTGTACTATCAGACATTTATATGTTATTAAGGACGATCTTCTTCTTAAATTGTCCCAGTTATAGTGCTACTTCACTGAAATATCATACCGACACAAGGATGTAACAGACACTTGTGGATAACATCTCTCACTCAGCTATGTGTTTCTCTTTGTAACCCATTTCACTGCTGAACGTCGATCAGGGAATACAAACTAACATTTTACTTTCATATGTTACAGGCTAACTAAAGGGAACAAACACTCAACTCCAAAAGTCAGGACGTATAAAGGACCAAGATCAATCATTTCTGACCTCCAGCAGAAAACCTTAATAAAGTAGACGTAAACGAAAAGAATTACCAATACGATTAAAACTATGAAGAATATTAAGATTTTCTTTCTGGTTAACATGTAGAAAGACAATCATTTTGATAACACAAATGTCATTCTAGGTTCATTTCGTTCTTATACTGACAGGTCTTATATTCTGTTCTAAACATAAACTTGTGACTGAGCAGACTTTTGGCATACATATACCACGCAGTCACGTAATTATTGTAGTTACAGCTCTCGCTTAATCACCGAACTACTCCAGCTGAATGTGTCGCACATTTGTGTACATTCACGTGCATCGAAATATGCATTTTGATATTTGATTGGTTGCCAGCATTCATTTTTACACAAACATTTATCTCAAGTTATTTCTAAATCATCAAAAGTCTTAATTGAAACTCTAGATCGTTTTTGATGCACCGATCCTTTCTCATAAATTTAAGTTGTGCCAACATGTTCGCATCTCAAATACAAGAAATATATGGTTTATATTTGTAAGTATTTCCGTTTGAATTGCATAACTCTGAACGTGTATGATTCATGTGTAAGTGTTTGGATCAAAACTTGCACTAATTTAAACTGTGTGTTCAAAACCGCATACGCCTACGAAATGTCATTCTGTGGCATTACTCAGCAGAATTTAAAAACATAAATTTTAAGACAGGGGTGCACAAAAGTCGCTGATAATGCACAATTTTACCTCCGTTATTGAAGAGCTATTCTGTTACAAACGATAGACGATATTTCCACTCCTTGGTCAAATTTAAAGTATGGTTAGTCTGAGAATGTAACAATGTCTCATTGACATCTTATGTCAGCCTCGAAACGAAACGAAAAATATATACTTTAATGATAAACTGGATAGGGTATATCCACTCTGTTAATTGTATTTTAAACCAATTCTGAAAAGAAGATATTTATTTGCAGAGTTAGCATCATGGTGTTTCAGGTTTGGGCGACTGTGAATTGCCATGTACAGACAATGAAATTGGTCATTACTCCTTGAGTTCATGATAAACATCAGCACGTGAGACACGTGTGATGTAAAACATATGTTTTTCAACACAGATGTTTTATCGGCGGGGGTCAACCTACTCACGATCTGCTGCCGATGAGCAGCCAGAACAAACTAGTCGATAAACAAAGTATACTTTTTGAATTCTTCAAGTGACGGTTTTAGCATGAATGCACATTCTCTACCAAAACGTTAAGATATAATTGACTGGACTTTTTTTTATCAGAGTAAAACAATCGCCCTGACTCATGATTATGTATTTTGATATGAAGCTTAACGATTATCAATATTGCTTATTGTTATTTTTTTTTTCATTGAATGATTATGGACAAACATAATTAAAACCAAATTGTTGAACGAATGTCGCATTTGTGATAAGAGGTTATAAATTGGTGGATACTTTGAATTTAAATGCTTTATTTTTAGCTGTTTGAAATACCAGATTGTGTGTGATTTGATAGAGGTATGACCTCTGTGATAAAGGGAGCTGCTCTGGCATGGTGAATCCTGTCTCGGTATCTCGTTCTGTAGGCCACACAATTCACGACTGTGTCGATGACCCCGGCAGATAATGGTCCATGGGAAAAGTAGGGTACACCATTTTTTTTTTTTATTAAAGGTAACGTTAGGTTTTAAAACAAGACACGACCTAAAAATGTCGATTTCAGCGAAGTCAGCAATCAGCATAGCCAGAGTCTGCCAGTCCTCATATAACTTCTCCCAACCGTACAAGATTGAGTTTCAAATGGAGTACTTTCCGCATCACTGCAAAAACCAACCCAGCGTTTCCAGCCATTAAAACGACTTTTCTAGCCGGTGGCTTCTTGCGGCGTCATTGCTTAGTGATAAAATATCTCCTAACAAAGGTCAACTTCCGAGGTCACTGCCGCGGAGTCTTCAGCTTCTCTTTGCTGCAGCGGCGTTTTGATGAACGAGGATATACGTCACGTTACGCGGTCTTGTCTCGTGCGTTTCTTAACCTGCAAGAGCCAGCCATGAGCTGTTTAGTACAGCATCACCGATTGGCCTATTTTTGATGACTGGTATATTAAAACTTTTCATCAGTTGTGTAGTAGTTTGAGGCGGCCTCCTAAAAGCTGCTCGGCTCAGTGAAGTCATTTTCCCCAAGCCACCCTAGGAATCCGGTGTTCCAATACTCAGATATTGGAGCACGGCTCTTCCTAGTTACAGGAGCCGTATCCGGCTTCGGACATAACAGCTCTATACTATCCTGAACTTTTTTCCATTCCTATAATCTTTATGAAGTTCGGGATTAAACGTTTATAAAATGGCATTTGGAACAGTTCGGTGGTCGAACTGTATACTCCCATTATTGCTATGGGTGATAGCAACAACGGCTCAAGGTACGTATCTTAATAAATACTAATCAATTAGCATGATCAATGTACAGTTAATGGCCATATCAATGTTTCGGACGTGTACGATATTGAAGAGTTATATAAAAGATACATTATATTGCACTTGACGTGTCAAAAATTACACATGCCGCCATTTTGTCATTCTATAATACAAGCAAAGTTGCCATAGAGAAACGGGTATTTTTTTCCTGTCATGAATTCTATTGTTAATTTTCCTTTTGTTTACAATGTATATATATGTATGCATGCAATATTCCATAAAACCTTTGTCTGCTGCAAACATTAACCAAGACAAGTGTTGTTTTATTATTGTTAAATGACTTTGGGTGTTTCAACACAAAAACACAATTACATGTCGAAAATGTCTGCATGAATGACACTTTATATTGTTTGTTCATGCTATTTCTGGAGTCCTTGTGAGAGTGACAAAACTAGATAACACTTGTGTAGTCATTAAGTGGAGATATACCTTATGTTGAGGCTTAGATTCACCGGGCATTGTTACCGGGAAGTTGCTTGATTCTATTACATACATTTGTTGATGCACGCGATGGTATTTTTGGAGTTGTGACATCCTTTATTCTGAAACGCAATTTATATTAATTAGAACAATGCCACGTTGCATGCATAATAAATAAGCAAGCCAGCCTTGGAAACAGAAATGCTTCTTCCCAATAAACAGATATCGGATACCACTTGCAATGGAAATACATTATTTCAAATCATATTCGCATTTTATAAAACAAGAAAAGGAAGTAAACCAATTATATGTAAACGTAATCAATAGAGAAAATCAATTAATCGGAACTTGTTGTCAACAAATGATGTTTGCGCATGCGCAGTCGAAAATGATGACGTTAGGGTAACCGAGTTAGAGAGTGGTTACTAGCACGGAGATAATTGACCATTGTATTGTTACCAACTGACCCCCCCTTTTTGGTACCTGACGTCATTCGTGAATCCTAACAATACTGATGATTATTCTTTATTTATCATGTTTTATTGTATATTATTTTTTTTTTTAAAAATACAATATAGTTTATTGCAATAGCATTGAACATTTGCATACCCCTACCCCACTTCCCCCCCAACCACAAACTCGCCCTTTTCTGATTTTTTACGTCACAAAATTGACTTAGCCTTCACAAAGGTTAACCATGGCAACATATAATGTCTGGTTCTGATTCATCATGCATGGTCCAATGGAAAGCATTTTAGCGGAAATGGTCAACTTGTATCTGTTGTCAACTTTCCCCAATGAAGAGTATATGCTTTCATGTCATGACCAATTGCATACCCAGTTCAACATTTCTTTTCATAAATTGGACACATATGTGTCGCGTGAAATGACAGCTCCGGTATCCCTTTGGTGGCCTCTTAAGATTTTGAAACGTGGCACATCCAAAACCGACACATGTTGGTACTTTGTGGAGTCTGCGGTTGCATGGTTAAAAAGTTGCTCAGTTGTCAATTCTTAATACCATTTTGGTACATTATTTTGTCGTATTAATATAAATGCATAAGTAGGTCACAAGCTGTTCATTAAAACGTTTACACTGCCAATAAATATATGTTGATTCTAAAATGTATTAGACTTGGTATACACTGCAACACTTATAATTTTATGTTTTGGTACACAAAAAAATAAACAAAGGATTTTTTTTTATGTTACATCAAGGAATTAATTAGGTCAGTTAATGCATTTCCATTTTTTGCGAGTTAAAAGTCGGACTAGTTACATGTGAATACAGGTGCGAGACCTACCACTTTGGACGCTATTGTTATCTGATAAGCCAGTAGCCAGGGAAACTGGGAATTTTACGAGTTTTTCGTGAAATTGAATACACCCGTAGACCTAGATTTTGTTCTGCGAAGTCGTCTTACATCTTGTTGCCGATATTTCTGATATTGGCTCAGTGTTATCTTCAGCGACCTAGGAACGGTTGCCTGCTTTCCTGCCCGTGCCAATCCCCCTCCCGCAGGCACAGCCAGCCTGTAGTTCGGGGACCTGTATACGTGTAAGAGACTTCACGTATTGCCACGTCAGCGACGCGCACGGTTATATGTATCCGCTTGATTACACTTGCATGCGTGAACAAGTGACATTTGCTTGACTAGACAGTTCATGCTCAATGTTGACTAATTTGTAGTTATGACATAAAAAAAATATAATGATAAATATTAATAAAAAAAAATCAAAGGGAATGAAACTACAGCTGTAACGTCTAAAAATTAAGACATTAGACATTTACTGATAAATCCTTGATGATTTCTGTTTCTTGGAAAGGACCTTAGCCTGTCGTCTAATCTATTTATTTATCAATCTTTATGTAATTGTACATACATGTATTACTTTATAATAAAATATTTTGAAATGAAATATACATATCTACAATATATACAGTATATAACGTATAATGTGTAACATAACATATACACTACAAAGTGTGTAACATTGTATATACACTACAAAGTGTGTAACATTGTATATAATATACAAAGTGTGTAACATTGTATATACACTACAAAGTGTGTAACATTGTATATACTATACAATGTGTGTAACATTGTATATACACTACAAAGTGTGTAACATTGTATACTAGTATACACTACAAAATGTGTAACATTGTATATACACTACAAAGTGTGTAACATTGTATACTAGTATACACTACAAAGTGTGTAACATTGTATATACACTATAAAGTGTGTCACATTGTATATACACTATGTGGTGTGTAACATTGTATACTAGTATACACTACAAAGTGTGTAACATTGTATATACACTACAAAGTGTGTAACATTGTATATGCACTATAAAGTGTGTAACATTGTATATACACTATGTGGTATGTAACATTGTATATACACTATAAAGTGCGTAACTTTATATATACACTATGTGGTGTGTAACAATGTATATACACTATGTGGTGTGTAACATTGTATATACACTATAAAGTGTGTAACTTTATATATACACTATGTGGTGTGTAACATTGTATATACACTATGTGGTGTGTAACATTGTATATACACTATGTGGTGTGTAACATTGTATATACTTTTTGTGGTGTGTATTATTGTGGATCACCTGTTGTATCATATGCGGCTTCAAATTTGATACTTAACGTAATAATACCTACATGACGTACCGAGTAAAAGTATGTATCTCACTCTCATAATTACCACAGATTACATAATATATCGCTTCACATTTTCATATTTTACTTTGTAGAGAAGACATGCTTGTTCAAAGGAACTATAATGCAAGAAGGGGACATTATCGACGATGAAGACCCCTGTACGCAATGTCAGTGTGAAGAAGGAGAGGTCAGGTGTTTTAAAACGGATCAATGCGGCAACGGTAGGTTTTTCGTTAGAGAAAGTGTTTAGGTACGACCTTTGACTCAAACACCTAAATCAATAATGACAGAGGTCAAAGCTAAACACTTTAATCCGTAATTACAGAGGTCAAAGGTCTAACCTCAACACTGCAATCCTTAATGAAAGAGGTCAAAGGTATAACATAAACACTTCAATCCATAATGACAGAGGTCAAAGGTCAAACTACAACACTTCAATCATTAGTGATAGAGGTCAAAGGTCTAACAAATCCCTGGTATTTAATGAAAGAAAGACCTATAACATACTACACCCTCTCGACATACTACACACTCCCGACATACTACACACTCCCGACATACTACACACTCTCGACATACTAACCCTCCCGTCATACTACACCCTCCCGACATACTACACCCTCCCGACATACTACACTCTCCCGACATACTACACCCTTACGACATACTACACACTCTCGACATATTACACTCTCCCGACATACTACACCCTCCCGACATACTACACACTCCCGACATACTACACACTCCCGACATACTACACCCTCCCGACATATTACACCCTCCCGACACACTACACCCTCCCGACCCACTACACGCTCCCCGACATACTACACCCTCCCGACATACTACACACTCCCGACATACTACACACTCCCGATATACTACAAACTCCCGGCATAATACACTCTCCCGATATACTACACTCTCCCGACATACTACACCCTCCCGACATACTACACCCTCCCGACATACTACACCCTTACGACATACTACACCCTCCCGACATACTACACCCCAACTCCGACATACTACACCCTCCCGACATACTACACACTCCCGACATACTACACCCTCCTGACATACTACACCCTCCCGACATACTACACACTCCCGACATACTACACCCTCCCGACATACTACACACTCCCGACATACTACACCCTCCCGACATACTACACCCTCCCGACATACTACACACTCCCTCCCGACATACTACACCCCGACATACTACACACTCCCGACATACTACACTCTCCTGACATACTACACTCTCCCGACATACTACACACTCCAACATACTACACACTCCCGACATACTACACCCTCCCGACATACTACACCCTCCCGACATACTACACCCTCTCGACATACTAACCCTCCCGTCATACTACACCCTCCCGACATACTACACCCTCCCGACATACTACACCCTCCCGACATACTACACCCTCCCGACATACTACACCCTCCCGACATACTACACACTCCCGACATACTACACACTCCCGACATACTAACCCTCCCGTCATACTACACCCTCCCGACATACTACACCCTCCCGACATACTACACTCTCCCGACATACTACACCCTCCCGACATATTACACTCTCCCGACATACTACACACTCCCGACATACTACAAATTCCGGCATACTACACTCTCCCGACATACTACACCCTCCCGACATACTACACCCTCCCGACATACTACACACTCCCGACATACTACACCCTCCCGACATACTACACCCTCCCGACATACTACACCCTCCCGACATACTACACACTCCCGACATACTACACACTCAACTCCCGACATACTACACCCTCCCTAACATTACCTACAAACACTCCCGACATACTACATCCACTACTACCTCCACGACATACTACACACTCTCACATCGACATAACTACACCCTCCCGACATACTACACTCCCGACATACTACACCCTCCGACATACTACACTCTTACCGACATACTACACTCGACTACACCAATCTACACACTCCTCCCGACATACTACACTCCCTCTCCATCATACTACACTCCGACTATACACCCTCACATACTACACCCTCCCGACATACTTACACACTCCCGACATACTAACTCCCACATCTACATCCAAACGACATACACTACTCCGACAACACTCTCCCGACATACTACACCCTCCCGACATACTACACCCTCCCGACATACTACACACTCCCCTACCCGAAACACTCCGACATTACACCCTCCCGCACAATCCACTACAACCCTCCCGACATACTACAACCCCCCGACATACTACACCCTCCCGACACTACTACTACACCTCCCTACGACCTCACATACTCACACTCACCCTCCCGACATAACTACACCCTCCCGAACTATACTTCATCACCCTCCCGACATACTACACCTCCGACCACTACACCCTCCCGACACACTACACCCTCTCCCCCGACATACTACACCCTCCCGACATACTACACCCTGCCGACATACTACACTCTCCTGACATACTACACCCTCCCGACATACTACACACCCCCGACATACTACACACTCCCGACATACTACACCCTTACGACATACTACACCCTTACGACATACTACATACTCCCGACATACTACACACTCCCGACATACTACACTCTCCTGACATACTTCACCCTCCCGACATACTATACCTTTACGACATACTACACCCTCCTGACATACTACACCCTCACGACATACTACACACTCCCGACATACTTCACACTCCCGACATACTACACCCTTACGACATTTTACACCCTCCCGACACACTACACCTCCCGACATTTTACACCCTCCCGACACACTGCACCCTCCCGACATACTACACCCTCCCGACACACTACACCCTCCCGACACACTACACCCTCCCGACATATTACACACTCCCGATATTTGATGACAGGTGGCAATGTCCAACGTAGACAGTGTAATACGGTAATAATGAAAATTACTTATTTATGTAGTTAAGAATGTTTTTATTGATATGAGGTGTTATAAGTGGTATTGACTTATTTACCAGGGTCCGATGGGAAACCATGCGAGTAGTCACGGTAATCTCACCTCTCATACAATTAACGGATTGATGATGTATATTATCAATATTGTTGACAGTTAGACCTCAAACATTTTTTTTTGCCAATGTGATTAAAGTCTCATCGTCTGTATCTGAACGCTTTGCTATTTCAAATATACCGTAATGTCTGTATTTTTGCAAACTAAAGGGGTAAAGATGTCAAAACATATTCTGTATCAACGTACACCGAAACTATAAATTGAAGCTGGTCAATTCAACTGGTTGCTAATCTCTCGCCAAAGTTTAAAATAGAGAATATTACATCTATTATGTAATAACATATAAAAGGCGGTTGAAATGTTGCCTTACCATGCATCAGGTACCCGATTGAAATAGTTACACTTTTTTTTTTATATTTCAGGAGACAGTAACATACAAGTTGTGAGTATAATAGTGCCTTACGTATGTACTACATCGCATCTCGTCACATTAATTTGGAATTAAGTGTGGTGACAGGCATTATTCTAAATATGGATTAATAGCACGCATGCGAAAAGATGCTGATAAAGAAAGTTACATATCGACAGAAATTCAGAATGACAAATGCTTTCCTGCCTAAAAAAACAGTTTATAGGTTTAAATAAAAGTCTAACAATTACACTACCAGCATGTTTAAAGGCAAGTTTTTAAAAACAATTTCATTATGTATGTTGATTTCCGTGTGGAGTTTTCTTATATTTTATCTTCTTTTCTTTCAGGGAGATTCAGATACTAATCAAGCGGCTTCTGTAAGTTTAAACAATACATTGACATATTGCTACAACCATTTGCAGATAATTCCATTATAAATGAGCAAAGGGTTCCCAATATAGACGACTTAATTATTGTCATCATCGAGAAGAATACTTATTCATTTTTACGATCACGCCTGTTCTAAACTTATTGATTGATTCTTTTTACCTTGGTCTTAAATGATGAGTCAACTTTAAATTCGGATGTCTTTTTGTTCCGTCGGGAACATTGTGGTCCTATACAATTTTGTTCGAACTGACATCACATTAGACATTGTCAATTCAATCGGTAGTAAACTTCACTAAGTAAGATAGTGAAATGCTCAAAATTATTACTAATAATGTAAATATTTCTGAATCAGCGTTTCCTTTATTGTCCATGACTGTGTACAGATTGATAAACATAAAGCTTCGGCATTGCAGTCACTGTATTAGTTAATTGGTTTGTCATCCGTGTGGACAGGTGCACATTGAAATGCAACCCATGGCCGGTGTCTCCACGAGCTTTATTACCCCGAAGTTGTTTTATCGTACCATTCGTGATTGTTCATGGAATATTGTGTTTTTGGTCCCGACATCGCTTGTCAAAGTGATACATAATTGATACTTTCTTGACAATTAGTTGAATCATTTAGAAACTGTGAGATGATCCAGTAAATTTTCTTTATTTGAGGGTATTTACAATGTTTTCAGGGACACGTAGGAAAACCAGGCTACAGAGGATTTACGGGACCTCAGGGAGCTAGGGTATGTCATTTATTGGCTTGATAATCCTTATTGATATTCTAGCTTTTAGCTTTACTTTTGTTAATGTTGTAAGTTATCTAAGTTGAAGATATTTGGATATCTTTTTCCTTTTATTTCATTGCGCACACACAATTGTGTCTTATGATGATCATTTTATCTTTTATTATGTTTAAAAAATAAAAAAAAAAAAAAAAAAAAATGTTTCTTAAAGGTGTAAGTTATTTTTAACAGGTCATATTAGGTTTATATGACAGTCGATATCTTTCAAATTATATAACAAAAAAGCAATAATATGGTGTTTTGATTCTTGCTATAATCTAATTTCTATGTCAGTCATTTACCACTCTCAGCGAGCATACTTCTCTGTTATACACAATTTGTAATATTGTTGCTTTAACATATACAAATTAAACAATCAAGTAATGTCGCATTTTTTCTCCCTACCTTGACCCCTTTCACACTAACTCAAAGTATTTTGATATCTCAAATCGATAATACTAATTTTACTATAAAATTTAACAAAGAAAGCTGTCCTCCTTCATGTGACATAGACTGATGTATGAAATATTCTCGACTGGGATAGTTATTCATTAGAGTATCAACAGGCCACGCTAATATACCGGGACGTTATTTCATCTTGTATCTATCACTTCATTAAATGTATTTCGATTAACAGGGACCACAAGGACAAGCTGGAAACAATGGCGTACCTGGCCCTCCAGGACCACCAGGTGTTCCCCAGACCGTACGTATATTTACCTCGTTCCCTGCCAAACTTTGATAGCTTAAATCCTCTACACCTACTTATTAAAAAAAACAAATTGTATTTCTTTCTTTGTCTTTATTACGGCAATATGATAAGTACAACGATTTTTTAAAAATATAATTGCACTTCATCGAGGCATACACAACTCAATCAGAGCAATATCATTATCCGATTGTTGGCATAAGAGATATCGTACATATTGTTTTGCAGGTTTTTCAATATATGTGTGTTTAATAAAATTTGTACCTAATTATTCAGTATTTATTAATTAATCAGGACATTTCGATAACGTTCAGATTTCGATATAACATCACATAAAGAAACGTTACATGTATGAAATCCTTTTGTTTGTCTTATCTATTGTTTGTCTTATCTATCAAAATTACATTTATTCGACGTACCATCACCATCTTTCCATCGTTGTATATATTCTGTCGAATTTAAACCCGTGATAATTATTTGATTACACAGCTACATGAATGCCATTTTCTGAACCTTACAGCAAGCTGATGAAGCGTTCATGCACTGGGCACAGAGCTACCCACAAAAGGCAGGCGGCTTCGCGCAGGGACCGAGATACCTACAGGCCAATATCGTAAGTACCACATACAGAGACACAGATTTTATATATCTAAACTTCTAGTATTATTTATCATTGAAGATTTTCCAGTATGATCTTATGTTATCTTCATTTAGGATTACCTAGCATTTAGTATCACGTATTATTAACTTTTAGTAGTATCTAGTATTATACTACTTTTAGCATTATCTTATATTACCTAGGTTCTAATATTACTCAGTATCTAATATTCTCTAATATTATACAACTCATTATATTTCCTAATATTACTTAGCTCCTAGTATTATCTAGTATTATACTACTTTTAGCATTATCTTATATTACCTAGGTTCTAATATTACTCAGTATCTAATATTCTCTAATATTATACAACTCATTATATTTCCTAATATTACCTAGATCCTAGTATAATCTAGTATTATATTATTTCTAGCATAACTCTATATAAGCTAGCTTCAGCTATAATATAATTTATCTATCCTGTAGTGTTATCTAGTATATAACTCCTCACATCCTAGTACCATCTAAGTTTTAGTATAATCTAATGTTATATGGATCCTAGTATTACCTGATATAACTTAACTTTTAGAATTATCTAGAATTTTATAACTCCCAGCCATATCTAATATTACCGAACGTTTAGTATTTTCTAGTAGTGTGTTAGTTCTGGTATTATCGTATATGATCTAACTTTTAGTATTATCTAAAATGATCTTACTCCTAGTTTTCCCTAATATTATCGAGCTTTTAGTTTGATTTGATATTATAGTATTTTCGAATATTTAATAACTTTTTATCTACCGTCCAGCATTATCTCCAGTCTTCGATTGTATCATCTTTAATAAACTTTTGTACTTTCATCTACCTGTAACATAGGGAATCTGGGCCTAATAAGGATTGATTAGTTAACGGAAAACAAAAAATATTAATCATTTCTGTGTTTGAATTACTTTTGAAAATTGATTTCACATGAAATATTTGGTTACGTGTTTAGGGACCAGCTGGACCTCGTGGACCAACAGGCACGCCTGGACAACCGGTAAGTAACGTCATCTACTAGCAATATTCTTATGTTAATTAGAGTCTCGTATATAACTTGAAGTTTACCTGTGTATTAAAAACCCTTTTCAATAACTGTAGAATTATGTTTAATACAAAGCTATTGAATTGATGATAAACTTGTTTAGTTTTAATTGGTTGCATTTTGTTATATATCCATTGTCTTAATATTTGGACAGGTGCTATTATACAGACAAATACATGAAGTTGACACATACATTTGTTATAGAATAAAGTCTGGTTTAGACATGAATTGCTTATTACCTGTTAATTACAACAGTGCTTATGCAATGGACATGATTTCCTATTGGTTATAGGGACCACAAGGTTTGACAGGTATCCGAGGAGAACCAGGTGATGCCGGCCCTCCAGTAAGTAACTTAAATATTATCAATTACTAGTCCTAGATATCTGTAGATCTTGGTACATATTGTAACGTAAATTTGATATTTAACATGCAGCTCTAGATGTCATTCTGCTAGGTTTTAAAAGTATCTAAACTGCAAAGCAAACTGTCGGATTAGGTGATAGTATTCCAGAATGCCCCTATAGAACTTGATGTCCGTACAAACCACGACAAGGTAAAATGAGACGTGCAGTGTACACATTCACCGATACACATCATCTTGTAAACACATTTCGAAACATCTTATCAGTATGTGGTGTGATATATATTTTCATGGTATATATAAAATGTGTAAATGATTGAATTTATTGGAATATTTGAGAGCTGTTCAATATATATAACCTAGGTTGTATTCATTTCCAGGGATCGCCCGGACCCCGAGGATCTCCCGGACCCTCTGGACTACCCGGGCCGGATGTGAGTAGAAGCTATCTATATTGTTTCCTAAAAACTAATAAATTGCTCATTTCCTCTATGTTTCTGTAATTATACCTTGGAAACACTGAACATTAGTTAACCTGTATTATTAGAAATCGTTATTCAATGTTTGTTTTCGATGTATCAACACTTGTCCTCGTTGACTAGACAATATATTATGTGTTTGTTTTATCTGGTAGGGAGATGGCGGGCGTCCTGGTGAATCCGGTCCTCGTGGAAATGCCGGAAGGAAGGTAAGGTCTAACTTTTTACCGATCTGAGCGATTGTGTTTTTTCTGCTGTCATTGCCTAGGAATGAGTATAATACATAAATCGGTGGGATCTTTGTTCTATACATGCAGTTTATCAACACTATATAAAGAAAGTTTTTGATTTAAGCCAAATCTCTATTATATCAATGTGAATCGATCACTTTATCAGCATCGTTGCATATTAAATACTTTAATAAATACATTTTGGAATTAAATCATCCTAGGGACCATCTGGACCAGCAGGAACTCCAGGAATCCCCGGCGGCAAGGGGCATCGGGTAAGTATACCAATGCAATTTACAATCATAAGACACTTACAAAACAAAAACAAACAAAAAACAAAAAAACAAGCAAACAAACAAAAAAATATTATAAAAACGCTTTAATACTTCAATGTATATACAAATGCAGTATCTAAATTTGACAACTTTTAAGGATTAGACTTTGGAATGATAAACAGAAATAATAGTATATGCCATGCACTCTTTTTCCTCCCAACATATTACGTAACCTGCACTATTGCTTTCCAATTTGAGGGTTTCCATGGTTTGGCAGGACCTACTGGTGAACAGGGAATGCCAGGAGACAAGGTAAACAATACTCAATTTCATGTCTTATATTTGAAAGAATGATTTTCGATCAATTAAAGGGGATTGTTTTATCTGATTAAAACGTAGTTATCATATAATGTCTATATATAAAAGTATATATTACCTTATATAACTATAATATTAGATGTATTCCCTAAATAGTATTAAAAAATACCAAGTTTGAATTTAAGTGCACCGTTTTTTTCGCAAAATAATGTTTTTGTACTTTATGAAACTGTCTATGTTTAGGGAGAAGTCGGTCCCCCAGGACCAGCAGGTGCTCCAGGTGTTCAGGGACCACGCGGTTTATCCGGGGATAGAGGAAGGGACGGAAACGATGGGCAAGCGGTAGGTTGTTATTTCATCATGATTTTAGCATATTTCTTAACAAACTGAGAATGAGATACAGCATGGTCAATATAAATCACTCTACATTAAACAGCTGTTTCGTTCTTCTAGGACTTGCGTGTCCTGCTAAGAGCCTGAAGTGTTGATGATAGGAGGTGACCAAAACATCGAAGTAGATAAACAAATGTGCTAAATATGAATTGGAAGGTGCAACAGACGTATAATTTTATAAATGTTGAAATTTTTTGGTCAAAATATTTCATTATTCAAAATACAGCATTTCAAACGAACAGTATGTCAATGTGTATATTCCTAAAGACACATTCCGACGTTAAAATGAATTTATGCAATAAAATAAAAGCAAACAATATTTTCCCCCCCCCCCCCCAACTATTAAAAGTTAAAAACTTTCCTGTATTTTAACACTAAAGTCCGAAGATAACCCAACGTTCTTTAGAATTAAAGCTATTGAAAATTTTACTTCGACCCGAAGTGCGAAAATTAAACGCCACCAACGACTATGAATTAGAACATGCGCAGACAAGCTCACAAACAAAAGCGAAAATGATAAACGCGGCCCAATAAATGATTTTACAAGTATACTTGTACTTGTCTTATCTTTGTATTTAACCTGTCGCCATTTCCTTAATTTACATGCATGTCACACGTTTGGCTAACGCGAGACACATGTTTAATTGTGCCCTGTGGTGCTCATATTTATGTGACTGGGTGCACGTGTAAGTTAATTTTTGTGTTTACTTAGTTTATACACTGATACCCACCAAAAAAATTCCAATTCCATTTTCATTTATGTTCATGGCATGTTTTTTGGATTTCTAGGGTTTGAGAGGAGTTGATGGACTTCCCGGATCTGCTGGTGCACCTGGTCCTGTCGGAAACAGTGGACCACCAGGTTTCCCTGGAACCCCAGGAGAAAAAGTAAGACAATGAGAATTATTGTAAAAAGAGAACCGCAGAAATTTCCGAAAATTTTGTTTCATTATTTTCCTCAAAAGTTGTGTAGTTTTTCAGTTGTGGATGTATTCTTTTCTTACTGGCTTACAGGGAGGACGTGGTGTTCAAGGTCCCAAGGGAACCATGGGACTACAGGGAGCACGTGGAAACAGCGGTGACCCAGGACCATCAGGGGAATCGGGAGCCACCGGACCAAATGGCCTTCCAGGAAGTAACGGCGAGAAGGGCGCATATGTGAGTCAAATGATAGGCATTTAATAATACAAATGTTGCAAGAATTAAGGTAACGTTATAAATAAGAAACATGAACTGTTTTCAAGTTTGAACAAAGAAAACTACATCTTTAATGTTTTTGTGTGTGAGAATATCAACTTAACTTTTTTATATTTCGAATGCTATTTTCTTTATATATATTAGCAGTCAATTTACACATCTTTACCCCAGCAATCTTATATGGTCATACTGTGTTAACCCATGGTCGTCCCTTCTCGCCGAGTGACATGCCGTTTCATATCAGTTAAGAAATCAATGAGAGTTTTTATCTACATTAACGCCATTAAGATTCTGATGGTCATCGGTCAAAGTTATCACATGTGGCGCCTATAGCAAGGTAAAAGGTCACATTGATCACGCTGTTTAAGGAAAAATCCCATGAGCATCGAGCTATATTCAAAGGTAGAATAAGATAATACTTTGATTGATGTCATGTAATATATATTATTGCCACTTCAGTTGCACTATCATAGTTTTGATGGAATTTGAATTAAAATATATGTCTGAATAGGAGCAGGAGCATTCATATATTCAGACATATTTCGAGTTCACATTTCGCTAGCAGCTGTTACATAAACATTTTTATTCTTACCAGGGTGAACCGGGACCTTCCGGTCCTCCAGGATTCTCCGGACCGCGTGGTTCTCCTGGTTTTGGTGGGAGCCCTGGGCCAATGGGACCAAAGGGATCAACGGTAGGTCAAACATGATAAGTGTCATAAAACCGCCTTATGACATATTGAGAAGTAATAACGACAGAACGGACGAATTACTCTGTGTGTTAATTATAAGACTATAGATCATCTTTACTTGGTGTTCAGATGCATACTAACATAAAAGCACAATAAAAGATCAATGAAATAATTGATAAGAGACAGCGCAATTAAAAACCTAAAACTCAATCTGTTTATTGCGCGTGATTTGATCAATATGTACTTTTAGTAGCAAAACTGAATGTCAGTCGATAATAACATTGATACAGTAAACATGTGAATGCTGAAGACTCGTTAACAGCAATCTGACCATATTCGTTTTGGTGTTAGGGTCAACCTGGAGAAATGGGTATCAAAGGAGCTTACGGACAGCGAGGTCCGTCAGGATCTGTTGGAGAGAGGGGTATCCAGGGTCCTCCTGGCCATGAGGGCAAGAGGGTAGGTACTTACGCGTCTTTGAAGGATTTGAAAAAAGACACGCGAGATAGAACATTTCTGTAAACAAATGAGTTTTAAATATAAAAGAGTAAAAAATAAATCAAATAGAAATCATACAGCTATTTTGTCCTTCTAGGAGTCGGCATTGATGAACGATGTGGAAATATATATACATGTATATTGACGCTGTTAATAAACAGTTACAAACAAGTAATGGTGATGTCATCTGTATCATATTCTTTTGGTTCTACCATCTTAATTCCTGTAAAACCCGGTAAAAATAAATGCTATATATGAATCAAAATGTCAGTGTAAGCGGCAGATACTACATTTGAAATTGTGCAATGCATTCTTTTATTGCATATTAAAGGGTAGTACAAAAGACACATACATTCTAAGTATCTTTTACAGTAAATTGTGGAGTAGATGCAATAGACACAGAATTAATTAAAGTGTATCATACAGCTGTATCGTCCTTCTAGGACTGACCAGTGATACATAAGGCTTAAAAAGTCGAAGAGGTGACCAGCAATCAAAAAACCTGTTTAAAAAAGATCTTAATATGAGAAAGGGTAGATGCAAAATTCCTATCATTAAATAAATTTTGTTATTGAATTTAAAAATGATAATCAGTATAGGTGTATAAATTAAAATATGACAGATACCAACTCGAAAAAGATTTTAATGAATCCACCAATTTTAGACTTATTTATTAGGATACTAAAGTAACTGTTATTTTAGGGACAACGTGGAGTGGTAGGAGAGTTGGGACAATCTGGACCCCAGGGAGAGCGTGTAAGTACATTATGTATAATTATGTAGAAATAGTTTCATTATGTATAATTGTATGATTACAGTGCTGTATACAACCTCATGATACTACGACATTCATTTTTGACAGAAATATATATTCTATTGTACATTCTTAGATATTAATATACCAGATTCCTCTCAAGGTTTTTCAGATACAGATACAATTCTATATATGTCTTTGTTGACGCCACTTATTTCGATGTAGATATACTATGTGTTGATGTATAAATCTGCCCCATTTAATGACATGTTATTGGGTATAAATTTTTCTCCAATCTAATAAGTTTGCTTTTGCATACAAACAACTTACGATGAATCGAAATAAACACAAGAATATACATATACACAATAATGAACAATTTTAAGCAAGTCGAATGCCAACCATTCTCTGTTCAGAAAACGTTTCACAAACATTTCCGCATACACACTGAGGAATTTATTGCAATGAGATGGTATGATATAAATAAAAAAAACCAATGATATACAGTTTAGAATTATTGTATATAATGTAGTTTTTCTTTGGCTTTAACACGAAATCTTATTTAGTTAATATGAAAATAGGGGATGACGATATGTTTGAGGTACTAGGTGTTTAAAATCATCACTACAGGGACCACCAGGACAGCGAGGAATGCCCGGACAAACTGGAGAGTCCGGAAATCTTGGAGAAGACGGATCTCCCGGACCAAGAGGTCGCCGCGGAAACGGTGGTCCGATGGTAAGCTATAATGTTTGTTTACGTACTGATCTATTTAAACGGAAATGTAAGTGATGTTGAGTTATGTACTTTACTCGTTACTGGTTAAGTGTACACTAAGGCTGAGACAATCAATTATATATTAGGTTCAAGAAAGTTGATTTTTGCCACACTTCATTATCAATAGTTACATTTTTTTCACATTTTCATTTGTGTTAGGAAAAATAAGATAACATGAATTAATTAATCTGTGTGATGTTGACAGGGAGAGCCCGGACGTCAGGGAGCACCAGGAATCCGCGGAAGCAGAGTAAGTATAAAAGTTCATATAGAACGTTTTAATGGAATAAACATATTCAAGTTCAAAAACAGAACAAAACTGTTATATTTGTTGATTTTTAACAGATGTATATGGTTATTTTTTCGCTGTTTGTACGCTGAATGATGCTTTCTGATTCGTCATTCTTTTTCTTCCATACTTCAATGAAAAACAAAATTAAGCTCCGCTCACTTGATAATGATTGGAGGAGTCAATGATAACGCGGCACTGTTTTTTCATGAATAGGATTTCTATTTACTATAAATGCTATTATTTACGCACACACTATGTGTACCCATCGCTGTCATTCAATGTTGTAAATAAAAGCAAGGTGCAACAACGTATCCTATTTGAAGACGCTTATTGTATCTTACAACATCAAGGAGAAACATTAAAACAATGAGCCAGTAAAGGGTTTGTCGTGATGAAATTAATTTTATATTTTCGCACTTCTTGAACTGGGGATTGAATTTGGCCTACGTCATCAAAGCACAACGTCGTTTACTTACATGTATGAAGTTTGCGTCTGACTTTTATGACAACAGAATGTAAATCAACTACCTTGCACGTGTGGTCTTCGGCGGAACACTTACAACCTCTGGCCACAAATAAATTTGTATGGTATTCCCATTATATATGTTACCAATGGTCATGACGCACGATGTAAACAAACAACAGGTAACGTAGATAGGCTGCTCTTTACTCCACTAATAGTGTCACGCTCATGTATTTCACCATTGGTTACTCATTAATGAACGTCTACCAATAAGAACGTATATCCTTGGACTGTGGTTTAATTCCTCATTTCATTACTATACATTTTTGTTTCACAAGTGTCGAGATCCACTCATGACTGAATTTTTTGCAATGTTTGAATTTGGCACTAATCAGCTGTCTGTGACGTCACGTACGTCACACATGAGGCCACAAAAGGGATTTTTGAACGTAGTGATTTGTCAACAAATAATCCGTTATTAGATTAATGAATTGGTGCATCTATACATTGTTTTTTGTTTATCCATTATCAAAAAATAATTATAAGTTTTGATAGAAATATGTTTTAGTTTCATGCTGGTATCAAGTAAATCCGAATTGCAAACTTGCAAATTTTGAATTCAGTTTTTCTTTCATACCTACATGAATTAAAACATTATCCCATCAATGCTTAAATATATTTTGACATTTCAATGAAGAGAAATGAAAGTTGATATTTGATTACTGAAGTAGAAGGGAGTGCAGCCTTCTGAATATACATTCTCGCAATTGCATTCCTGTTGATACTGATTTAAACATGCTTTTTTGACATTGACATTCTAGCTGATTGGTTGGTTTTAACTATAATTTGGCACTTGTTTACTACAGGGTCCAACAGGTATGGCAGGATTAGATGGAATTCCAGGGCGACCAGGAAATCAAGGAGTTCCCGGAAATGACGGATCACCTGGAGAAATGGGACCCCCAGGTATTCCAGGCCCAGCCGGCGTTCAGGGACCACAGGGAGCGACCGGAGAAAGAGTAAGTCTTCGTAAAGGGTTCAAAATTTATATAGATATGAATTATCATAAATCAATAAAAGGAAATGATCTTTAAATTCAAATGCGTCTTTATTTGCTATCTATTTTGAAATATGGTCCAGAGTTATAATATCTTCGATCCATGCATTTATTTAAAGCATTTCAAAATATCTTAAGGAAATATATACTGATGACACTTATTAAATTTAGGGAACCCCGGGTAAAGACGGAAACCATGGCAACCAGGGTAGTCGTGGCCCTGCCGGAGATGCTGGACCCCCTGGAGAAATGGGACCATATGGACCTCCGGGTCCGATCGTGAGTTTTCTTTCTGTTCTAATGAGGCCTAAATATTTTTACTCTTCGGAATATCTTTGCCACAGTGAGAAACGTTTCCTATGTGACTTAATCACTAGAATTGGCAGTTATGTGTATTTTAGAGATTTATTCTATTTACATATACATTAACGAAATGAAAAAATAATTCTGAAAATTCATCGTGATTTTAATGGAATTAATATATCCTAGCAGGGATAGCTGTTAGTAAAGCAAAATTTAAGGAACCACTTTCATGCTATTTATTTTTTTTAACTTTTTGATTAAACGCCATATATGGATATTTCAGAATAAACAGGATCTTGCAGATGCTGTCATTTATCTACAAATTAATTGATATATTCTATTTCTCCTCAGGGTGAGGCAGGAGAGAGGGGGCCAATAGGAAAAGGCGGTCCACAGGGATACCAGGTATACACGATAGTACATCCGCCCTCGTGTTCATATTCGATATTCAATTAAACTTGTACATGGATATAATCCATTTCGTTAAAGAGGCTTACCCGCAGACGGACCGGTAAACGGCACATCTCCGATCACTAAATAAACTTCAGTACACGTTTCTATGTGACAAAATTAGAGGCTTTCCGACTTTATTTCTTGAAAACAATTACAGAATATGTATTTAAAAGACGTTTTAAAACTCAACCTGAGAGGGAAATGTATGGAATATAACGGCAAATCTTCTTTGTAAATCGCCGCTGCCTTTGAAGTTATCACTGTGCGGCACTGTGCACGTGCTTGTTTCTTTGATGTGTCAATCAAATTAGACTTATTGCGGGTTGCGATTAAATAAATAATATTAAAAATGAGGTTTTAATATCACTTTTCAGCGTTTTATAAGGAAAATAAAATGAAAAACTCAACAATTCCAACAATCTGTCATGTGTAAAAAATCTTTTTCTATTAGCCAATTTTTCTGATATCTCTGCGGGCAAGCCTCTTTAAGTCCTGCATCACGCCGAAGTCGTACAGTAATTATTTTCAACGCTTGATTTGCCCTTTTGTGCTTTTTTTATGGAAGCAACGCATATGATTGTGAACATATTTTGACACATAAAGATTTCATCTTGTCAAACCGGCTTTCTACCAAATTACGGAGGTTAATGACATCATTTATGAAATATGCTTATGATGCTGTGGTCCAACAGGGTGCGCCCGGCTTGCCAGGACCCCCCGGCGAAGGAGGAAAACCTGGAGAACAAGGCGAACCCGGTAACCAAGGCAAAAACGGACGTCCAGGAGCTCCTGTAAGTGTTTTTTTTTTACATCAGTATGTTGTGCAATTAACGATTTTAGGTAAAGTAACGAACATATAATTATTGACAGTTTTCACATTCAAGGAAAAATCCCGACGTTCACACCAATAGGGTTTGTTCATAAATGTAATTTATATTTTTGAATATTTAAAAGGCCGCTACTGACTTAATGATATCATTCATTTACTTTAACAATGCTTTCCAGGGAGAAAGAGGATTCCCAGGAGAGCAGGGAGTACCAGGAGTTTCTGGAGAACCAGGAAAAGCTGGACCGGAGGGGCCAACCGGAAGAGCAGGAGACCGAGTAAGTTCCACAAATAGATCAACAAACTGTACTATTAAATGGACAGTAACAATATACATGTCTTTGTAGTACCTAGTAGAATAGGTGCACAGTAACAATATACCTGTCTTTGTAGTACCTAGTAGAATAGATGTACAGTGTACTCAAACAATCATTGTTGTGACTTTAGGGATCGCCCGGACCACCAGGAGAGAAAGGAGAGCTTGGACCTTCAGGAGTATTGGTAATGTAAAGCACTATAACGTTAGCAAAAATGAAATTCATGGTATCTGCCATTAAAAATCTACAAAATGATAATTACCTATTATGGTAAACGTGTGGTTATCAATAAAGATTTGTAACCAATATAAAAAAGAGGACATTACTGTCGATTTACCTCCTTCTCATTCCGAATGCTATCACATTATATAAAATGTAGCATGAAGGAATATATTCATATCGAACTTTAAAGGTTTTGATTAAATCGCATTTATACTTATTTTTGTAAGATACGTACTAACTAATGGACTTGTTAGAACATTCTACCGTTAAACACGTCTATGATTAATTTCCATTCTGACAGGGACCACAAGGCCAGCGAGGAACACGTGGAGCTCCAGGAGTACAGGGAGAGCCTGTAAGTTTGAAATAATGTATGATTGAATTTACTTATCTGGTAATCGGTTATAAATGAACGTTACTGTAATAGCACAGCAATCAAAAAATCGTTTCGATATCACCAACAAGAAAAATGTTTAAATGCAATGTGAAGACAATCATTTTAGTAATTGAAAGTTAGAAAGTTAGGAACAGCGAGTATTAGTCTATCTGTATCTAGCTGAGACATTGATAATTTTGCATGTACACTTCTGTCCCTGTACCCTATGTATATATGTAAACTTTCAGGGTGACCCAGGTCCACCCGGCCCTGACGGTCCTACTGGACGTTCTGGAGAGTCTGGACCACCAGGAAAGCCAGGAGAGGTAGGCCCTCCAGGACCAGCCGCACCGAAGGGAGAGGCTGGAGATCCAGGATTCGATGGAGAAAAAGGTTCCCAAGGATCCCCCGGAGATAGAGGTCCGATGGGCCTCGCAGGTCCTGACGGACTGACAGGAATGCCAGTAAGTTTATATTGGAAGCTTATCTGTAAGACTCACTAATATTAATCGTAATTAATGAAGAATGATTTTAGAAATGAACGCCATAATGACAAGGCAATGCCGGGTTGTCAGTGTAAACCTTTGACTTTTTCTTTCCATATATTTTATGGTAGTCTCTTTGTTGATAGGGAACTCCAGGTCCGACTGGTCCTAAGGGACAACAAGGATATCCAGGAGATAAAGGAGAGCAGGGAGACGCTGGTGACGCCGGAATTTCCGGACCCCCAGGGCCGAGGGTAAGTGTTGTCATTTTTGGAGAAGCTTTATGCTTATTGCCACTATAGAATATTACATTTTCAAAGTGCTTTTAAAAGGTGAAATAATAACCAATATTATTACCGTTGCGTTCAACATCGAACAGAGGTATAAGGAAATAATAATTTTGTTTTATTACAATAAAGGGCCTTAGTGGATTAGACGGGTCAAAAGGTGTTCGTGGAGAGCAAGGAGCTCCTGGCCTTCCAGGTCCATCAGGACCAAATGGCCGTGCAGGACCGATGGGACCCCAGGGCAATTTGGGAGAGACTGGGGATGCTGGACCGGCTGGTGTTGATGGAGGGAAGGTAAGCTGAATATTGGTAACGCTCACTAAATCCACTTAATTTTTTTCCGGCTGGATTTTTTTTATTCATTTTTTTAGATATTGGTTATTTTTGTTCTTTAGATATGACAAATAACAATTAGGAATTACATATCTCGCTGTCCACAATGCACTGTCCTCCAATTAAATTCATGATAGTATATGAAGGTGCTTTTCAAGATGGCTTATCAATGAGGTTAAAAACGGGAAATAATAATAATAAAAAAAGTTATGTATTCGAGGTTAACTAGGTTAGCTGAATGGATATTGTCGTCTCATTTGAAGAGAGCATTTTATTCAGCGGATATATTGCCGATGTTGAAATGTCGTTAATTGTTTCCTTTGGCTTAATTCTACATTTTGAATTTGATATTAATATACAATTAAAATTACTGATGATAGGGATCGAAGAATCAATCCAATAGGTGAAATTATTGAGTAGGCTTTGAGTACAGTATTAACTAAGTCTGGGTCTCTACAGGGAGTGCGTGGAGAGATTGGACGTATGGGCTATCCCGGAGAGGCTGGCGCTGCTGGTGCACCTGGAGAGAGTGGACAGAAAGGAGCACGCGGCGAGGACGGAACTCCTGTAAGTGCTCTGGTTTGATAATGATTTCATTTATCACTGCATTCTGAAAGCGCCGATCCAGTGAAACATCTTCATTTCAATGTAATGACATGAAACTATACCGCAAAGAGCATGCTTTTGATGTCTGTTTGTTGTAAACTTATTGATAGAACAGTTATTAATTGATTAATATCTGAAGACATAGATAAAATGGAGTTTATTATTTTTGATACACGTGTCAATTGGGAAACATAATCTACGGTTTACTGAAAGCTATGTAATTTCTTCTTTAATATCAAGTATGCGTATCTTGAAACGAATCAAGTTTTGTTTTGTGCAGATTGAAATGTTACCTTGACATCGGCCATTATGGTAAAAAGAGAAGTCATTCGATGTATACATCAATAAAAAAATTATCATTAACAATTTTTTTATTTCGTTTGCTCCGTGACAGGGACCAGGCGGACCAGTTGGGCCACAAGGATCAGCCGGTGACAGGGGCCAACCCGGTATCCAGGGAATTAGAGGAGAGAGAGGCCCGATGGGACCAAACGGACCACCGGTATGCCATACTTGAAATGAAATGTTTATATATATTTTTATTAAATTCATTCATTTTTGCGAGGATAACTGCAACAAAAATTGCTATAACCCTTATGGTGCCAACCATATATTTAATTGTGGGATTTGAACCCTTAGGGTAGCCAAGGTTCCCCGGGACGTGAAGGACAGGACGGACTTCCAGGAAAGGCTGGACCAAGGGGTGTGGCTGGACCACCAGGGCCTGTAGGAGAGACCGGAAGTGTGGTAAGTGCATATGGCTGTGTACACTAATCATTTTTTTGGCAACATTGGTGATATATTTCGGAAGAGGCTTTTGATAAGAATAACACTTAAAGACATTAACTAATCTGTAGAAGTCGTTAAGATTATCAAAAAGTGTACAGATTGACGCAATAACTGACAATGAGTAAGCGATTAATGATGTTAATATGTATATTTTTAATAAGATAAATGTATAATGTTAATCATGAACCTTTTTTATATCGTTGATATTCTATAGACAAAAGCCTCTTAATTCAACACTTATAGAGAAGCCATTAAACAAAAGTGACAATACTGAATATACGATAATAAAAACGTGACTATCTTCCCAGGGTTCCTCCGGTCCAGACGGCACACCTGGACTTCCGGGAAGAGTTGGAGAGCAGGGATCAGATGGTGACATGGGTATGCCCGGGCCGACTGGCCTCATGGGATTCCCCGTAAGTAGCCGGAGATGATATGAATTAAACATAAAGGAAGAAAATACGACAACACGGGTACTTTCATATGTCAACACGTACAGTCAACAAACGCCATAGCAGCAATTCAATATTTCTTTTGTATTTGGTCGGGAGACCCGTTGTCGTATGTTTTATAGCTGATTATATATATTATATATTATATTATTATTGTTATATTCACATATTTACATTTTCACTTCGCTCAGTCTCAATGAAGCTAGTTCATTTCCTGATAAAGGTTTGGGGTCGCGTGCTTCTTTTCTGAGAGACGAATCACTTTCTTGCCGGCATGTGAATACATTCACTGTATTCACTGTTTACATTGGCGATCTAATTTTGTACCGCCTCAGACTTGAATACACTTTCATTTTGTGAATCGTGTAACATTGTTATACACGTATGTAAACGCAAGTGGAAGAGCCGCTTTATGTGCTATTGAAAACGCCAGTATAATACAGATAGTTTAGAAAACAGATCTGACAGAACACTGACACTCCCGATAGCATCGAGCTCATGACATATGCGGCGCAGTAGGCCTAGCTGTTTCTCGAATGCGATACTGGATATCATTTTACTGGAAACAGAATGTGAAGCCTCATTCTTAACACTGTTATAAACAACGCAAAACAGGCTCCTATTGGTAAAATCGGGCGCAGGGACACATTACTACTGTAATTTGACTCATCATCTAAACATATAGAGGAGATGCTTTTCCGTTCGTCGAATACCACCAATTTTAAAATCAACGTTTCTCTACTTACTTTTATCATAATGTACATTCCAAAACGCCAGTGCGACAATGAAATCCAATATTTCAAGAACATCATATATATCCTCATCTAATCTGCTACTAAAATCAATATTGTTTCACTTTTTCTCGAGCTCTGAATTCATCCCCGGCAATTAGACTGCATCACATACGGTCACAGGGAATAGGTTTTAGATTTTGAGTAACATATGCCATCTATAGATAATCGCAAGACTAAAAATCCAACATTCATTCACATTATCACAGCGGGGATTTTAATTAGGTTAATGCAAACATAAGGATTGATTGTCAACTTTGTTGATTTCATTGACTGGTTAAGGGTAGCGAGTCTCGTGCAAATGGCAAGTGAACTGCTTCGCGATTAACTTCATTTGCTTAAGGTTCACTTCCCTTCATCAGTCTATGAAAGCAACAAAATTGACCATTATCTGTATCCCATGGGTGGAGGGAATCCTTTCATGGATGGTGGATTCGAAGCTAAAACATTTAATAGTTTTGAAAAACATTGCTAATAAATACAAGTTTATGTTATATATATAAATGAAATTTTCGGATATTGTCCATATATTCAAACACATATTTTATGTCTGTTCGGTTTATGCTTAATTTCTAATTACATCCCATTATATTATATGTATATATATATTATTCATATACTAGTTGTTACGTCTAGGAGAGAATTTATATCAGCTATGCCTGTTGTTTGATCCCTTTTCTTATTTTGAAATAAAAATTGTTGAAATTGAAAAAAAAAAAATAAAAAAAAAAAAAAAAAAAATATGCAAGCTACAGAATTGACAATCAATCCTTAAATGTCTTCTCATAGTTCTGATATTGATTCTGCTTATTTATATCGTATGCAATACTGTGTATCATTTAGGGTCCCGCTGGACCACCAGGATCACCAGGACCTGCTGGAGACCGTGGGGTCAGAGTAAGTAAACACTTTAGACTCATAATGATGAAATCATAAATAGCGGTTAATAATGGTAATAATCAGTTCACTTCAACTAGTAAATCAAAACGTTTTTGTATGAATAATTATCGAGATTAAGATAACAATTTTTTAAAAAGACTAACTAATGGCGGTTACAAAATGTTATTGAATGATGCCGCTATGTACTCCGTTATTCAAGCATCATAGCGTGACATTACAAGTTTGTACTGTAGGGTGAATCTGGACCAGATGGATCCCGGGGCGCTCGAGGACCACGCGGATTGCCAGTAAGTATAATCAGAACTACATTTCACACATATTTCTCGATAAGGTATTATTAGTGTAATTGCTTAATTAGGCAATCTTCTGTTTTGATGTGTTGATTTCGCAATTCGGAGAAAGATAGCTCTAAATAGAATTTGAGGCAAATAACAGGTAAGGCACTCATTACAGGCAGAACGATGATTGCGGGCTTTATAAACATTGATTTCAGAAATGATAACCATTATTACAGGAAGTGTAAAGTCTACATGCCCATAGATTGAACACACAATGTTTGTTATAAAATCATAAAAGCATAATATGTATGTGCGGATATTATTTAAATTGATCAATTACTGAAATAGCTGAAATAGAAGCTTCATTTTGAAAACTCCAAAGATAACCAAAGATCAAATACTTATCAGTTACGGTATATTATGTCTCTGATATAAGAAAACTCTGATATTTGTAGGGACCATACGGACCACAGGGAGTAACAGGAGAGAAAGGAGATGGCGGCATTCAGGTAAGTACAAAGTCTAAGGCTGAAATTATCGTATGTAGTAACATTTCCTTATGTAGGATTCCTAAGGAATACGCTTGTTTTATCAACACAATGACGTTTACGTATTAATAAGGTGAAATTAAAGACAATCGTAATAAATTGACATTGTTTGAAAAACGCGAATATTGTTAGATATATAAAAATGGGTATGAACAAGTGTTAAATCGTAAGTAAACAAATAAATAAATTGATAAATAGATATATGAATGGTGTTTCCAGCCTTTACGTTAGCTGTGCTTTTCAAGTCACTTGTAAAGGCATGGTACACTTACATGTACAATATGATATCAAATCACACTAGCCTGTAAATACCTATTAAAGCTTTCAATTGTATAATACACTGTCTTCATTATTTAGGGTGACAAGGGCGACCCTGGTCTGCTTGGCATGCCTGGACTTCCAGGACCGGAGGTAACACCATATGTCCATTTCTAGTACATTGATTTTCATATTTCGTGGATTCAGTACATACGTTTATATGTTATACCTAAAGTATATGTAATAGATTAAGTTTTATGTCAACTGTTCCGACAAGATAAAACAACAAAAAACCTACGATTTAATGGTTGCAAACAGTTGTTTGTCAGGATTTGAACAGATTGATATCGACAAATTATATAAATCTTTCTATGTATGATGAATGCTTGTCTATCAAAGATCGTTTTAATTCTCGAAGTGCATATCCAAATAACTAAATGTGTTCATAAGGTATCATAATGTTTGTCTTTAAATTGACAATTAACAATCACACTTTGATAATACAGGGACCACCAGGGGACCAAGGAAATAATGGACCTCCAGGACCAATGGGACAACAGGTATTATTTTGGAAGATAAGAGCAAAAACATAGAAACGTATAAACGAATGACCAGTACAATTAGAAAAATAACATTTTCGCAGAAAACATAGAAACAAGAAAGGACTGCCAAACTGAGGATTTTGGGAAAATGTGAATCCAGAGCCTTGATACTACCAATCAGCAATATATGACATTATATTACTCAGTGGATTAGCTGTTAAACTCCGATCCAATGTTATCCCTTTTAAAGCGTATTTGACATAATCTTTCGAAATTTTGTTTAATCTTTTCAACTATTAAATATTCAAGTTAAAAAGTATGTATAATTACCTGACGTTATCATTTTAAGAACAATTCTTGATGTTTGAAAGTTGTAAAAACTTAAAGTCTTATGTCGAGACGCTAAATGCTTTTACACAAACATAAACGGTATTCTGATTTTCTGTTGTAGGGTCCTGATGGACAGCGTGGAGTTCCCGGTAGGTCGGGTAATAATGGTGAAAGTGGACCACCAGGGCCAATGGTAAATATAGCAGGTTTTGTAACTTGATGTGATATAAATGATCTTCACGTGCTTATCCTATGTACTTGCCTGTAAAATATCATCAACATGTAACTTGTATATGGTTAAATTATTATTCCTGTTTACACATTAATATGTTCATAAAGACATCATATACCTTTTTTGTTGACAGGGACAACGCGGAAATCAAGGAGAGGATGGCCGATCTGTAAGTACTGACAATGAACTCTCTAGAACATTTGTAGTTATTACCTAGTAAATCATCACCCATTTAATGTGTGTTTTATGAATGGTTTATATTTTGATAAACACACTTGTGGAAAGATATTAATAAGCTAAATGGTTTTACCTATATATTAGATAGCCACTATAAAAACATTATTTTCAATTCTTCATCAATGAGCAAACAACTGTAACACCTGTGTTTTATTATAACATTATTCCATATCTGCTATTTTTTCATACAGGGTGTAATGGGAAATGCTGGACCACCGGGACCCCCGGTAAGTAAATCATTTGTTATAACACTGGTGAAAGTAGAAAATTTATGAAAAATTAACATTTCGGTAATTTCTTTTTTGCGAGGAAAAATAACCTTGAACTCATGTGAGATGTTTACAGTTGTAATAACACTGGTCTTACCGGGCGAAAATGTGAAAGTTACGTGGTAGCAAAATTCAGTATTCAGTATAATCCATGATGAAAAAGTAATGTTAATTATAAACTGCTGCTGACAAACAACAAAAGATGGAAATAATTCCATTTATTTCATTTCGTGCAAATATGAAAAGAGCAATTCAGTAATAGACATTTCTAACATAGCCTCAGATGCGAACTCCGAGACCGGCTCCGACTGTTTGAGGGGGACATCTCAAAATGCTCAAACGGCGAATATGTTGTATTATACAGTCAATCAGTTGTTTTATTTCTATATGTATTCAAGTAATTATTCTTTAGTAAAGTTGCCGTAATATTCTCAAAATACAGTTATTTGATAAAAAAAAATCCGTCAAAACAACCCGTTGAGCAGTTAATACAAAACGGCATGTCGTAAACCTAGTGAGGGGAATTTTCTGACATGTGCACGACTTTTTACTTTGTGGTCCTGATGATGGAATATCAGCACTCATGGTATTGTAAGATCATTCTATTCACTTTCACTATCGGATATTACTCATTTTGTTCTATATTTTCTTCTGTCAGACTTTGAATTCGTTGACCCGTACGCGGCCGTGCTTGTTATTTGACCAGTTGTATTTTGGTATTTTCTAATCCTTGTTTTGATTGGTCAAATCAGCAAAAAGAGACATTATTCACAAGCGAAAAACAAATAAAATAAAAAAAATGTGGGTTTTTTTCACTTAAGAAAACACTATTACTCTTATAACATGATTTTAATATTCCACTGGTAAAAATGTAATGAATCATGATCAATTACAGGGAGAGCCAGGACGGTCCATTTATAGCCAGGCAATCACTGGATGGTTTAGCCGTTCTGACCTCAAGGGATTTCAAGTAAGTTTCTAAATATTGAGAAGAATTTATTTATATCACAACACTTCCTTAATTATTTTTAAAATGGTAGTGATCCCGAAATATATGAAGATATCAGCTATCAGCTAATGTAATTGGAATCTTGTTTATCTTCTAGGGGGACGAACCACTGACAGAGGAGGTATGTGTTGGAGTGATGAACATACTAATGTAAACTGACGGCAGATCAAGCGTACAATATCACACCGCATATTGTTAAATCTTTAATATGGTCTTAATGGACGTTCAGCCTCTCAATAAGCTACGTATTGATGAAAGATTCTGTAAAAGAGCGATGTTTGATTGCACAATTCAAGTTATGCCAATGTTTCTATAAAAAAAACATTATTTTGTGCTTTGACGAAATTCGATCAATAAATCTTTTTACAAGGATATCAGATTTCTATCTAAAGTAATAATGTAGAAGCAATTTATTTTATGCAATTCATTTCATCTATGATATTTGTGTTTTATCGATTACTGCCATGCTTACTGCGATGTATTAAGCGATCATTAATGATTCAATAGCAAACCAACATTGTGGCTTATCTGAACTTCCTTGGAGATGAGATGATGAAAATTGTCCATCCACGAGGAGAAGAAGATTCCCCTTATGCCAGGAGTTGTATGGACCTTCGCATGGAAAACCCAGATTTTTCAAACGGTATGGAACCTTTCCCTGACCGCATAATAACATCTTGATTACATTTTTTTTATTTGTTATCAACACTTTCATCGCTTATTTTGTATGAATTGTCGATGTTTCTTCTACTCTTTCATATCACATGTCAAATTACATTTGAGAAAAACTGGGCATGGAGATGGCAATACATCCAAATGTCGGCGTCAGTTTAGCTTTTCGGTATTAATATATTTACGCTAACATACGGCAATGTAAACAGATATACCTATATGAATTGATGTTCATTTACTTATCAACAGGTCTTTATTGGATTGACCCTGACGGTGGCGTACCTACTAACAAGATCCAGGTGTTTTGCGATTTCAGGAAGAAGACGTACACATGCGTGCGACCATTGATTGGTTTAGTAAGTAAAAACATCCAAGTATAATGTTGATAAAGCAGGTCAAATTAATTCATTAACATTACCTAGGGTATTTGTTAACTGTTACGAGGCTTTTATTTCACTAAGTAATGCATTCACGAAATATACAAAAAGCAATATTTCTCTCAAATATATAAACACCTGTTCGGTACTGTGACGAATCTTTTTCCAATTCGATTATGCTATTTATTTGACCAGTATGAGAACCAGCCAGTGACAAAGGATGAAGGAGAGGACTATGCGTTATTTGCTCAGAAAACAATCAGGGGCAAAGAGGTTGGTGACATCATATGGTTTTAACATCGATATGAAGAATTTGAATTAAGAATAAATTACGAATTGTACAAACTTTTTTTTAGTATAGGGTTGTTGTAAACAGTGTTTATTAATTCTTTCTCATGAAATAACGATTAAACATTGCCGATCATATAATGTTATACATGTGTATGTAATATGGTTGTAGCTGGAGTACAGTTCTAACCGAGTTCAGCTGAAGGTTCTACAGAAGATCAGTTCCAAGGCAATCCAAACCATTGTATACAAGTGTAGGAACAATGTCGCTTATTTCGACCGTGCAGCGAACGCCTACAACAAGGCTGTTAAACTCGTCACCTTCGACGATGCAGATCTAGGTGCCCAGGGCAGGAAGAAGTACAGATACAAAGTCATCAGTGATGGTTGTGACGTACGTATCAAATTACAAGCAGTTGACAAATGTTTGCAGTTTTCATGATTTGTTTTTTTTCTTCAAAAAATAGTAAACATGATAAGCATATTACTTTATCTGCTATTTCAAATGAAAAGATTAGCCCGGAAAGAAAATAAGTTAACGAGGAGTATATCAAAGTGTAAATGATCACGAACTTTAGCTTTGCTTTAGCTATATATATTTTTATGAGAAGCATTAGTCTAATAGCAAACTGATAGTGACAAAATACTTTTGATCGAAACTCATCAATGTCAAAACACCAATTTATAAACGTAACGTTGTTATAACAGATGGCTAACGACAAGTGGGGAGAGACTGTCCTCGAGGTTAGCACCAAGAAGACGGAAAGATTGCCAATCATTGACGTTGGCATCGCGGATATTGGAGGACCGGACCAGGAGTTCAAGATTGAAGTCGGACCTGTGTGTTTCAGTCACGAAAATTAACGGTTCTTTTTAAATATATAGTTCACGATTGACAATTATTTTTGGACAATTTATGTATGAAGATGATTTGTTAAGAAGTCTTCATTTCTGGCTCAAAATTATTTTGCATAAAAACGAAAATTTTGTGAATATCTTATAAAAAATTAATATTGAAATGACGCCGCATATAGAATTATGTTTTATGTATGGATATGTTATCTATTTGGGATGGGACTATATGTAATCATCATTGGGTGGGTGAAATATAAAACATGTTGGATGTTTGTGTGTGTGGGACCATTCCTTCGTTGTTTTCTTTTATCAGAGAAAGATAATATATCACGTGACAGGATGTTTAATGTATTCTGTGTATGAAAGTTGCCATGGAGGATGACGAGACGTGACGTCATCGTTCGGTGAAACACCTGCGGTCTGCCATGATACCGCCCCGGATGACGTCACGTTTCAGACATTATATTTTTATCTGTGATATACAGCTAACACTGCCATGATTTCAAGTACTAAAAGCTATAAATACTATCGTTTACATTTTCATTTTTCAAGTAGTCTGACGGTACATCGTACTTTATCATGACACTCGCATGTCTAACCCTTTTCTTAAATAAAATGAGAAAAAAATGAGAAAAAAATGAGTTCGTGTTGTGTTCCTTTATAATTCAAAATATCTTGCTCGATATCTGAAATATCAGAACTTATAATTATGTACCCTACAGTTCAAATATACAAATACGCGGTCTAGGACACCGCCCTCTGAAAATTACCAATATGTTGAATTTTAGAAGAAACTATTCTGACTATGATTTTAAGACAGGCTATAAATTGGCTGCAATACCCTATGGTTCATTATTTTATATGTCGGGGCAAGATCTAGGCGAATACGACTTCATAAATCCAGAATTATTTCATCAAAATGCTAGACTTGCAAAATTAAAGACCAAAGACAAATGATATTGAAGGCGTAACGTTTTGTTGTTAATATGTATTTGATCTTTATATAGACTAACGTCTACAAACATAAAACGTATCCATCCTATTACAATAGCAATCCGTGTCACTGGCAATCTGCTAGAACAAAATATAAAACAGTTTCCTATACACTTGCTAAGTTTGCGATATACAAAGGTAAGTCAAAACATCGATGGTTCACTTTACACAAATTCGTCATAGAAAGTTTAGTGTACGCTAGCACTTCATTGTATTGTACATATTCCCTGTACAGTTTATGCTGATATATGATGTTCATCATTGTTTCTTGGCAACAGGTTGTGGTTCAGAATGCTGTTGTCTGTCACGAAAAATCCATTCTGATAATGGAAATTCGACCTGTATTAAATCTGTACGATATGTATATATTTAATCTGAACTAAACTTCGGGCGCTATTCCTCTATAGATTTCTGCCTAGTCTGTCAATCTCATTGACGATGAAGTCCATCCCTGTCTTGTCGCAAAGCGGGTTCTCTATTATGATCCTGAAGAAATTTACAAGGCCTTTGCTTGACAAGGGCTGGTAAGCAGTCATCATGGTTCCCTCCATCATCATCTTCGTTTTAATTTGTGGCGCCACCTAAGGCAGTAAAGGATTAAAGCTTACTATCGATCTGACTTGATTCTTTAGTCATAGCTATGTTTAATAGTATTTGTTTTAATAAGTTATTTAACTCTCTCTTAACGTCTGCAATATGTGTTGTCACATTGCGATCGATGACGTCATAAACGAAGTCACATGACAAAAATGTGTTTTAATCTCACAATAAGTTTTCTACTTATACATAAAAATTAATGTTGAAAATAAAATTAATAAATGTGAATTAAGAGTAATTTTGTGTAAAACATTAGAAGCGGGTAAGTGAGATTCATCGAGCCAATCTACAATGTTAGTAAATAGCAAAATTATACCTTAGCCAGCTCTTTCCACCAGTCTTCGTTTTCATCTTTACCCCTCAGTCGTGGAGGGATATACCAGAAACTAATATTCGTACACTGAAACTGGAAAATACGTTTAATTGTATTTCAAATATCAAAATTTGTATTAGAAATAAAAAAATAAATAGTGATTTAAAATGTTACCTATATTGATCAAACGGTCGAATTTCGATCACTGCATGTATGTTATTTTATATATATTATCTTACCTCCGGCAGCACAAGCCGGAATCCTTCTGTTTCTTTAACCTTCTGTGTCAGGTACCTGTGTTAGTAACAAAATGTATCAGTACAACAACAAGAGGCTCATTGACCTTAACGATCACCTGACTTTTAAAATATATTGCAGATATTTTGACCCTTTTTGGTTTCGCCCATCAGCCCCTGGGAGTCAGTAATGGCCAACATGTGCATACCATCAGACTGTCATCCCATGCTGATAACGTAAATCAAGTAAGAATGAATTCCAATACAAATAAAAAAATGGTATTTTCTACATGTATATAGACTATAGTCCCTAGGGACAAACGTAAAACCGCAGGGTCATAAAATTCACAATTAATTCACCTTAAAACCCTTACATCTATGAAGAGTGTTTGTTTCTATATAATTCACAATTTTGCTTGACCTTTGGCCATGGAAGGTTTCTGCAAAATTTCATTGAAATTGGTTAAAGGGTTTTTAAGAAGTCGAGAATGTAAATTGTTTACGGACATACGACGGACGATGCACAACGACGGAAAAAGGCGATAAGGGAAGGTCACTTGAGACTTTAAATAGAGATTGAAGCAGATTAAAAAGAATTCCTCTGTGAAAAGGACGTAGCAAATATCGACAATTGATTCATATTTTTTTTCAACGCAAATTAACTTGATATCATACCAAAGGGAAATAAATGGTCTTATCAATTTCATTGATGAGTTGTATTGATAGTATACATGAAATCTACTTTATCAACATTTACATTTAAATCACTGTTGCAAATTTGACTTCTTGTAGATCGTTAAGATTGTAAGACTGGAATGTATCATCGATTTGATAGGTAACAGTACATCCATCTAAGATGAAAAAATGGCTTTACATTGCCATTTCATAGGCATGATCCACTCGGGCCTCCATACCCTTGTCACCATATGCTTTCCACTGCATCCACAGCTTAAGTACGTCCGCCTTCCGTCCACACTGTATAGTCTTGTCACCTTACCAAACATAAAATATTGATAGTTTATCTTTATCAACAATGTAGACTTACAGGTTCTTTGATTTATTCTTAATGAAATGTTTTTCTTTTCTTTTTAAGACATGTATTAAATAAAACATGGAATATAAATTGTCTCTTGGCAAGAGTATGTTTTATTAATTGTTAGAATGGTTTTAGTGTTCTTACTTCTGGCGTAATCTGAACTTTTTATCGAGAACCTAATATTTTCATTGTAACCTATACGCATGTTTACTAGATTGTGTGGTATCATTTTCATACCCGAAAAAGCGAACATGTAGGTTAATATATGGGATGTCAATTTATTGCAAATATTCTATATAATTTTCATTAATTAAATTTTTTTTGGATAGTGTTGGTGTGTGTGTGTGCGCGCCTCGTAATAGTTATTCCCGCTTTATCCCTAATTTCGTTTTTCTGTTCATATTACAGAGCAAATAAATTATCTAAAACCTTATAAAACCCATTATAATGTGAAAATGGTAATCGATTATCATTCATTAAAAGACGAAAAATTGATAACTACATGGTTACACGGTTATCGTTATCTGCTGTGAAAGTACAGTGTAGCACGACTTCAACACCAGTTAGTTGAGAGGTTTTTTTCAGTTAGTAGGGTCGGCCAAGATTCTATTCAAAATTTACATATTATCGGAAATAACCTATTATGTCACCATAAACAGTATATCCATTACCTATATCATACGAGGTGTCATAACATTTGTCAGGCTGAAACAGGTACTCAGCATGGAAGGAATTGCATTGCTCCAGGAGTCCCTATAAAACAGAAAACTCAGACTTTGTATTGGTAAACCACGAATACGTAAGACTAATCTAACGTGCCGTGAAGGATTAGTGTAGCTTACCGCATCGTGCCTTTGCTATGTTGCATTTAGCATAAACCGTATTACCCCACCACATCGCATGGCCAATATTCAATTACTCACCTATTTACATCACGTACACGGGTTTGTATTTTGCTGTCAACCTGCGCCCCCATTTGAGGGATTCAGGTTATACCCGAATTGAAACTATCATAATCGTAACGTGATCGCAACGTGATCATTAAAACACTATAAAATTAACACGAACAGTTTTAGGTACTTGTGAGGAAACAGGAAAATTGGCCAATGAAAATTAAGTAAACACTCCAGCCAAATTACAATATAAAATACCGACCCACGAAAGCTATAATACCCGGACTCGTACAACGTCGTAAATAACGATCTGCTTCACGGTATTCACAACATTACACGATCACAAGTTAGTATTCCGATATATACTGACAATGAGGTTACTATCCATTACTTATTAGAACACTCTCTCTCCAACAAAACATGATATGCCACATTTATGCAAAACCAAATAACAGAAATGCATAAATTCTCTAAGCTATTTTAATAATCGTTCCTTTCTCTTGCTTAGATAACATTTCACATAAACCTAAAAAGACGTTATATTCAAAGCGAACTAATGTCATTTGTTGTAATGTATGCCAATTTTCGCGAGTGTTATTTCGCAAAATACCTAATGGTAGATTATGTAATCTTTAATACTCCAACGTGATCTTTAATCAGTTTATAATTTATCTTTGAACGTACAGAAGTTATAAACAAATAGCGATATGACACTTTTCCTTGTGACAAATTACATTTGGACTTTTACCCTAAACCATATTTAATGTTTTCGGTGGTCTGATAAGTGTTTCATTGACAGTTTTTAAGCTTACTTTTTCTTTCATCAGAAGAGTTGAACACTGAATGGGTACACCACTCATCTTATGCTGGTTCCATGCAACGGAGTCTGCCCTAGTTTGATCGTAATGAAATCAACATGAATACATATATCAAATATGGAGATGGAAGTGTGCGACATGGTAATGAAATCAACATGGTACATATATACATATATCATATATTGAGATGGAAGTATGCGACAAAGAAAAACGAAATGTAACAAAAACATCTACAATCTCTGATAATAAGAAGGTTTCTGATATCGATATAAGGAGTTTTAAATTATATTTATATAACATAAACACCAACCTAATGTTTCATAATTATAGTGATGACTATGTATAAAAAAGGGAAAAACGAACCGATTATAAACTTCTATTAGGACTACGGGAAATTTAATTCAGATTAAGAAAACAATTCTGGGTATGACATAGGTTTTATATATTCGTTTTTTTTTTCTATACAAATCATATATTCTATATTCAAGTACTACATCGAGTGCTACCTGTTAACCCCACTCATGAGTGAACGGTGTTTGGCAGACAGGATCGTACTTCCTCCCCAGGCCGCCTGCGGATAAAATAAATATCAAAGTCAGAAATATGCTATATAGGAAGAGGGTACTGATAGAAAAATATTACTTATTATTGAAAATACAAGGACCGACGTGCATGAAATACTATAAAAAGGAAAATAAGGAATAATAACAAGTATGGTTACCATGTAACCTGTGCGTATTTTATCAAACTATTTAAAAGTTTGCATTCATTCATTTATTCTATCAAAGTCTATACTAATATTACTAAAGTGTGGATTCATATCTGCGGAAAAAAATTACAATTATTATAATGAACTGGATGAAATTTAAGATTATAATAATGACTATGATCACACAAATAGTATACATACATCGACATGCATCCAGACGCCGTGTTTCTGACAAACATCGGCAACAGCGTTCAGATCATCAAACGACCCAAGAACTGTTGAGCCACAGGTTGCCATCACAAAAATTGGTTGTGTTCCCTGGAAACAATAGGAAGCTCCAATCACTTCGAGTACCACTTACACATAGGCCTATGGATAAACGGTATTTGTTTTCTTTTACACAATAACTTCTCTCTATTATGAGTAACAGAAAAAGGCACGCATCAATACAATAAACTATCAACTGGAATAAGATATCAGAAATATACCCTTAATACTTACTTTTGATTTCTGTTCTGTGAGCTTTTTGTCCAGATCCTCTGGACACATTCGTCCAATGTCGTCAGTATTGATTCTGACGAGATTGTTCATTCCAAGCCCCAAAAAACTGGCGCCTTTTGCTAAGGAGTAATGTGCCTAATCCAAAATAATACTTATAAACAACAGCTGATCTCAGTAAAAAATCCAACATATTTTAATTATATTCATCCACTGCCTGACAATATATTATCATTAACACTTTCTAGGTTGTTACGGAGAATCATTACTCTGTCTTTAATAAGATTACATGAACATGTATACAAGTCTCTGCTTTAAACCAATGTCTGCGATATCAATATGTGATCAACTATCTGAAATATTATTAGCATTTGAAGTACGATAATCAGTTAAGAATATTCTGGAAAGCATCACTTAATAGTTTGAATATTCATGTCAAAGGTACTTACATCTGCATGTGTAAACATTGTCATGACCTTCGACCCGAAATTGCCCGTCTGTTTGAATGCTGGATTGGACTTGTACCTAGCAACATGTAGTGCCAGGATGTTGGAATACGAACCACCTAAAATGGCGGGTTAGAACTGTAAATAAGATTTCATTTTGTAACAAAACTAGGAATGTATATGTATACACAGCGTCAATATCAACACGAAAAACAGACATAGTGAGATACAATGCTGCACAAATGATTCCTATTCATGATAAACGTCCACAAGACAATGCATGTGCTTTATTCAGCCAATCAATTGTCTATGACTTTAATGCATTACTACTTGCCCGGACAAAAAACACCATCGCCATTTGGAAATCCGAACACCGAACACATTTTCTTCATCATGTATTTCTCCAGGACGACGAAAACAGGAGCTACTTCATACGTGTGCCTGGAATACGAGGTATACACAAACAAATCATTACTTGTCATATACACATACAAATCATTACTTGTCATATACACATACAAATCATTACTTGTCATATACACATACAAATCATTACTTGTCATATACACATACAAATCATTACTTGTCACATACACATACAAATCATTACTTGTCATATACACATACAAATCATTACTTGTCATATACACATACAAATCATTACTTGTCATATACACATACAAATCATTACTTGTCATATACACATACAAATCATTACTTGTCATATACACATACAAATCATTACTTGTCATATACACATACAAATCATTACTTGTCATATACACATACAAATCATTACTTGTCATATACACAAACAAATCATTACTTGTCATATACACATACAAATCATTACTTGTCATATACACATACAAATCATTACTTGTCACATACACATACAAATCATTACTTGTCATATACACATACAAATCATTACTTGTCACATACACATACAAATCATTACTTGTCATATACACATACAAATCATTACTTGTCATATACACATACAAATCATTACTTGTCATATACACATACAAATCATTACTTGTCACATACACATACAAATCATTACTTGTCACATATACATACAAATCATTACTTGTCACATACACATACAAATCATTACTTGCCATATACACAAACAAATCATTACTTGTCATCAAAGACAACCGAAACGTCTTGTAGCATTAGGTAATACCTGGATACTGTTATCGTACATATTCAAGCAGTAATATTAGTTAAGCGTTTCTCGCCCTGGAGCATGCCGCTACATTATTTTTTGATTCGTTACCGAATTCCGAAACGATAAATCTGACGTCTGACGATAAGTAAATTAACTAGGCGGTGGGAATTCACGACTGTACGATGGCCAAAATCGAACCGACAAAACAATGTTACTAGAAGCAAGGTTCCGTCAGTAAAATATGTTAGGACATGTTTAGGTTTGTCAGCGTTTTCGGTCATCGTGCGACTTTATTGGAATTTGGTTTGTTTTTGTTTAACGTCCTATTAACAGCCAGGGTCATTTAAGGACGTGCCAGGTTTAGGAGGTGGAGGAAAGCCGGAGTTCCCGGAGAAAAACCACCGGCCTACAGTCAGTACCTGGTAACTACCCCACGTAGGTTTCGAACTCGCAACCCAGTGGTGGAGGGCTTGTGTTAAAGTGTCTGGACACCTTAACCACTCGGCCACCGCGGCCCCACTTTATTGGAAATCATACGATGACTTCCTTCCCTCTTGTTATTACTTGTGTTTACGTGTATCCTGGTCCGGAAAACCACAGTTTGGGAATATGGAGTTTGTTTTACACATACATTACCAGCAGTCAACTTACAGGTTAGTGCTGAGAGCGTCAGTGAGCCACGCCCCTGCCATACTGTATGGATCCTTACCACTGTACAGCTGGTTGTAGAACCGCGGATGACCTGAATATAAGTAAGATAAACCATTAATGTTCATCTACTGATTACATAATACTCCATGTTTAGTGATGCCTGTCGCAACTATCATTCCGAATATCAAGGATAATATGATGCTAAATAAGCATATATTGTTTAAATCATTTGATTAATGAGAAGAATATTTTGTTTTGTATCTGCTCATACCATATTATATCGAAGTGAATGGTATGAGTAATGTTTTATCTATTTTGCTTTCTGTCAGCCTAGAGCTACTTAATTTATTTGATTTGATTGATCGGAAGAAGGTTACTGACAGAAAGTAAAGATTATATTTCATTGTCGTTTTCAAATAATAATTGGTTGTATTGGTGACATTTGGACGTACATGTAGGTAAAAGCAAAACTGTGTTAACTTGTCTTTCAGGCTATCTAATTCGACTAAACTTTTTTTTTCTTATGAAATATATTAAAATTAAGATCCAAATATAAAAATGAAAAATTTAAAACAGAAAATTTGCGATGTCGTGTTCTTTGATTTCGTTTCAATGATACGTTTTAGTTTGCATGTTTACAGTAATAACAAAAAAAACTTTGCCAAGTTTCCATGGATTCGAAAATTGTTAGAAAGCAGTATTATATTACAATGCTATATGATTGCGTCGCATATTTTATAAAGTTGCCTAATGTTTTAACGACGAGGCTGAATTTAATATGCGCTGAATGCGTAATATTACTTTTTGTTTTCACATCTGGTATTAATGCTTTTGTTAGATATTAAAACAATGCAAAATGATGTGTAAGAATTAGGAAAGCATACCTGTTTTAACACTATGCTTTATCAAATCACCACTCAACTCCAATAACTTTTCGTCAGAAGTAGGTCCATCTTGAATGTCCAGATCGAGTAATTTCTGTAACAAACATGTTGTGTTATCGCATGTGTATAAATATAAACGTGATAACAGATGATGGTAGATTACAAAGGGTTTTGTTTGTAGTACGACAATTGTATATCGATCAATGACTTTCATAAGTAATGTTCGATCTACTCTTTACAACCCAAAACAATAGCTATATTCAATTTTCAAAATCATGAAAGTAGCAATTTAAAGCTAAGAGTAACTAATCCTAAAGCGATTCTATAGAGATTCTATAGAAGAGTTTATGCGTTAGCAAGACATACAGGTACGGTGAACCTCATTTTGACCGTGTTCCGGATAAGATTTTCATGCTTGCAGATTAATGACTTTGGGCCATCTTGAACATGGGAAAATGGGTTTGGACAATTTAACTTTTTTTTTTGTCTATGAAGTTTAATTTCACTTGTGCCTTAATTAATTTACACAGAAGACTTTAATAGTCAATAACATATAGGAGTACCTTACCTCTAATTCCTCGGGCTGTACGAAGTTACAGACTTTACTGTTCACATTCTCCCCCTCCTCTAATGCTTCGTTGATCATTAGTCTGTGGAAATCTTCCAAGAACTTCTTCGTTGAAGGGTCAGTGAAAGACTTATCTAAGTAAATGTATCATTATCATCATCATCATCATCATCAGCATCAGCAATATAATATTTTCAATTTTGTAAGCATTACGGGTATCAATGAAAATAATAAAAAATAATCGAAGGAGTAGAGGGAAGCGTAATAAAAGCTGTATTTGTAAAATAAAACCGACGCGTAAGAGAAGTTTTTTTTCTTAACAAAACACGAGTACGGGAAACTATTTTAATGGAAGACGAGTATGGAAATAATGTCAACAAATGATGAGCTGGGGAAAATTTGTATCAAAAGACGATTACGGGAAACAGTTCAAATAAAAGACGAGTAAAGGAAACTATCTTAACAGAAGACCAGTGTAACAAAGGACGAGAAAGTGTAACAGTGTACGACGAGAAAGGGGCGAGTACTCGTTTTTTTGTTTTTGTTTTCAATTTTCTTACGAAAAAAAATAGGAAAACAATTTTACCAAAAAGCGAGTAAGAAAATCAACTTTAACAAAAGGCGAGTACGGGGCGAGTACGGGAAACAATTTTAACAAAAGGCATGTACATATATGTAAGGTGCGTGTAAGTGAAACATTTCTAACAAAAGGCGAGTAAGGGAAGAGTGAGGGAATAAATTTAGAAAAAAAAGACGAGTACGGATAACAATGAAACAAAAGACGAGTAAGGGACAAGTAAGAGGCGAGTACGGAAAACAATCTTAACGGAAGACGAGTAAAGGAAACATTTTAACGGAAGACGAGTAAAGGAAACATTTTAACGAAAGAAAATAAGCAGAGAATATTGAAAGAAGGCTGTGTATTGGAAATGAGATATTGTGTTTTTTTTTTAACTCTAGGTTAAGTCATGGAAATGGCATGTTCCCAAAGTAAGTCAAAATACTGACAGTACAGTAGCGCTAAAACTCTTGTGCAATTGTATCAGTCGACAATGTGTTATACGGGTTTTTTTCCTGTTGGAATTGTATCACAAACAGGATTTCCCTTATATTTGAACAAGTCAATATTCAGTTCTTCAATTGGTTCATTTCTGTTCTTTGACAGATAACATGTTTAAACCTGACCAACTTCAAATGTCCATTGTATACATCACAGCGAGTCAAAAGCCGTTTCAATGTGTTAACACAGTTGTGACATTGAATATGGGTGATGTTAACTTGTTCCAGCAAACTTTGTTGACTTCCATTACAGGAACGCACCAGTCAAATGTAACTTATTTAGGGCCTTTTGATTTTGTGGAGTAGTTTTAAGGTAAGACATGAAAGCCAGACGAGCACTGCAACATTTTAAAGCGTTTACTCGGGTCATTGTATTGAGAAGGTTTAGTGATAGACTCTTCCGACTCTCAACTCTATAAGATAAGTTGAATTTGAAAGAATGAAGAATTTGGCCGAACTCTACTAAGTTTAAAGAAAACCCGCCATATTCTGATTCAGTTATTAATTGCATGCAAAGGGTAGATCTTGTCAAGAAACGGGCCATAAATCCACCGATTGAAAAAGTGGCAATCGAACAAGGTCTAACTGTTATGATATTTCAACCTGTTCCCAAGTTTGATGGAAATCTCTCGGAATAGTTCATTTCGAGAGAACTGGAATAGTTCATTTCGAGAGAACTGACAGTCAAAGTTTGAAGCCCTTATGACATTTAACCAGGTCACCAGAGACAACCCACGGGGATATAGGAAACTTTAATACCTTGCATGAGTAATCTGTGTATTCGGATTTAAAAATTGATGCATTGAGAAGAATGTTATGTGGTACATGTATCTATAACCATGAATACAATTTTTCAATACCGTAATTACTTGAATAGCACTATTTCAGACTTTGTGATATGTCTGAAATTTTCCTTTATGAATACATCAGTTTGATGAATAATTGTATGTATGTAATGACAGTTTGTTAGGAACGTGGATTTAGTCCGAAATCGCATAAACAGGAATACGAAAAAAGTAATGACAAAGAATACGTTAAAGCTGTATAAATATTTATTGATCATCACCGTAACTAACATTGTACACGTTACTCCGTTACATCCACAACTAATTAAACTGGCATTTTACTACAGCTTTCATTTTTACGTCAAGAGCTAATGTAACCGACAAAGTACATGCATGTTACTTTGTTTCATCAACAACTGATACAACTGGCATTATAATTCCGATGTCATCGTTACATCAACAGCTGATGTTACCGACAAAGTATGGCGTGTCAAACGTTGCAATATTCAATAATTGTAAATATATATGCAATAAGAATATGTATGTGTAATATTTGTAAATATATGTGTAATATTTGTAAATATATGTGCAATAAAAAAAATATATCCAATAAGAATATTTATATGCAATAAAATATATTTATGTGCAATATTTATATTTGTGTTAAATAATTACAAATATATAAATGTAATAAAAATATTTGTGCAATAAAAAATATTTATGTGCACAATAAAACATTTTTTTCCGAAAAACAAATTTTGTGTAATAAAATGTATATATGTGCGATAATTTGCATTGTGGGATAGCATCTGTGACCTCATCTGAGGTTGCTGTAACGGCGTGTTTGATTGGATGATGAAATCATCCTGGCGCTTTAACATGCACTCATAGCTGGGAAGTTGCGGCGATGAAACGTAATTAATATATAAGGCAAAGGGGTTTGTAATGAATATGTATGGAGGTGAAAGAGAGTTGTATGTAAGTCAAAAATGACACAATGCCGTATGCAGTATATGAAAGCGCCAGGCCGATTTCCTCATCCAATCAAAAACGCCGTGACATCAACCTCAGATGAGGTCACAGATGCTATCCGACAATGCAAATTATCGCACATATATATACATTTTAATGCACATATATTTTATTGCACATAAATATTTGTATTGCCTATTTATATATATCATTGCACATATATTTACAATTATTGAATATTGCACCGTTTGACACACCATAACAAAGTACCTGAGGTACCTGTTACTTTGGTTTTGTTTCTAGCGGGCTGAAGTTAGCAGTGGATTCGTTATTCGTTATTAGGGATTCGAATAACGAATCCGCGGCGCTGCCAGCAGCGGATTGGGAATTCGAATAACGAATATTCGATTTGTATGTAAAACTATTTAATATCATTTTTAATAATGAAAAGCAAGTTATATTGTATATTTGTTGACTTTGAACAAGCCTTTGATAGAGTGTGGCGAAAAGGTGTTTGGAACAAAATGTTAATGAGTGGAATTAATGGGAAAATGTTTAAGATAATTTTAAATATGACCAAGGCATTAAATCAAACGTGATTTTAAATAGTGAGTTTTCTGACTATTTCCCATTGTGAAAATGGTTTAAGACAAGGGGAAAATCTATCTCCATTTTTGTTCAGTCTATACCTGAACGATCTTGAAGAATTCATGGCCCAAAATAGCGTACATGGTTTAAAAAGTATCAGATTTACCTAAAGCTTTTTATACTACTTTATGCTGATGATACCGTACTATTTCAGACTGACCAGATGACTTGCAATTGTAACTGGATGTTTATAACGAATACTGTAAACAATTGAAATTGAAAGTTATATAGAAAAAAAAAAATGGTTTTTATGGTTTTTAATAAAGGACGTAGAAACAATAGAATTGAATTTGTATTTAATAATGAGGTGATAGAGTACGTGGATAACTTCACCTATACTAATTGGGCTCGATATTTTGTCGTACAGGTTCTTTTAATGAAACGAAAAAATACAATATCAAAAAGGCTACTATAGCAATGTATGATGTTATTAAGAAAGGTTGACAACACAACTTATCGACTCATTGTATATATGACTTATTTGAAAAAATTGTCAAACCAATTATAATGTATGGATGTGAGATTTGGGGTTTAACTAATCTCAAAGTAATTGAACGTATTCACCTAAAATTGTGTAAATTATTACTTGGATTAAAAAAAAATAGTACTCCTAATTATATGGTAAATATGAAGAACTTGGTACAACTCCACTAGAAATTTCGGTAAAAACAAGAGTAATAACATATTGGTCACAGTTTACTCATTCTAAATTCAGTAAAATTAATATTAAACTGTATAAACTTCTTTGTTATTGTCATCATTTTGGTAAAAAAAAAGTTTTGTTAAAAGTATTTTAAATGAATGTGGGATGAGTTACTTATGGGATAAACAATATTCTCCTGAATTTAATCCAGTATGGCTAGAACATTTTTAAAAGACTTTATGACCAGTACTTACAGAAATGGCAGAGTGATGTACACAATTCATCAAACGCTATCTGTCATAGAATTTTTAAGGATAACTGTAATTTTGAAAATTATCTAGATATTTTACCTGATAAAGATAGATTTATTTTTTTGTAAATTTCGTACTACTAATCATAAATTTATTGTTGAAACTGGCAGATGGCACCAGATTGAGTATAAGGAAAGAAAATGTCCACATTGTAATGGTCAACAAATTGGTGATGAATTTCATTATTTACTTGAATGTACAGCGTTATCTGCTCACAGAATTATATATATAGACAAATACTATAGGACAAGACCAAATATTATTAAATTAAACTAACTAATGAATACAACTAATGTTAAAAAACGAATGAAACTGTGTATTTTTATCAGATTAATTAATAACATGATTTGTCTTTGATAAAAATGAAAATATTTTGTTGTGAACCAGTGCCGTGTATCAACTACGAACACTACTTAAATTGTTTGTTCCACTGCCGGACAGGACATGTATGTCGTGGTTTACACATGTCCGAATGTCTAACGACATCGTGAATAGCCACACTGAATGTCGAACATACAGAACTTTAACTCTCAACCTTTGATCTGTAGGATACTAAAATCTAAAACGAGAATAGGTTGCTTTGAATCGGGACGAAATGACCAGTTGTAATTTTACTCGCATTCGTCACAACCACGTAAATTCCCATGCGTTGAGATCCGCATACCATTCTACGTACTTGACTGATTCTTTTCCAACGCACTTGCTGTTATTCACGGATATAAATGATAACAACATTTAGAAGATTGGTGTCCCCTACATACATTGAAATAAAATGTAATAAAGTTTTGTTACTTACTTAAACTCGCCATGGTTCGCTGGTTGTTCAGAGTCTGTGATACGTGCCTGCCGGTATACCGGAGCTGCCGAACTGATAGTCGCCTGATAATATGCCGTAACATTAACCTTTGTGACAGCCTGTAACAAATAGCATTACGTCAGATCCCAATGCAGTCCACTACTATTACAGCCCGTAAACATGTATCACCCTATGATGAGTGATGCTAACTTAGTGCGCCAAACTACGTGATATAGATACTGACCTTATGACGAGTAATGCTAACTTATAATTAGGGCGCCAAACTACATGTACATGATATATAGATACTGACCTTATGACGAGTAATGCTAACTTAGGGCGCCAAACTACATGTACATGATATAGATACTGACCTTATGACGAGTAATGCTAACTTAGGGCGCCAAACTACATGTACATGATATATAGATACTGACCTTATGACGAGTAATGCTAACTTAGGGCGCCAAACTACGTGATACAGATACTAACCTTATGACGAGTAATGCTAACTTAGGGCGCCAAACTACATGATATAGATACTGACCCTATGGCGAGTAATGCTAACTGTGGGCGCTAAACAACATGATATAGATACTGACCCTATGACGAGTAATGCTAACTTAGGGCACTAAACTACGTGATACAGATACTGACCCTATGACGAGTAATGTTAACTGTGGGCGCTAAACTACATGGAATTAATACTGAACCTATGACGAGTAATGCTAACTGTGGGCGCTAAAATACATGATATAGATACTGACCCTATGACGAGTAATGCTAACTTAGGGCGCTTAATTATATGATATAGATACTGACCCTATGACGAGTAATGCTAACTGTGGGCGCTAAACTATATGATATAGATACTGACCCTATGACGAGTAATGCTAACTGTGGGCGCTAAACTACATGATATAGATACTGACCCTATGACGAGTAATGCTAACTGTGGGCGATAAACTACATGATATAGATATTGACAATATGACGAGTAATGCTAACTGTGGGCGCTAATTATAAGCTACATGATGTAGATACTGACCCTATGACGAGTAATGCTAACTGTGGGCGCTAAACTACATGATATAGATACTGACCCTATGACGAGTAATGCTAACTGTGGGCGATAAACTACATGATATAGATATTGACAATATGACGAGTAATGCTAACTGTGGGCGATAAACTACATGATATAGATATTGACCCTATGACGAGTAATGCTAACTGTGGGCGATAAACTACATGATATAGATATTGACCCTATGACGAGTAATGCTAACTGTGGGCGATAAACTACATGATATAGATATTGACCCTATGACGAGTAATGCTAATTAAATGTGGGCGATAAACTACATGATATAGATATTGACAATATGACGAGTAATGCTAACTGTGGGCGCTAATTATAAGCTACATGATATAGATACTGACAATATGACGAGTAATGCTAATTGTGGGCGATAAACTACATGATATAGATATTGACAATATGACGAGTAATGCTAACTGTGGGCGCTAAACTACACAGAATCAATACTGACCCTATGACGAGTAATGCTGTGGGCGCCAAACTACGTGATACAGATACTGACAATATGACGATTAATGCTAACTGTGGGCGCTAAACTATATGATATAGATATTGACAATATGACGAGTAATGCTAACTGTGGGCGCCAAACTACGTGATACAGATACTGACAATATGACGAGTAATGCTAACTGTGGGCGCTAAACTATATGATATAGATATTGACAATATGACGAGTAATGCTAACTGTGGGCGCTAAACTATATGATATAGATATTGACAATATGACGAGTAATGCTAACTGTGGGCGCTAAACTACGTGATACAGATACTGACAATATGACGAGTAATGCTAACTGTGGGCGCTAAACTACACAGAATCAATACTGACCCAATGACGAGTAATGCTAACTGTTGGCGCTTGATTACATGTTATAGATACTGACCCTATGACGAGTAATGCTAACTGTGGGCGTCTTGAAATGTAAATTAAACAAAGTCTTATGCATCACAATAAAACAGGTTTAATGTCGTAAACATGATGTGTATGCACATGCATAATAGCACAGTGACCCCGCAATGAAACTTCACATCTACGTCCATATATACAAGGCACATATACAATGTGAATGTGTATATGTCTAATAAATATACATGAAATGCGTATGTATGATATGAGCCCCTGTGTATCCGTTACATACACAGTATCAGTATTGCCAATGGACTCCTGTTTGCTCTGCCCATCTAGGCAATCAATGCCGTCATTTGTATATCCTGACCTAGGCCACGTACAGCGATGGTCGTGGCTAAAAATACAGGTAAAATATCACGTGACCCCAGTGATTCCCACAGTAATAATACTGACCCTATGACGAGTAATGCTAACTGTGGGCGCTAAACTATATGATATAGATACTGACAATAGAACACAAAATTGTGGACGGACAGAATGAACCGAGACAACGATTTCGACAGGTTTAAATGTGTTCATCGGCATATCCATCCCCATGGGCTATGGGTCAACCCGAAATCTACATCCGACCTTAATTGCTCGAGATTTGTGTCGAAGCTACTTACCCACCCGCCTCAGAATAACGATCAAATATGCCTCAAATGTGGGAAAAGACGAACAGATCTTATCCGACATTATGTCACACAATGTGGGGCCACTTATTCTGTGAGGGACAGGTTTCTGACAGACGTGCTGGACTTGTGTGGGATTGAAATGTTTTTAATTCTAGACAATACATCAGATGAAGGATTTGTCCAAATCATTTTTGGACAAGAACAGGAAAGCAATGAGGACTCCAAAACCTTCCAGATAATGGCCACTCGCTTTCTGAGAGCTGCATCACATGCATTTCTCGCAGCCAACGACCAAATCTAATTCAACAGACACGCGCTCCGCGATGCGAACGCTACAAATTATTTTTTTCTCTCCAATCTTGAAAACCATAGACTGTAAAAGAAAATGATTGAAATGTATTTATTAATTTGAATTTCTATGTATCTCTTTATGAGGAATTGAAGAATGAATGAATGAATGATTCCCACAGTACCCAAATAGATCGTCATGGTCCATTGGCGCGCTGGTGTTGTGAACGGATTATGAAATCAAGTATAATTGACATGTGAAATAGGAATTTTGCACTACTTATCCATGTATGCCTGTGGTCGACGCTGCAGTTCATTTACATTTTACTTTGAATGATATAGAGTAAATATGTTATGATTTCACTCTATTTTTATGCAAGTGAATTTTTTCTATCTCAACATTTATATCTTGATACTAAATATTTGATATTATCTATGCATTTAATGTTAAATAAAAAATCTTTCAAATATGACCAAGAAAAATTAAGTGGTATTTTTCTCAGAAACATAACAAAATATGAATAAAATACATCTTGGTGATTCGAACTCGGAACCTTTGGCTTGCTAAACAATTATTCTACCATATGAGCTATGCGGACTTACGGTATGGTGAACTTTATGTTATCAGTTGTATAGTCAGTTAAGTTAATGCGAAAATTAAAATATTTTATCAACTACGTTTTTTCAATTTTTCGATACCAGCGCATCGGAAAACCACTTTTTAAGAATACGATTTTAGTTGTCTTTTGGTACAAAGAATAAAATAAGACATTGTAAAAGTTGGTCTTCCGATGCGCTCTATGTCAAAAAATGATATGAATGTGGGAACCCCCCCCGAAAGTTGCAAAAAGCCCGATGATGCAACTTTACGGTCATTTAATGAAATATCCATTGCAATGAACAAACGAATTTTTCGCAAATAAGACTTTTTATATGTTATAGATTTAAGGTTTGTATCCAAAAACTCAGTTTTTAACAATATTTTTTTGTTTTTGAAAACGGTCACCATTAGGTCGAAACAGGCCAATATGCGCCATACCTCTTTGAACCCTAGTCACCTAAGGATGCTTTCTATCAAGGTTCCATTCTGATTGTTGACGGACGGACGGACAGACAGACTGACGTCGGACGCCATCATCAGCCACCGTGTAATACGGAAGTACTGTTGCCAGTTCGCGTATACAAGTTCTGCCCATGTCAATGGAGTACGAACTCAGGAGTTCCACGAAAGGTGCGTCTTATTAACAGTTAAGGAAAAAACTCCACACAACTTCTATAACCAGAGGAGAGTAATAATAAATCTATCACGGAAACATGCATGAACTACTGAAAGTATTTGGTGTTTCAGGCACTGATAGTGATTATGAATAACATTTAATATTTATTGTGTATTTCTAAATTACTACATGATGCCATATGAATCTATCCAGAAAACAAAAATCATAAATCTAAAAGCCGGTAGTCCATATAACCGTCAAAGACCATGATCGTAAAGTACACATACCTTCAGCACTAATCATGCACAGGGACTTGTATTAGATATACTCATTACATGTATATTTATTAGACATGTACACATTAACACACGTATTCATTGCATATACATGTATATGGATTGAGTATTGTTGCAAAGCCGTTGTGCTATCATACACGTGCATTGGAAATATGTTTATTACGTGATGTTTAAGATTTTGTTTAATTTACATTTCGAGACGCCGAAGTTTGAAGTCTGTATCGGTGTCCGTACTCGGTGTCGAGCAAAATGGGATAGGTCTAATGCTAACTGTAGGAGCTAAACTACATGACTATGTACATACCTCCATCAACCTTGACACAATGCCCACGTTTCTAGCCTTGGCTTGTTTGAACCCTTTGAGAGATACGTGGACACTTTATCGTATAAGATATCCGCACATTTAGCGTGAGAAAACGATTGTTCAATTTTAGTATATATTTTGATTTCATTTTAATACAAAATACAATGAACAGATATCTAAAATCACGGAAATGTTACATTTTATGATACATGACCACACATATAATACATACTAAAGGCTACATACATATGATGTTCATAGCCTATACTGAGAGTACGGTTATGTAAATGCGTATAATTGTGTAACAAAACTAACCTTTGAACGGAGAGGCGTCTTAAAATGATGGTAAATGCCCACTAAATGGCAAAGCGAAATAGACGGAAGTTCGGAGACATATAATCTAAATGTTTTCAAGCATGCAATGCAAAGACATGTACCAGTTTCTGTGATGAATTAATCAATACTACTTACTTGCATGAGCACAGATCGTCGAAAGGCCCGTGTTAGTTAGCGGTGTGTGTATACAATCTCTTATCGTAGTGTAGGACAGCGAGTATGGAGGACACTCGGTATCATTGTCTGGTGTTACACTGCCGTCGTATACGATATGATTTATGTAAATATATTCATGGCTAAATGGACAATATTCTATCAATTATGATGAATTAGTAAACATGCATTTATAGATTCTATTGACAGTGATAATTCATTTCAAGATTTAAATCATTATATAACACAATTTAATAAATGAGGTGTGTGTTTTGATGATTAAGAATTCTGTGTACTTATTACCTACTATATTTGTACTTATTGTATTTAAAATAAATGATACCGGATACGTACAGAGAGAGGGGACTGTGATTATCAAACGGATATCAACAAGATATTTGATATAAAATAATGACATATCAATAGGTTTTCCGTCCCTCCGTCTATGTCAGTCTGTTAATTTCACTCAGATTTCCACACTTTTTTCATCCATATGTAGGTGAAAGTTGGTACTTCAGTATGAGTAGCCATTTGGCACACCTCGGGAGATTCCGCTACCCTACATCAAACTTTGATGTAGGGTTGTAGGGTTGCGCAATCTGCCGAGGTGGGCAGAATGGATGAGTAGCTACCAATCGGAGCCCCTCGTCATTTTGTCCGAAACTAGACTTCGCAGACGGTGAGGTGTTCCGATTGAGTAGCTACAGATCAAGTTCGAGTTTCCGGGTTTTTGCGTCAAGATCAATGTCAATGTTACGATGTATAGTAGTGGCTTGTTACATTTGTATTAATGATGTGTCATCAGTTTGGATAATTGATTAAGTTAATGAGAGTTGTTACTTTTTACACGTACCGATTAAAATTTGTAATTTTGAGATAATGTCTTTAACATTCGAGATAGCCGCCTGTAGTTTGAGACACTTGCACTATTTGTAACTTGGCATTTTCAGGGAGTAACTCCAAATTCGAAGTAATAAACTGAAATTTCAAGATAGTAGCCCCCGTTTTGAGATATATACTTCTATATACAGATTAAATGACAACTCGACATCTTGAAATTTTGAGAGATTTAACGAAAAAAACTGATGTAGTAGAAACAGCCTTCCGTAAGAAAGTGTTATTGTATGTATATATGTTCATTGTATGGTGAAGTATTGATTTAAGGAACGACGAAGTAAGGCAGAAGAAAAGACGGATACATGGGTCTAGTTATGACTACAAACCAGATAGTCTATACATGTACAGACGCTGTTGTGTCATCTAGTTGCAGTCTGGTAGCTTTTTATCTGCAAACTTCATGTTACCTAACATCACGAGACTTTATTGTTATGGTAGCGGTTACAATCGGAGTAGTGGTCCTAAGTAAGATAAAGTGAGAGTGAGAGCGGAGGAGTATAACTGTTCATCATTACCTGTCAGGAAAACGAGAGAGCTAGCCTGTTCGGAAGTCAAGAGAGCTAGCCTGTTCGGAAGTCAAGAGGTGAATCCATGTGCAAAAGGACAACAGTATCACACACGTATCACACACAGTCAAGAGAGCTAACTCCAGGTGAGTTAAATGACAACAATACCTCACACACAGCCTAGTTGTCAAGGGAGTTAACTCCACGTCAGTCTAAATGACAACAATACCTCACACACAGCCTAGTTGTCAAGGGAGTTAACTCCAGGTCAGTCTAAAGGACAACAATACCACACATATACAGTCATGTGTAGCAAAAACATTAACGTTGTATACAAAGTACCGATTTCAATGTGGCGAAAAGAGTGAACCGTTCTGACTGTAAATTACAATTGTTGTGTGTAGTAGTAGACGGCAGTGTCATTGAAATATGAAAAGAAAAGTCTTGATACACTATTATATAATGTAGGACAGCGACAGGGAGCACTCGGTATCATCACTAACGCTGTATTCAGCTGTAGACAGCAGTGTCATGGAATACATTTCGTAAAGACTTCTGGGTTTCTCATATTACAAAGCAGTATTTTTGTAGTACAATTTAGCTCATCTGGCCCATTGGCCCCGAGGTGCGCCGTCCTTCGTCTGTCGTCCGTCCGGCTGGTTCCTGGGCTGGAACTCCACATAGTTTGCGAAAAGAAATGACCTTGACCATATTTGAGGTTACAGGGGTCATTTTGAGGTTACAGGGGTCATTTTGAGGTTACATGGGTCATTTGAGGTTACAGGGGTCATTTTGTTATTATCCAGACAGACTTAGAATAGTAACATTTTGTTCTGGTAGTTCCTTCGATGCAACAAAAAGCAAGATCATACGGGGTCAACTTTGTTGAAACCCTTAAATAACTACTTCTGATAAACTGAAAGGTTTTGTTTGGTTTATTTTGTTTAACGTTCTATTAAACTGAAAGGCCTGTTAGGTTCCTGTGATGAAGCCAGGTGAAATGTTCAAGTTAACAGAGGTCAAGTTTTTTCAATGGAATATTAATCGTAACAATATAACGATATATTTTCGGGGTGGTTGTTACAGTTAATTAAACCTGTTTCGCAACTGTTGTGAAATAAATAAAGTTTACTTTTAAACATTTCAATTTGCTCCGCATTGTCACTATATAACGTTACCAAACAAAAGTAAGAGTTATCAGTTCTCTCATAATTCCCATTGGTGTAGAGGTATACCGAACAATGTTCGTGACGTCGTCACTCAATGACGTCGTTTTTTTTCTGACGTCACGTAATTAAGTATATTTTGACACGAACAATCGTGCTACCGGAGTTAAAAAACGGATTGATCACTGTAACATCACACAGTGTTATATTATGTAGTATACAATATTAATATACTCACGGTGGAATATATTGATTAAAATGTTAAAATTGAATTGAGGATTTTGTGTGTATTTCCACGAACTATGTTTTATTATTATTTTTTTCGGAAAGGATCGCCTGTAGTCGTGACGTCACAAGTACATGTCCCATTGACTTTGAATGGGATAACATTTTCATAGGGTGCATATAAGGAAAACTAAAAAATGAAAATATAAGTATTAAACGGCATTATTAAGGAAAGTTATTACCCTATAATTCTCAGAGGATTGCAGACAAATTAATTATAACGTTTGTTATTAAATTTGTCTGCAATCCTGGTCAAATTATAGGACCAGAACATCCCAAAAAAGGAAGTTTAATGTTTAAATATATTCCTTAAGACATAGTTATTGCTATAATTTTGAATACGTGCAGGTTAACATCCGTATTTGAAAAATACGAAAATCAAAAATTATTAACATTATTTTTGGTAACCTCACATCAACATTTCAATATTTCTTTCGATATAGTTTGACCTTTTCCGGTCAATACCCTTTTCATCACTGAAGGACAAAACTACCCTGTAACTCAGCTAATAACTTTGCGTCTCATTTGCATATAGCTCTTAATTTGTATTGAATTAAAATATGAAAGATGCTATTATCCTGCATTTTACGTGCAATCCTCAAAAGCCCTTCTTCTTTAAAATCAAGTTCATGTCTTCCAACAGAATCACGCAATCGACCTGTAATCCAGTTAATTCGTCCATGTAATATATGTGCCAATCTGAAAACGATTGTGACCTCATGATATATGACAATGACTTTACGTCATAAATTGAACACAGGCGAAATCAAGTTGTTGCCTCTATATTGATTTTGCCCACAGTTTGACTTTAATATCTTCCAAAGTTTAATTTTCTTAGTTATATGATGAAAGTTTTCTTAAATTTGTTTTCATTTCATATGAGATTAATGAATCTCGTCTCCAGATTTTAATTTTAAATATAAAGAAAACTTCATAAAATCTGATATGATGTGAGAGCGAATTTAAACTCCTATATCTATCAGGTGTACTGCTTGGTACTGATGAGAATATAGAGATCCTTAAAACGTGTGAGTTCTGAATCATATTGAAGATGTTGTTTTCCCTGCTGTTTTTGTAATAGAACGACAAACCTTAAAAAATCCTTACTTTTCGAAAGTGAAATCGATATTTTGAAGACTGGCTTACTGAAAGTTGTGAACAAATTACCAAAAATGTCCCTGATTGTTTTAACATCCTCAAATACTTCTACAACTTACTTTAATTGTTATTGCCGTGATTGTTTCGGGATACGTCACGCTAAGTTAAGTATTTAACGCATGCGTAACCTAGGCTTTAGATGAATTAGAAACGATTCCAATAAAAACGATTTTTTTTGTGAAGTCAATTCCAAAAAGAAACACTGTTTGCATTGTTGTAATTTTCAACAGAAATTATTTGGGATAACTTCTAATCATGCATGACAGTATAATCGTGTTTAGAATGAGTGATCTTACCTTGGGAACTAGTACACATAGTACACGTACATTGATTAAAACATAACGCTAGTGTAAATACAACACCAACACACGTTAACTTAGTTTTTTATTTTATTTTGTTCCCCGTTAGCTACTGCTTAGTGTTTGAAATGACGCCGCATGGAAAATGAATATTATAATGATGAGATAATGAGAGGTAGAAAAGTGCTAGTAAAGTCCCCCAGCCAGAAAAAGAATAAAAAAAAAAACAAAACATGAACAGATATTACACCAACACAGTAGACACATATCTGTTTATAGCACATTACACAATTGCATTTTTATGCATTTGTATAAGCTATCCTGTTTGTGAAACAGGATTCATATTATATCCCCCTATAAATATGCATAGACAGAAAGGAAAGACGATGAAACAGTGATAGTTACATATGGACGGATGTGATAAGGTTATCTCCCTTTATCAGAAAAAGAGAACATATAACATGGTTTTATCAAGTTGCTATGGTTACCCTTATTATATTCCAATGTGCCATGAATTTGAATTTCGTAAATATATCTTGATATTAACCGATTAAGTGTTCTCTTGTTCTTTAATAAGTATCACCAATTCATCACATATTCACACATTTGCTCATGTTTACACACATTTGCTCATAATTGATATTCTTCCGAAGAAAAATGGTCCCGTGTTTCGCTCTTGTTATTAACTGTTCTTCAGATGTTATGTATTGCCATGATTTCCTAAGTTGTTTCGAGACTCCCACGTTTGTTTTTTGCACCATCAACAAATTGCTTGATTTTTATAGTATACCAAATGTGTGGAAATCTGCCATGATTTCAAGTACCGAACGTCTGCCATGATTTCAAGCAAAAGTTTCAAAGAATGAATATTGATTTATCAATTTAATGAAATTAGTCTTTTCTGAAGCAGACCTCGCCTATTACTATTTTAAACTCTGCTTGGTTACCGCTAATATCACTTTCGTTTATGTCTACATCTAATATAGGCAGAGCCTCAGCCTTCCTGGATTCCAAGGTGAATACCTTCTGTCCCCATTCGTTGGACATCTGCAACAAAAGAGAAAGTCAGTGGTTATCTTCTATCTCTTACTTATCAGTGTACTTAACGTATATGATTGATTGCTCATAGAGGGGTAAGCATTTAAAATAGTGGGATATTTTGCTCTCTACTCAGTACAGAATATAGGCCACATGACTCAAACAGAGGCAGATTTAGGGGAATCACTATTGTAGACATTTATTTTGCACGAAGTTATGTTGACAAAGTGCTAGGTTCTCTATAATATGTATCTACACGTTGTATATATATTATTTATGTTTTCTTCAATTCAGTTGAAATAAACATAAGTAAAGTTACTTACATTGCAGTTATCCTCAAGTACCCTGACGTCAACATAACGAGGCTTCACACCGTCACGCTTGTTGGCCATGACATTGCAGCCGAGGAAGGTCTCGAATGAGGTTGTGCTGAGGCTGATGTCGTGATTTCTACATTTATATACTAAAGTTTGTCTTGAGCTGTCGCTGGCGTCTTGTAAATTCCTGATTTGTTTCTTTGTGGCTTTGTAATAGAACTGGACAAGGAAAAAGAATACACGTGTAGTGTAATAATACCTATATCCATAATGTAAGACCTATAAAGATAGGAACTATTTTACTTGCATGCACTTTAATCTCGAAACTGACCAAATGCTCAAATAAGGTTCGTAGAGTAAGACTGAGTAATAGCGAAGCACATCTGGCCAACATACAAATACTTACAATTACTGACAAATAGAAATATCACTTGTCTCTTAAATACAATATATTGTTAGAAGAAGAAAAAATCAAATCAGAAATGATTTCTCTTGACATGTCAAGGTAAACAAAATAAAGAATAAAGATCAAAGAACAACATCATGCATCATTGAAATGCTAAATAACTAAACTTTAAACGGTAACAAACATATGTTATTTATGCCTGTAATTTCTATTGAAAAGTACTTACTTCTTTTGTGCTTCCAATAAATGATTCAACGGAGTCCCATGTTAACTGCAAGTACAACAGAATCAGGGATAAATAAAATATCATCTTCCTGTTAATTCTGCAGGTTTTATTTTTCATCTTTGCTTTTGTATTTTTATAGCGGCTGTAAATCAGAGACATTTAAAGAAAATACTGTAAATACAAAAAGTCTGGAATAGAGGATTTCCATCCTGCACCAGAAAATAAATCTAATCTAATCATATATACGTCATTATATGAACTAACTTTAGCTTTATTGCGTGTTTATGTGTACATAAGCTTTATATATGTGTAAATTATCTTGATGTAATTGATTAGAAAAAAAAAATACTAACCTCATCTTGTCCTGGTTTTAAGCAAGTTTCTCTCCTAGCAAACCTACAGTATGCCCTGATAGCGTTGTTAATCTCCATGCCGTCAGGATCAATCATATAATATCCTTCAAAAGCAAAGTTTCAAACTTTATCAAATATACATATCATATATAATTCAACATCAAATTAAAGTAAACGAAAGTCGTTCGAGCAAGAGAGATGAAAACTGTCAGTTGAATGTCCTAGTGTCAAAGCATACCGTTTTTGAGTTGTGCTTTAGCCTCATCAGTCGTCTGGGCGTCGTACAGGTGGGCGCAATCCCTAGCCGGTGCTTTCTTTGTTCCGTCAGGAACGTAAAGACGGGAGATGGAATCTTGTAAGCCACTCAGGAATGTGGATGGAAGTTCCTACAAAGGTATAAAACATTGCATAATTTATACGAAAACCTCTGATATTGATATTGTGATTTTAAAAATCAAATTTGAATTAACCCGTCGGGAACGTTAAGACCCGAGATGGAATATTGTAAGCCACTCAGGAATGTGGATGGAAGTTCCTACATTATATATTTTACACGAAAACCTCTGGTATTGATACTGTGTTCTTTAAGATCTAATTTGAATTGCTCGTTATTAACGTTAATGGAAGAAAATTACGTTTCGTCTGTTTTTTTTTTTTTTTTTTTATATATTTCATTTTTACATGTCCATTTTTTAACTGAACGGACATCAATTTTCGGTTACTTACCCTAAGAGCTTCATCATACATCTGTAATGAAAAGACATTAAACAAAAAGTCAGACATAACTTTCTCTTAATCAAATGATCCAGTGAAACTATGTTTACCAGATAAAAAGCATAGTTGTAAAAGTGATTATCTCTTTGAAAAAAAAAAAAAAAAATTCAAATAATTAGTATTTTTTTTACATTCGTTTTGACTATGTTGCTTGAATGATAAACTATTATTTTACTTACGTAGCTTCCTGCCTTCACTGGCGCTGCTGCTCCTCCGGAACACATTTGACCATATGCCTGTTAATTGAACGTTGAAGTTTACTTAATGTAAGTAGATCAGTTTCGAGAAAAAAATATTCAATATTTCAATTTTGCACTGTCTATTGTTTGATATCTTTTAAAGCTAAGCAATTTTGATGATATTTTCGTTTCGAAACATGAAAGAATCAATTATCATACATTAATTACTTTTAATGAATGAATACTATATCGTTCCCACTACTCCTAATAACTGTCTTTGATAACGCACACGCATTTTATATTTTCATATTGTCTTTGGGTTGGTTTCCGTTTTTCAATATGACATATGCGTGTTATTAAAATAATAACTTACTGGTGGTCCTGGAGATCCCCTTGGTCCTTGTGGTCCTTGTGGTCCCTACAATGCAACCATTTGATAATATAGTAGTACGTTGAACATATTGCAGATTTAAGAATTGTTTCGTAATTACATGTGAACCACTTTTTTCAAGTAATGTTCCTATTATGTGTTATTTCTACACAATGATGTAGATTATATTGTATTCGGTGAATACTTACACTGTCACCATCATTTCCGGCTGGTCCTCGGGGTCCCTTTAAAATAAAACGATACAAAACTATAAGGTATTTTGATTGAGTATATAATTATCACTCTAGCTATGGCGCAAGGGATGCTAATAAATGACATACTAGTATTGTAAAATATATTGATGTATGATCAAGTTGAAATAAGATATAATTTGATGTTTATCCCCCAGAAATAAAGTGTTATATTTGTTTGAATAAATAACACATATAGTTATCACGCACCTGTTGTCCTGGTAATCCCTGGGGTCCTGGCTCGCCATCACGGCCACTCTGTCCTCGTGGTCCTTGTACTCCCTAAGTGAGAACAAATTTAATGACTGGGCTGTAAGCTCATGATGCAATGATATTTCAGCTGTCTTTAAGTACTATAAATTTTCAAATCATTAATAAATAACAACACTTGCCCTGGTCTCATAAAATTACCTAAAAACGGAACGGATTATAAATCTTAGTTATGGTCAATAGAAAAGTTCCCTTTTTGTTGAATGTATCTATTGTATGCACCCTCGCTTGCTGATGCGATTATGATACGGCGGAAACAGGCTATTACATATATGACGAATGGATGTGTATTTATTTCTGTAAAACTAATCATATATTAAATTTTAATTGCGTAGTAATAAAATGTTCATTGTTACTTACGGGTTGTCCCGGGGGTCCTGGGGGTCCAGAATGTCCCATCTCACCAGCATTTCCCTTTTAGACAGATAAAACAATTAACGTAAAGGGAGTTAGCATTTAAGACAAAGCAAAACAATTTTTTTTGTATTTTTGGTTCGATAAACTTTATAAATTGTTTTCGATGCATGTGAATATTATAATTATCTAGGTCTTTTTTTTTGTTTTTTTTGCAAGAATAAATTTATTTATTGTGTTGCGCTATGAACTGAAATACTTCATAACATAATCCATGTACAGCACACTAATTTGTGTCCTAGGCTCGGTTATAACCGGAACAAGGACGTTAAGTCCCATCAATCAATCAATCAATCAGCACACTAATTGTTTGATATCGACTTCTCGTACTGTGACCGCGGATAAAGGAAAGATTAACCTTCCACAATGTAAGAACTTACTTGTGGTCCTGGTAATCCTTGCCCACCAGGCAAACCTGGCCATCCCTTATCTCCCTGTACAGAAAATAGCATTTCATGATATTAGGTTTCCATTTGAGCATTCATAAACCATGTTTAATATTAAAAGTTTACTCTGCAATATTGAATCAATCAAATTTATAAATAAAGTATTAGATAAGCTTTCAATTATAGTATACATGCGAAAAATGCTGATAATAGTATGTATACATATTTTAGCAGGATAATTAATAAGTCGCCCATACTCTTAATCCTGGGGCTCCAGAGTCGCCCTTGTCACCTTGTGGTCCCGCAGGTCCCTGCAAATTACGAAAAGATGTTGAAGAATTCAAACCCTATCAAATTTGCATTATAATCTTTTTCAAATTGTAACTCAAATGATTTAAGTGAGTTTTGTTATGAAACAACCATGTTAATACAGACAGAAACGTAAAGGTATATGAGAATTAAAAAAAACTTTATCCGTTAGTAAAATAAATAGTATATCATTTGAATGCATTAATTGGCAAACTACCGATTAAAATGTAACTTGATCATTGGTATATCAAATCGCACTTTAATTTGATGGGAAAGAATTCATAATACTAATAAATTCTCTGCTGTAGTATCAGCCAAGTGGTTGGAAGGGACGTGCTTAAATATTAAATGTCTCAACGTAAATATTAAGATTAAAAGATTACTTATTCAAAGCACTGATGAAAAATGTGGGATCAAATACAACCATCCTTTTACCCACCTGTTCTCCAGGTTGTCCTGGTGCTCCGACTGGGCCGCTCTCTCCTGATGCTCCCTAAAACAGTGAATACTTCTGTTAACAGTGTTTATCTGTGTTGGTAAAATACTTTACATATATATAGCTATATAGTCACACGTAACAAACAAATATATAACATGACCAATCTGTGCATAAACTCACCCTCTCTCCTCGTTCACCTTGATCTCCAGGTGAACCGACCGATCCCATAGGTCCCTGGAATGCATAATAAAAAAGTTATAAATGTTATGCAGTTAAAACGAAAACAGGGGGAAAACTAGCAGAAACTAAGCTTCGTATCATAAAACAAAATATTATTTATTTAAAAAAAAGCAAAGACATGTTAATATCAACGATATTACTTTTAATATGATTTAATTAATTTTTAGATTGCCATGTTATAAAGTAGTTCACTAATATTTAAATTGTGTACTCTAGTGATTATTGATGAGAGGTAAGGTTACTACACGACGGTTTACCTGTGGTCCAGGGGGTCCCTGGAGTCCGTTCGTGCCCATCGGTCCTCTGTCTCCCTTTGATCCTGTCAGGCCTGGGGGTCCCATGTTGCCATCCATGCCAGGTGATCCCTAAAAATCACCATAACGTCATTTTCGCAAGTGATGAATTCGATCACCATGGAAACATACTCGAGCAATGCATGACGAATTGTCTTTGTCTACCTATACCATATCCTTTTGAATATAAACTAATTTAACGTGTCGTAATGTTTGCCTTTTTAATTTATGACCGCAGATGAATAGGCCAAAACGTAATGCAATACACAATTATTTAGTTTCTTTTATTTAGATTTTTTTAAATTATTTTAATAAGGGATTTGTTTTGAACAAATTAAAATGCATCGTCAATGGTCTATGTGACGTCACGTTTTTCGCCCCATTTACGTTTTTTTTTCATAGAAAAAAAACTCAACCACTCAGAAAATTGCATTCTGCATACAAGCAATGGAAAATTAGTTATAATTTCATAATATACTAAAATGAATATAAAAGTAAATTTACAGTCTCTCCAGGCAGTCCAGGGTATCCGGCGCCTCCCATGGGTCCTGGTGATCCTGGAGGTCCAGGGATACCGTCCAGTCCATCTTTTCCGGGGTTTCCTGTCGGACCCTGTCAATCGTGATATTACTATATTATGGAGATATTCTTAAAGCCTTCCTTTTCCACATTTCCTTATGAATATATGCCTTGCAATTCTAGACTACTATAACCATATATAAATGCAGCCAATTTAAGAATTCTTTGGACGAGTTAAATAAAATCGGAGAAGCATGAACTGTTCTGACTGAACTACGAAAAAGTAGTGAAATAAATTTATCATGTAAAACATATATGCTACAGTTGTAGCTGTACATTAACCTAAAAAGGATTCAAAAGAAGAATTTGTGGAAAGAACATACTTGTGGTCCCGCTTCTCCAACAGGTCCAATCTCTCCCGGCATTCCAGGGAATCCTGGTCCACCTCTCTCTCCCTGGGGTCCAACGGCGCCGACAGGGCCTTGTGCTCCCTGTCAAATTTATTTGGTTATATGAAAGCACTACAATTCTTGACTATCTATACAATAGCAATATTGTTCGGTTCACATATTCCTTTTAAGCGTAAAATATTGTGATATAAAAGTATGGATTTATTTTTAGTTTATCTGTAAAGGTATATGTTGATATTTTTGGGAAATCTTACAATCTGTCCATCGCTTCCCCTGTCACCAGGGGCACCATCAGTTCCCGGGAATCCCGCAGCACCAGTTGATCCAGGAGGTCCTGGTGGTCCAATTTCTCCATGATCTCCCTGAAATTGCACGATAGATTAAAAGTTCGATATCGTGATACATGATAAATAAGAATGATACTAAAATCAGAAATAAGAAATAGCTTACATAAAGCTACTTTGACTTTGATAATCTCCCTAAAAAAGGGAGAAGAAACGTGATTCGGTAACATAAAATAGGAAGATATACAAGTATATGCTTTTGGATTTTTTTAAAGTACAATTGTTAATGGTTTTACTTTCTGCTTACGATGCTATACAAGAATCATTTCTATTTTATTTTAAAATGTAAATGGCTTTCTTACCTGCTCTCCTGCCCTACCGGCTGGTCCAGCCATTCCGGTATTTCCCTTCTCGCCTGGTAAACCTCCTGGTCCTGGCCTGCCTGGGGCACCTGGGGAACCTGAAAGTCCCATAGCACCAGTCTCTCCAGCAGAACCTGGTGAACCGTTAAGTCCATCTTGGCCCTGCAAATTGAGTTTATGCAAGGCAGAAATTATCAACCGTATTCATGATATTATGATATTAATATAATCATGGCCTCTGAAGAAAAAAAATGTTCATATTCATAAGCTTGACGTTTATGACAATCACTCACATATCTAAGCAGGGGAGAAAGTAAATTTCGTTTTTAAAAAATCGGCAATGTACAGGTTATTGTAAAATACAGCACCTGTCTTAAATCGAGTTTTCGTAAACATGTACTATTTCACGTGAAGATAGGAACCATAATGAACTTAAATTGGCCTATATATGTTACAAGATGTATAGCTTGACGCAAGGGTATGTATATGAGAAGTTCTTTATTTTTTAAGAGAGTTTGTACCAAAATGCCAAAATTGGTTGGTGCACGTTATTCTGAGTTGAGATAACTTTTATTTACTCAAAACCTTCCTGTGATGTATCTATAACAAATCAATAGAATGTATAACTGTAGTCTCCGGCATGTACTTACAGGAGCGCCGGCAGCTCCAGGTTCCCCTGGGTATCCTCTTGGTCCTGGGTCACCCTAAAATAACAACAAATAGTATAATCATTTCGTCCATAGCAGCATCCATATACTGCATACATGTAGTTGATATTATTCGTGGATGTTTATATTTGCTATATTCCCGATCTTTCAATATTACGCGAAAATAAGTACGAACTGCAGAAGTTTTCAAAGGCGTGACTGCGCGAAATTAATATCCACGAAATAGACCTAACCAAGACAACCTCGAAATATAAGCCCCTTGAAATTTAACAACTATGCATTATTGCAGCGCGAGAGATGAGATTAAACAAAATTTAAATAAAAAAATTGAAATATGTTTACTTATACATCCAGTGAACAACTAAATAACCTACCCTTGGTCCAGATTTGCCTTCGTCTCCCTCAGGTCCGCTTTCGCCGGCTGGTCCCTAAAGAAGATACATGTACATGCAGATTATGTAGAAACTATCTAAGATATCCATTGTTCGTTTCATCATTAATGTATTAGATAATGCAATTTACTTATGTATGAATGAGTCCTGACCAGCTGATATTGATTTACTAAATGAAATATGGAATCTCTGTCGATTCCGATTGAGCATTTCTTTACCGATAACCTCTACATACCGGTGGTCCCATTGGTCCTAATGCACCTGGTGGTCCAGCGTAACCTCTTGATCCTCCCTCTCCAGGTTCTCCTGATGCTCCGGCCTCTCCAGGTGGCCCACGGTCTCCCTTCTCTGGTGAAGTAAAACTGGCAGGTCCGACAAGTCCCGGTGTTCCTGGTGCTCCCTGTTCTCCTGGCACACCCTGCAGACCTGGGGCTCCAGATTCGCCTGGCTCTCCCTATCAACACAATATTTATTGACGTTGGGTATATAAGATCGTGGTTTTAATTGAAATATAATGTCTAACTTAACCTACGGCAAAATACAGAAAATGGTTTATTTACCAACGCCAAAATGACATACATTTTCTAGATAAACATTTGCATGATTATACCACGATATAAGCTTAATAGAAAGGAGTCTCGAGGACAATACAACTATATTTTTGTCACAGTAGGATCGAATGTTCATCGATTTCTGTTATATATCAAGGATCACACTGTCTGGAATAACTTATTTTAACTTAATAAGAACGTATTCAAACAACATCGGTTAAAGCAGTGAACTGTGTTGCTATGATGACACACTATGTGATATTTGTCTGCAAATTGTGTTATATATAAACATAAACTTTAAACTTTGAAAACCATAACATTTCAATATGTAAATACACACAATGCACCCGCAGAAATATAGCCCTTTCGCCCTTTCCTTATGGTATATCTTAGACTGTTTTCGAATCCTCTCTATACATATTAAGCACTTTGATCTCTAAAAGTAAAACGCTTGCATGGTAATAGACCAAATAATTGGAATTTATCATTTCTACTGTAATCACTCAACGGTAATAAAGTGTAAAAATATATGTATATGACTTACAGTGAAACCTTGACTTCCTCGTAATCCTGGTGGTCCGGCCTCTCCTGGAAGACCCTAATTAAATAGGATAACTAATTGAATATCTTTGTCAAAACATTATGTATTTGCATGCTTGCTCAAACCGCAAGAGAGGAAGCCAAAAAACGTATGTTAATGAAGATGCATAAAGACAATAACAAACATTATTATGCATATTTTCATTATCAGAAAAAAAATGTAAGATAGTTATTGAGTCAAAAATTTACTTACTACGAGTCCGGGTGATCCACTATCACCGCGTGTTCCTGGTGGTCCCGGGGGTCCCTAAAAATAATATGAAAGATGAATTCAAACGATCAGTTATTGACTATTTGATATTACTTTACATTACGACATGACTAATGATAAAGGATTTATCAAATATGGTAGCATTTTGGAGCCTGTTCTAAATCATGAAATAAAAATATGAAAGTAGTTCCGCTTACGGATTGTCCGACTTCTCCAGAAGGTCCTTCGCCTCCCCTTTCTCCAGGTGCACCAGTCGGTCCAACGGGTCCGGGCTCTCCGGGGAATCCTCGGTCACCCTGGAAAACAGTCCAGGATAAAATAGAGCAAGGGACTTATTATAGCGAAATAAACACCCAAAACAATAGGAGACTGTAAGGGATGAATAAATATTGTAACTATTTAATTAATAGTTCTATATCCACGCAATATATTTCTCTGTACAAAATGATCCAAACAAGGTCTTTTAGAACCAGTTGAAGAACTCTGTCGTCATTCAAATGTACACAATTCAAACTACTTGTATCATACTTCTTTCTTCAACTACAATACTTATTTTAAACAGCCAATTTGAATAAATATATAGACATCAATTTCGAGGTAATGTTTTTGGATTCATCTGTACATTGAATAACTTACTCTTCCTCCAGCCTCTCCGGGAACTCCTGGCTCTCCCATGATTCCTGATTCTCCAGGTCTTCCAGACTCTCCCGGAGCACCGGCTTGTCCAGTTATTCCCTAAAATTCAAAGTACACATTGTACAGCTGAATATAGGAAAACATTAGAAAGAGCCACACGATCTTATCTAGTAAATTGTTTTATCTATAAATCATTATTTCTTTTTACCTTGATTTAGAAAATATATATATACATTTAAAGGACACAGACTGATGAATACCAAATACTAAAAGTTAAAAACAAATCGTATGAAATACATACCGCTAACACTCTATGAAACGCCTATAGTTGATATATTTATTCATACTTGTTAATAAGCAGAGAAATATTATTATGGATGATGCAATTATTGTGAGACATGCTTTATTGTACCTGGAATCCTGGTTCTCCAATCTGTCCAGTCTCCCCACGCTCACCTTGTGGTCCCTATTTACAAAACAAAAAACAAATTAGGGTTCATATTATTATTGAAATCTGATGATAAAAATAATGTTGAATTATTTCATATCCATCTGTCTATAACAACTAAAACTTACTACGCTCCCTGGTGGTCCCTGAGGTCCACCCTCTCCTGAAGGTCCCCTCTCACCACGTGGTCCGGGTCGCCCAGCTGGTCCCGTGTCTCCAGGCCTTCCAGCGGTACCCTATATACCAAGATTAAAGCAGATATTTTCATATGACATTCACAAGTCTGAGAACTAACACATTAACATCAGTAGAGCCGTGGAGTGTGTTATTGTTAGGGTATGGTTCTATGTTACGGGATAGTTATATCCCCATTCATAGAATATTTTGATCAATTGCACAGTCCGGTTGCTTTAAATCTTAACGGAGAAATGCGTATGGTAATGATCAACTACTCATTAAATGATTCTTTCTGAAGAATGGTGAATCCCATAAAAATATAAGAAATGCGCACGTAGGTTACTATATGCCTTTGATATAAATGATCTATCTTTACCACATTTTAAGTTTGTCGGATGTAGCAAATATTGAAAAAAAAAGATAAAATAAAATAAAACGATTACACGTACGTCATCTCCTTTTGGTCCAGATTGCCCTGGCAGACCGGGTACGCCTGCTGGTCCGGTAGGTCCTTGCTCTCCAGCCTTTCCAGTTTCCCCTGGGATTCCCTTAACACAAAAAAAAAAAAAAAAATAATAGTATTTGATACTGGTAATGTGCAAAGTAATTTTGATATCTGAAGTTTGTTAAGAAAAGCCGATTGAGTCATTAAATCTGTTAACGAAATGATTGTATATATTGGTAGAAAATGAAGATTCACTTACAGCTACTCCAGTTGGTCCTTGTCGTCCATTGTTTCCACTAATTCCTGGTTGTCCCTAGAAACATATAAATTTTATTTCATTTTTTGAATTGTACTTTCATGGGGAGGAACTTACTGATATTCATTGATAAAAGCAAATCATGCATATCGTTCTAAGAACTTAAAATGGGAGACAACTTACTCGTGGTCCTGGTGACCCTGGTAATCCTGCCGCTCCTTGCTGTCCCTGTAAGTCAATAAACATATCGTGAGGCAAAAAGTGAAATTAACATCGCTCTTCATTACTAATAACTACGAAGTGTATATCCCTGATCTAACTGCACCAGTTGTAAAACAAATACCGACATAATAACGAAATAGTAAGAGTATCTTACAGTCTGACAAACTCAGCTTCAAAAAACTACCCCGTGGTCGCAAATAATGCGCCACAAATTACGTTCGAAAAAATGAAAACTTTCGCACAAATACAATGAAGAGTTCTTAACCTAAATACTTCAGTTAATTTATTTACGTTCTCTCCGGGTTCACCAGACTCTCCAGTTGCTCCCCTCTCGCCGTCATTGCCTTGTTGACCTGGAGGTCCCATTGCTCCTGGCATTCCCTGCAGACCTTGAGGCCCCTTGGATTAAGAAAATGATACATTAGATAATTATAGTAATCTTAAACATGATAAGTATTTGTCTTCGTAAAAAGCAGTTGTATTGAACAACAATGACACCTTTGGAACTACGTTGTCAAGACATTGTTGATGCAACCTAGAAAAACTAATTGGTATATAAAGTGTGAAATTGCTCCTTCCCGCGCATATTACGAGAACTTAAAGTAATAACAGTGAATGATTGAATAAAAACATCAATAACGGGCGCAAAATAATTCCATATGTTAATGAACATATAAAACGAAAATGGTTTTGCGATACGCTAAATAGTACTGAAAAGATTAACAATACACAGAAATTGTACGGTATGGCATTACCATGATTGTAGCGTTATAGTTGATGATTCCTTTTGTTACAGAACCATCACAGATAGTATTCATTGCAACGCATATATTTAGCAATAGCGCGAATTCGCTTGGTTAAAGAAACACTTATTACATATCATTCCTCATTAAGTATCACTTACCCTGTCTCCAGATATTCCTGATGCTCCCATCGGTCCAGGTAATCCTTGTGGTCCCTAAACATATAGAATATTCTCAAATATTTTTGTGATATACGTACGTTCATAAATATTTGAAAATAAGAATACCTACTTATTGCATTATTGGTTTGAATATCAGAAAATAATTTTGAAATTCCATCCGAAATATATTGTGAATTTAAGAATATTTAGAAATAACTAACACGTGTTCCTGGATTTCCAGCCAATCCCGGCAGGCCACGTTCTCCCTGAGCGCCAGGCAGACCTTGTCGTCCCGGGCTTCCTTCCCGACCGTCGGCACCATTGTTTCCCTACAAAATCGTAACAAGCCTTTAAACGACAGTTCAATTTGAAACTGAGATGATTGTTTGAATTAGTTTATTATTTGACATTCCTTTACCTATTGCTTATTTGTAGTTCGAATAATGTATTACTACCATTGCATCATTAAACTGGTAAGAACTTGGATTTCAATATCTGATCTTGCCAATTAGTAAATTATAGCATCAACAAAATGTGGTAAAATATAACAATCTCAGTTTTAAGAAGCTCCAAAGGATAGTTCCTAGTGTTCTGGAAGAGATATTGCCCCCTGTTTCCCTACTTCTGACAGCCGCCTTGCAAAACTTCCTTAAATCAAAGTCTATTTTCTTACTTAAACAAAAGTGCAAGGTATACCATCGAACGTCTTTTCGAAGCATTCATGATCTCGACCATAAAACCAATAATCACACCATTGTGTCTTCTTGTTGAATTTAAAAATAATAATACATACCGGTTCACCCTTCATTCCCATTGCTCCTGACTCGCCAGACTCTCCCGGTGGTCCTTGGGGTCCTGGGAATCCTGGAGAACCTGGAGCACCTTGCAGACCCTAGAGAATGATAAATATATGCATCTGTGTTAAAACTTATAACTATTGTATTTATTAACCATGCAATAAAAAGTATTCATATAGTTACGTTCTATTTAGTTTTTTTAAGTTCTAAAAATGTGAACAAAATATCATAAACCTCATTTCATAACACTTGTCATAGACCGGTGGCCACAGTGAGGACCGAAGAAGGTAACCAGGTAGTTACCGAAAGCTTGAGTAGACTTATGACGATAGACACGATACGATATCTAGCCCTAGCCTATTCATTCCAGAACCAAAACACAATAACACAAACAATAACATCTACAAGAAACAACACTATTGGTAACTAACAAATGTTATAAGGGTTCTATGAATTTCTCAGAAATGTCGTTCGGGTACGGTGGAGTAATGAACAAACTATATTTAAAAATATTTCGTTCATGATGTGAATAACTTTATATTACAGTTTTTATCGCAATATTGACACCTGTAGCTTTAAATTCAGCAGTACCTGTTCTCCCTTAGAACCACTAGCGCCATCACGTCCTGGTTGACCAGCCTCTCCTGGTGTACCGGGTGGTCCAGAGATTCCATTCTCACCCGGTGGTCCTGAGAGACCCATAGGTCCACGCTGACCAGCTTGTCCAGAATCACCCTGTTTTATATAAGCTTGCGTATTCAAAAGTGTAAATTTATGAATAGTCCGTTGACTATCAAAATAATATGAATATCAAAATAGTTTTAAGAAGCCAACGTTCCACTGGAAATATTTCAAGACAGATTTCATATTCGTTATCGAAAGAGTGCATTAGAACGTTGAAAGAAGAAAAGTATGTAGAGCATTGTATTGCTTTATTTTTAAGGAGTCCCAACCTTTGCTCCTGGGCTGCCAGAGAAACCTGGGGGTCCTGGATTTCCTGTTGGTCCCTGGGATCCAGTCTCTCCTGGATTTCCATCCATACCCCGGAGTCCCTGAAAATAAATGATATATAATATTATTGATTGTTGTGGTGTTTTTTTTAGAACATTGAAATAAATATATTGGCAAATTACGAAACAGAAAAATATTTATCTTCATTATACAAAACTGGAATAAAACCTACCATTGGTCCTGGCGATCCGTCCCTTCCACGTTCTCCCGTTGCTCCAGTAGGTCCCATTGGTCCTGGTGCCCCAGGTGGACCAGAAAGCCCAGAGGGTCCCTTTTGTGAAAGAAATATTAAAAACAATTATTTCAAATACAGATATATTTTAGTTATGTTTTATCATTTTAAAACAATATCAAAGCTAAACGAATAGATGAAGAAGGCCTACCTTTCCTTGGCCCACATATCTAATTATAACACTTAAGCAAATGGTCTTGGAAAGTGTATCCTTTCTTCTCTTTGTGTTTTTCGACCTCAATCTGTCGTTCTCGTTTTTATGTTCTGTAGTATTTCTGATAGTGCTTTATTCAAATCAATATACACTGTACAACTTTAACCCTTTTTATGATGTCGTAAATATAAAAACAGCTAACCTTTGGTCCCTGTGCTCCTATTGGTCCTTCTTTTCCAGTGCTTCCGGGAAATCCCTGTGGAATAATGTAGAAAGTATGTATTATGCACAGGAAGGATAGAACTGCTATGCTTTATGTGAAATCAAATGCTAATCGTTTCAGAATTGGAACGCATTCCATGGGAATACATCTAGAGAGCAGCATTTATCTATATTGAGGAAATGTGGTGTCTTCAGATATAAACAACTACATGAATCAAACTACACTACATGTATCTTGCTATAACTCACCCTGTGGCCCTTAGGTCCTGGCAAGCCAGGCATACCCGGACGTCCTGGGTTTCCCTAAAACAAAGCATAATATTATCATATGATCTACAACTAACATGTTACAGTAAATCCGGATGTACGGTATTGTAGAAAATCGTAAAAAATAATCCATTTTGTATATTATCAAAACGTCAATATGCATACACCTTTGATTAATTGAAGTCAAGTATCTTACAAATTTAATTAAATATTGATGTATTTATAATAAAATATCAAAATACATCCAGTTAATAGCATAGTGCTTTTTTGAGAACTCACTGGAGAGCCGATCGGTCCAGATGGTCCTTGTTCGCCTGGCAATCCTTCATCACCCTGTAACAGGACAAAAAGATCATCGACGTCGTAAAAAAATAAATTAGATACAATTCATACAACACAAATCATATGTGTATGTATAATTAATAAATAAAAGGTTTTAACATTAAAGCATATTTATGATTTTATTGTGATCCTGTTGCTACTTTAGTTACACAAAATTCCACTTACATCAGCTCCTGGTGGACCGGATGGGCCTGGGAATCCTCGCTGTCCTGGTTGTCCCTAAAGAAAGAGAAAACGGTTTCAAATTTAGTGCGCAGCTAAAACAAAACAAAAATCAAAATTAGAACTAGTTTCAATTTTTTGAATAAAATGCAGACATGGTAAAGTCGTAGTAAATATTTCATTTTTAAAATGTTCAAGCCACAGTCAACAAAATATTGTAAGTGGAGCTACTGCGGTAAGTAGCATAGTAACACAAACAATGAAAGAAATCAATTGTCCAGACTGTGTCTCAAAATCACAACCTACTGCAGCTAATCGTTTAGCCAGAACTACCCGCAGCTTACACCCCTCACCATCCACGTTATTAAAAAGAGAACGGGTCAATGAGTAATGGTTGTCCCGAAACCCTGACATGGTTATAGTGACAAATCCTCTTTCAGATGATGTGAATACCTGAATCGTAATGTTCAAGTACATCACATATATTCAACGCAGAACAGTTACTACAGAATTCAACTATCTAACCCTCGGCTCACCAACACATAGTACATATGATAATTATCCTAATGGTTAGATATATTAAATAGTAACACAAATGACAAGTCAGACAATTTTATGACTCCTGCCCTCACTGGTCCTGGAACTCACGCTTTACGGCACCCAATACCCTAGCCTCCAATGGCGCAGTGTACATACGTGATATTTGATTTTTATTTTGCGATATAAAATACCTTAAAAATGACAGAGTATGCATGCATATGGAAGGTAAATTGGTATCAATCTATTTCTATATTTCATTGACAAAAATTAATAAACGCTGAAACAGTAAGCATTTAAGGTATTACAAGGGCATTTCGACGCAAAGAGTGTTTTCAATAAAATTACTTACTGGTGGTCCAGTCTCTCCTGGTTCTCCCCTCATCCCCATAAATCCTTGTGGTCCCTTAAAAAAAGTGGCGTGGACAGTCAAACATGTTATTATTGATAGAAGTAATAACAGCGTGACACACGCGATAGTTTAACTATCTAACATATTCCAATTAATTATATGAAGATGTTTCTCATTCCATCAGTAAATTCCACAGTTTTTTGTAGTCGGAACTATAGGATTATTTTGTTTGAAAAACCTCTAAGAAATTAGATATAAGACGGCGATCAAAACTATATCATCGACAAAACAGCTGATGTAGATATTCTGTACAAGTTTTTACTGTGACTCCAGTATCACTGTTATACATGAGGATGTGATCATTTGTAAGATACATTCCTAAACCACTAATTGAATAATAACACGATATGTATTGAATTGTTATTTAGAGGAAGTTATCTTTTAAAATAGAGTTGTTATACTTACAGCTGGGCCCATTGATCCCTGTGGTCCGCGTGGTCCTGGAACTCCCTGTTGCGGTATAAAGAATACCGATATCATAATGTTCAATCATGTTAAAACATATTATAAATGATCACAGTGATTCACTATAATGGTTGTCAAAATGCGATTTTGTTTGCTTATTGTGTGTTTTGTTTTTACAAGGCTGAAATTGACTTTAAATGTAAAATTGTATAACAACACACAAAGCCTTACCTGTGTCATTGGAATACCCGCCATAGCTGGGCCTGCTTTCTCATCAGAACGAACAGCAAGTTTCCCAAGTTCTTGATGTTCAAGTTGCATTTTGCTCATCTCCTACATCAACAAAAATACTCATATGAATGTACCTCTAGTCTTCTTAGATCATATGCAGACTATTCTTTTTACGATTATTGGTATATTGTTATCACTTCATACTATTGTTCTGTTATGATGTATTGTTATCACTTCATACTATTGTTCTGTTATGATGTATTGTTATCACTTCATACTAATGCTCCGTGTTGATATATATTGTTATCACTTCATACTATTGTTCTGTTATGATGTATTGTTATCACTTCATACTAATGTTCCATGTTGCTATATATTGTAATCTCGTTATACTATTGTTCTGTAATGGTGTATTGTAATAATTTTATACTTTTGTTCTGTAATGGTATATTGTTATCACTTTATACCATTGTTCTGTAATGGTGTATTGTAATAATTTTATACTATTATCCTGTAATGGTGTATTGTTATCACTTTATACTATTGTTCTGTAATGGTGAATTGTTATTATTTTATACTATTGTTCTGTAATGGTGTATTGTTATCTCTTGATACTATTGTTCTGTAATGGTGTATTGTTATCTCTTGATACTATTGTTCTGTAATGGTGTATTGTTATCATTTTATACTATTGTTCTGTAATGGTGTATTGTTATCACTTTATACTATTGTTCTGTAATGGTGTATTGTTATCTCTTGATACTATTGCCCTGTAATGGTGTATTGTTATCACTTTATACTATTGTTCTGTAATGGTGTATTGTTATCACTTTATACTATTGTCCTGTAATGGTGTATTGTTATCACTTTATACTATTGTCCTGTAATGGTGTATTGTTATCACTTTATACTATTGTTCTGTAATGGTGTATTGTTATCATTTTATACTATTGTTCTGTAATGGTGTATTGGTATAAGTATCACTGATTTGTCCAGACAGGACGGATCGGCGATATCGTTCAAGTTGATAATACAAAACATAAAACTTATAAAGATACTTATTGACACATGTGGTAAGAATATATTATCTTTTCGTGCAAAAAAAAATTAGTTTATTAGTTCTGAATGAAATTGATTTTCAAGATTTTAGCTTTTTTTTGGTTATCATTGATATGATGATCTGTATGTTGTTTATGCATACATACCTTTTTGCCAATAACCTCTGTAAATGAAAAAACATCCTTTAGAATGCATGTTCTGTACATAAAACCCGTGCTTATTTACAAAAAAATCCGGCAATTTTACTTTAGAGCATAAACTTTTAGGTGCATTAATTCACTTCAAAGCAGATGTAAACATATGTAAATTATACACCACCCGTGTTAACACAGCATTGTAAATATAACACCACCTGTGTTAACACAGCATTGTAAATATAATATCACCTGTGTTAACACAGCATTGTAAATGAAACATTACCTGTGTAAATGATACACTACATGTGTTAACAGAATAGTACTATAATGAAAGTGCTCACCACAATATAACTGGTGATATACCGACAATGATATTGAGGTTATATACTGAAGTTATCAAAGACAGTGCATATGATATATTAAGAGTGTTCAACAAAAATAGTAAACATGCTATACTAGGAGTGTTCAACAAAAAACGTTTAACAAACTACAGTAAATATGGCATACTGACAGTTTATAAACACACTTCACTACAACTGACATACTGACAGTATATAAACACTACAGTACAACTGACATACTGACAGTGTATAAACACAACACAACAACTGACATACTGACAGTTTATAAACACAACACAACAACTGACAGTGTATAAACACAACACTACAACTGACAGTGTATTAACACTACAGTACAACTGACATACTGACAGTGTAAAAACACTACAGTACAACTGACATACTGACAGTGTATAAACACACTACATTACAAATTGCAAACTGACAGTGTAAAAACACGTATCACCAAAACTGACATACGGACAGTATGTCGTGTGTTGTGCAATGCATAAACAATATTGAGAAGAGAATTTCAGATTTGAAGATGAGTTGATTACTTACCTTGGCACTCAGGACAACATGGTATCGTTGATTCAGGCGACACGACCAGTTCCTGTCCGAGCGGGCATTCAGTTTGAGCAGGACACTCGATCTTATTACAGAGCAATTCTCCATTAACACAGATGCAAGAGTCAAGTGTTAGGCACTGAACAAACGGCATTTGGTGAGGGATACGTTTGCCGCCAAGAAAACAGTCCGCTCCAGGTGCTGGTGTCGGTGGTGGTGGTAATCCTTTAGGAAGAGAAAGGGTGAACGATATATTTGTTGCTAACAAGCATGCAATCCGTGACACATCGCCTAAATTGTTTCAAGTATATATATATCCAAAACACTTTGAGGAAAACTTTGTTTATTTTTGTTTAACGTCTTATTAACAGCAAAGGTCATTTAAGGACGTGCCAGGTTTGGAGGTGGAGGAAGGCCCGAGTACCCGGAGAAAAACCACCGGCCTACGGGACACCTTAACCACTCGGCCACCGCGGCCCATTTGAGGAAAGCGAACTTCAATTATAAGTATTTATGAATGACTATCCCGAACAGACACACGGACTGAATTCTGACTCAGTGTAAAACAGAATATTAAGGGTCATTTATAGAGGAGAACGGTAAGAAACTGCCTAAGCCTACATATCGCTACACGCCCATAATTTGATAATGTAGTTGTTTTTTAAACGTGTGATCCACACGAGCTAATTAAGTTTAGAAAATAATATGATAAAAGCAAGACTCGCGATTATACTTGATGTAAGCTAAGAGTTGATTATTTTACTTTTTTGAAATTTGGCCAAGGAGGCGAAACTTTACCGGGATTTATAATTATATTTAAGACATTTCACATTAAAGTAGCGTTATCATTGCTCCGACGAATTATGACATATTCTTCATAATTCTGAGAACCGTATATCGGTCATTGCAGTGAAATCCGAAAACAGATTATCAATAGTTGATAAATCCTCATAAGGTATACTAAAGGAGAGGTTTCCTAGCCTGAAAATTTAATGCGAACAGTCCAGGAAACAAATACAACGTAAGCCAAATCACCACAAGACATGAATAGTAAAGCAAAAACATTAACATCTCCAAACGAGACATAAAGCAACCTCTGGTACAAACAAGAACCTGACAACAGTCACATTGTTTGGCTGTGACCGCGTTAAACTGTGAACACTGAATTTCCGAGAAGAAAAGCTTCTGAGAAAGAAATGTATCAATGTCAACCAGTTAGACATTGTAGCAACAGTAATTCAAGTTTGGAATTACTATAAAGCTGTGTGATAGTTTTGATTTCCCAGCTGTTAATTTTCCATTTCTAGATGGTAACATCCTTCCTTGCTACATTATACAACAGTAAACATTCACGGTCTTGTTCCCATTATAAAAAATTTCACAACGGATGTTGACTGCTGACGAAGAAATTGAGATCACATTTTCATGTGGTGCTGCTTGATGAGACCACGCAAAAAGTTTATGGATCACATGACGATCGTGTTTTAATAAAGTATATTTTCTTGCGAGATATACTGTCAACATGTCAACTCTCAACTGTCGAAGACGCTTATCAACAAGGGTTCCATCTAAATCGTTTTTACTGAAATATTGCTTCCTTCATTTCATAAATGTTCAACCCGATGCTTGCAGACATTCATTAATTATCTCAAGGATTGAGCTTTCTTTGTCACAATCCCTAGGTTGAGAATTATTATTTTTCTTCCACCACTTTATATAATTGCATAATCCATAGGTGATCAAGGTCTGTTTGTAAACAAATGCATATGATCGACGTATCAATATCCTTATTTGAAGGAGTACCAATCACAACCACAAAAACATTGCAACATACCCTTAGGTCTAAAATTAATTCACAATATTTATTCAACCAGACACTAAAATAAGGTATCAGTGATATTAGTATGATGTTAACACAGTTGATATATTAATTTTATACAAAATTGTGTCTCTTACGCATTCATTCATCACTGTAAAACGGTAATCGGTAGGGGTTGAGCAAAATAAAATGCTGTTAAGCGATTTCTTCATTTTGATAGCTGTAGGGAGGTAGTTGTACTGTTGACGACGTCAGCTTCTGTTGATACTGTGGTGGAGAGAAACGGGGATTTTGAAGATTGTTGGAATATCTGCAATTGCTGAAAGATTGCCGATTTTTGTTTCCAGTGATGGGCATTGCCTGACTGTCGGGTACGTTGTTTTTCATCTTGACACATTTGTTTTCTGACGCTGGTATTTGTCAGTTGCCTGTTATTAGTTCCCAGGAGTTTACACTTGTTCACCAAATTTTTCAACAGCTGTCCAAGTATATGTCGGCGACCGGACTACGTAGAAACTTATTAGGATTAGGACACGTTTGTTACAGGAGCATGTTCTTTTGTCACCAAACACTTTGTAGGTTTCAATAGGGCACTTTACTTTATTTTCCGGTGTAGCATACATTCTAGGTTTGCTGTTAAGTACGTTGCTTAGGTTGATCCCTTCCCGTAAGTTTGTTTCATTGTCGTCACATGGTTGCTTGTCCTGGCTGCTTACTATTATCAGGGTTCTTTATAGTGTATGCTAAGAGCGTTTTTGAAGATAGAAAGGCCTCACTATATGCCAAAAATGTGCTATATAATTTAAAGCCGCCATTTGCATTTCAAGGTCAAAAGAGAACAGATGTTAATGGTTGTATAAAGTAAAATCTGGTCAAACATGCGCTCGCACTATCTGCTATAGACACCTGTGACCTAACGGCATGGTTAGTTTATGCAATATGACTGATCCACATGAGCTTTATTTGTTCTCCTGAAACATGCTTTTTACGTCTGTTTTTTCGAAATTAACAGGTAGCTTAACATATTAAATGTCAAATTCAAGACCCATGGACAGGCATGATACATATTAACAATTGGTCAAGTTACATCTTTTTAATTGCAACATCATAGTGATTTGTTTTTATCTGGATATATATCACCTGATTTACGATTTACATGAACATGAATCTTAAGTGCCTTTTAAATGACCCCATCATTCCTCATACAATAGCCTGGCTGGTGGTGGTGGTGGTGGGTGAGGAGGAGGGGGAGGAGGAGGAGGAGGAGGAGGAGGAGGAGCTGTTGATGTAGGTTTTGTAGCAGGTCTAGTATAGACAGATTTATCTGGATTATTATCATTTTCCATGAAATCATTTAACATAAATCCACAATCTTCAACTGGTTTTCCTTCAGCGAATTCATGCTTGGCGGCACTTGAGTCATTCATCTGTACCTTAAACATCACATATATACCAATAGGACAGAATGCAATAATGTTGCCCTTCTTAACATTTGCAGCAACACTAACCATACTCCCTATTACAAAAGTAATCTTTAGGGATATGTTTAGCCTGTATATTTTCGAATATTTACTTAAAAGAAGATGACGAATTCTAAACAAAAAGTAGTTTTGGAAGTACTTCCGGTTCAGCCTAGCGTGTGCAATCTTTCATACTCAAAGGGCTTGACAGAGAAATCTCTAATGTCTAAAACTGCTAATAAATCGGTGAATGTTGGAGAATAGATATATATCAACAAGGTATGGGACTAGGTATATCAACAAGGTATGGGACTAGATATATCAATACGGTATGGGACTAGGTATATCAACAAGGTATGGGACTAGATATATCAACACGGTATGGGACTAGATATACCAACAAGGTATGGGACTAGATATATCAACAAGGTATGGGACTAGATATATCAACAAGGTATGGGACTAGATATATCAACAAGGTATGGGACTAGATATATCAACAAGGTATGGGACTAGATATATCAACAAGGTATGGGACTAGATATATCAACAAGGTATGGGACTAGATATATCAATAAGGTATATGACTAGATATATCAACAAGGTAAGGGACTAGATACATCAACAAGGTAAGGGACTAGGTATATCAACAAGGTATGGGACTAAATATATCAACAAGGTACGGGACTAGATATATCAACAAGGTAAGGGACTAGATATATCAACAAGGTATGGGACTAGATATATCAACAAGGTATGGGACTAGATATATCAACAAGGTATGGGACTAGATATATCAACAAGGTATGGGACTAGATATATCAACAAGGTATGGGACTAGATATATCAACAAGGTATGGGACTAGATATATCAACAAGGTATGGGACTAGATATATCAACAAGGTATGGGACTAGATATATCAACAAGGTATGGGACTAGATATATCAACAAGGTATGGGACTAGATATATCAACAAGGTAAGGGACTAGATATATCAACAAGGTATGGGACTAGATATATCAACAAGGTATGGGACTAGATATATCATCAAGGTATGGGACTAGATATATCAACAAGGTATGGGACTAGATATATCAACAATGTGTGGGTCTAGATATATCAACAAGGTAAGGGACTAGATATATCAACAAGGTAAGGGACTAGATATATCAACAAGGTATGGGACTAGATATATCAACAAGGTATGGGACTAGATATATCAACAAGGTATGGGACTAGATATATCAACAAGGTATGGGACTAGATATATCAACAAGGTATGGGACTAGATATATCAACAAGGTATGGGACTAGGTATATCAACAAGGTATGGGACTAGATATATCAACAAGGTAAGGGACTAGATATATCAACAAGGTATGGAACTAGATATATCAACAATGTGTGGGTCTAGATATATCAACAAGGTATGGGACTAGATATATCAACAAGGTATGGGACTAGATATATCAACAAGGTATGGGACTAGATATATCAACAAGGTATGGGACTAGATATATCAACAAGGTAAGGGACTAGATATATCACAAGGTATGGTACTAGATATATCAACAAGGTATGGGACTAGATATATCAACAAGTTAAGGGACTAGATATATCAACAAGGTATGGGACTAGATATATCAACAAGGTTAGGGACTAGATATATCAACAAGGTATGGGACTAGATATATCAACAAGGTATGGGACTAGATATATCAACAAGGTTAGGGACTATATATATCAACAATGTATATGACTAGATATATCAACAAGGTATGGAACTAGAGATATCAACAAGGTATGGGACTAGATATATCAACAAGGTATGGGACTAGATATATCAACAAGGTATGAGACTAGAGATATCAACAAGGTATGGGACTAGATATATCAACAAGGTAAGGGACTAGATATATCAACAAGGTAAGGAACTAGATATATCAACATAGTTATTCTTATCTATAAAAGAAATAAAACGGCACCCATTAGCCACTATAGACGAACAGCAATGTGCAATATTTAGGATAAGAGGCAGGTTTAAAGTTTCAAATGCTTTTATTTCTAATGTAACAATGATGTTGCGAAGACGTTAAATCCCAATCAAATGTCGTTTATCAAACATCTACCTCCTGTGATGTTGTAGCAAGGCATTGTTAAATCTACACCATATTGAACTGGTTTACTAGATACTCCTACAAGGGCACAAATTGTTCAATTATGAAATACATTTCGTCAATAGGAAAAAACCTGGTGTGAATCCAATGATATAATGATTGACGATATTACTATGCCCTCTCCGTAATCGGTGTTTCATGTATCAGCTTGAGATCCTTACATCTGTTTAAATGGTGAGTAAATTTGCTTGGGGTTTAACGCCTTTGCAATATCAAGTCAAGTCTCATGGCAAGCACATTTGGCTATGTTGCACCAGTAACGAAAGTCCTCATATTACCTTGGACGATGGTGCCCCTAGACACCCGTCCTCATATTACCCTGGATGTCTATGCCCCTAGACACCCGTCCTCATATGACCCTGGATATCTGTGCCCCCCCCTAGACGCCCGGCCTCATATGACACTGGATGTCTGTGCCCCCCTAGACACCCGTCCTCATATGACCCTGGATGTATATGCCCCTAGACACCCCTCCTCATATGACCCTGGATATCTGTGCCCCCTAGACACCCGTCCTCATATGACCCTGGATATCTGTGCCCCCCCCTAGACGCCTGTCCTCATATGACTCTGGATGTATGTGCCCCCCTAGACACCCGTCCTCATATGACCCTGGATGTATATGCCCCTAGACACCCCTCCTCATATGACCCTGGATATCTGTGCCCCCTATACGCCCGTCCTCATATGACCCTGGATGTATATGCCCCTAGACACCCGTCCTCATATGACCCTGGATATCTGTGCCTCCCCCCCTAGACACCCGTCCTCATATGACTCCTGATGTCTGTGCCCCCCTAGACACCCATCCTCATATGACCCTGGATGTATATGCCCCTAGACACCCGTCCTCATATGACCCTAGATGTATGTGCCCCCCTAGACGCCCGTCCTCATTTGACCCTGGATATATGTGCCCCCTATACACCCGTCCTCATATGACCCTGGATGTCTGTGCCCCCCTAGACACCCGTCCTCATATGACCCTGGATATCTGTGCCCCCCCCTAGACACCCGTCCTCATATGACCCTAGATGTATATGCCCCTAGACACCCGTCCTCATATGACCCTGGATGTTTGTGCCCCCTAGACACCCATCCTCATATGACCCTGGATGTTTTTTGCACCACCTAGACAGCACGTCCTCATTAGGACCCTGGATGTCTGTGCCCCCCCCCCCCCAGACACCCGTCCTCATATGACCCTGGATGTTTGTGCCCCCTAGACACCCATCCTCATATGACCCTGGATATCTGTGCCCCCCTAGACGCCCGTCCTCATTTGACCCTGGATATATGTGCCCCCCTAGACACCCGTCCTCATATGACCCTGGATGTCTGTGCCCCCCCCCCTAGACACCCGTCCTCATATGACACCCTGGATGTTGGGTGCCCCTAGACGACCCCTCTCTCATAGACCTGGATGTTTGTGCACCCCTAGACACCCGTCCTCATATGACCCTGGATGTCTATGCCCCTAGACACCCGTCCTCATATTACCCTGGATGTCTATGCCCCTAGACACCCGTCCTCATATGACTCTGGATGTCTGTGCCCCCCTAGACACCCGTCCTCATATGACCCTGGATGTATATGCCCCTAGACACCCGTCCTCATATGACCCTGGATATCTGTGCCCCCTAACCACCATTCCTCATATGACATTGGATGGAGGTACGTCTTTTTGTATCCAAAATGTCTTGCTCAATTCAATACATAAATCCAAAATATCACCTTAACCTTATCCATATGTCTTGATGAGGGTAGCATTACATTGACAAGATAACAAATGCATCCATATTAATATACATGTCGCATGTATGATACATGGTTAAATATAGTCGAGCATTTTCAGAACCGTTTTTATCTCGAATATATTTTGTGTATAATGAAAGATTTGTGATGTATTTGTCTAACAAATGCATGCATTAAGTGGTTGGAGGACATGGCAAATACATTTCATATATCGGGGATGTACCAACAATTTATTATGTTGCAATACTCATATCAAAGACTCATTAATGGAAAAACTCTGAAAAAATATATTCATTTGGATTGAATTTCTGTTTTGCCAACGATATCGATTCCTATTTGAGAGTACTCCAGGTTATGCGTTGAAAAGGTATTCTAAATTTTCGAGAAGTTTTAGATTTACCAGACGCATACATACAAAAAAATCCAATTGTTTAAAAGTCGTAATCTGAGTATTCCGATTTTAAGTTAATTGAAGTTCTTGTAAAAACTGACAAAACACGCGATGTTGTTCCTGAGATATCTTTGTTTCATCCCACATAATGTATCCTACAGCTACCTCAGGTGTTTTATATTAAAGATGTTCATGTAGTTTGTTTTAGTATTTTATCTGGTGTGAAGAAAATGCATAATCTAATTAACATCCCTTTTTCTCACATTTATTGTCTTTAAATCATATAACTTCAATCAATAACAAAACAAAAAATCATTAATAATCAAGCACATCTGGACTATCAAACTCTATGCTTGCCTCTTATCTTGTCAGTATCTCTTCCGTGAAATTCGCTTATCTATAAAATGTGATTACTGCAAGGCGTATATTGTGATATAGATATCAACCAAATCGATTTTATACACCAGAGATTAGGGAGGACAACAATATAATTCATCTGTACACTGAAGTCTAGTTTATAATGAATTTCTTTTTATAAAGACATGTCGTGAAAGGAAAGCAAGATAATTCCATTTGAACGACAGATTTGTGACAACATTAATCAAAGGATCAATCTCTTATCGTGGGTTAAAAAAGCTAATATTTGTTAAATAAATAAATAAATTGATTAATGATCACTTTGTAAAATTATCAATTAAGCAAATATGCAGCATTACCACGCTGTAATTTGCGTTATGGAGCCTTTTCTGGTTTGTATGTTGTTAGTAAGTGTTTATTAAGGTTTGCTTATATTTCTTCTGATTGTCATAACTTACCATGGAGAATTATTAAGTATAAATATTTTGCCTTATAGTCTCAATTTTGAGATGACAAAGACATCCATGCAAGAAACTGCCAAGTCAGCTTGTTTGATTTAGTGATGTAGATAACGACGTGGCACTCAAAGTCCCAATACTAACCTAGCAACGTCCCCAGTAGATAGAATAATAGAAATAGTTATTTGGACAAGATCACAATTACTCTAGATATGTCATAGGACTAATATCAAATTTAATCAATTAAACAAACAATTATTTCTTTTCGGGTGATGTCCGCCATTTTGAATGACAAATATGGCGGACGTCCATTTTGCAAACGTGGCACCATATACAAGTCATTGAAAGCCCTTTATGATAATGTTTGATATCGTGTAACGCGATACGATTTAAAATATGAAGCGATCAAATTAAAATGTTTGAGAGAAAATACAGATAGCAAACGCATATTTTCCAAAAGTAGAGCACCTGTATTTAAAGACGTTCTGACGTATTTTACTAGTAAACATATGTAAATCTTCAGTTAATACGACTGTAGTATAAAAACGGCATGCATAGGTAGGTTTGATAGTTAAATCTTTATGTATAAAAAGGACAACGACAACGATGCACACAAGAAAGATATTGTCATAAAGACTAATACTATATATCATATAACAAAACATCAAAATATATTATTGTGAAATAATGTCAGTAACCCTATAAAGGAAAAAAAAGAAGAAAAAGAAACAGTTGATCACCCAATTACATAATACATTAACATAGCGAGAGGCGTAGGTATATGTTGAGGATGGTCGTGGAAGACAAAAGAATGATGCATTGCAAGAAAAGAGTACACTCCATTAAATAATTAATGAAGACGCAAACGGAAACATTAAATAAATTGTCAATGAATTGAAGGTTAAGTAAGGCTTGTTGTCAACATAATTAAGGCGACGTGAACTTTTGATGCGTGTCACAGATGTGTCTGTATAAACATGTAAACACGTTTGTGACATAAAAGTTCTCTTAATTTGATACCGTATTAAATAGCTTTGAGTCATTACTTTGTTACTTTGTTAGTATTGTCTGATACGTACCATTTCGAGCGTAGTTAATCCCTTGTTGTGCTGATATTTTTCCAATCATACATATGAGCAGAAAGCCCCACCGTACGTTAGCGTACGATGTCATTTTGAGCTAATAAGTGTTCTTTCCTAACTATCTACTGCATTTATGGGGGAACAGTAGCAAATGGAATTATCTGTCCAGATTGAAAGACTAGTTGGTAGTAAAAGCCTGAATGCTCAGGCCTTTTAAACACTAGGAAGAGCCGTGCTGCTTTTGAAGAAAAAGCAACACAGGATTCCTAGAGCGACGTCGGAGATATTGAGTCTAGTACCGTCGACCAAAAAGCCAGGCGGCTAGCCCTCAAATGCTTGCGATGATAAGTCAGAATTTTATACGGTACACATGCGCTAACGGCCAATCAGTCTCCACAACTGTGACCCAGGCTACCAGTCGCGCGCTGCTTCCTAAGCCCGTTTCCAGCATCTGCAACCCGTTCGTAAGATGGATGGACGTTCGGGCCAGCTCGGTTTCAATTATGCAAAATTATATGAGTGGCAAAAACACAAGCTTGCACACTCCGCTTGGAAGTAATGTGATACCGCCACTCCGTATACTTTTTACGTGTATTTGATAAAACCTTGTTGAGTGTGAAACAAATCATTGCCATGGAGACGTGAATGAGTTGGAGCTTGACCTAGGTTGACCCCGTCGTAAAACCGTTATTTAAATCAGTCGCGTCTCTCTGCCTGTCTTATGTGCCCCGTTTGTCTAACGTAACGTGTCATTTTACGTAGTGGGAAAACTGCTTCAGTTGCCGAAGAAAATTTTCGCTTCGTCAACTTTTCTCAAATTTATGGAGGATGTTATTCTTAAAACAAATAAACTAACCCTGCACTTAAATTGGTTGAATTCTGCCTGTAAGGCAAAAACGTATATATTTCAAACGAAAATATGTTCTACAATGCTTACTGTGGTATACAATTATTTAAAAAGGGTAATAAATTATTAAGCTCCGATTAGAAACAAAACTAGAAATAAGTCTAATTTACTCTCAAATTTACTTAGTATCCTGTCTGTTCATGATCATACCATTAATTTAATAAAGAATAATATTTTGCCAACTAAGCAAAAAACGATATTAAATACATTTTTTTCCTTTTCTGTTAAAAAAACACTTCTTTTTAGATTGAATGATTGAATGATGTTCAATTTAAACTAGCATTTTGAATAATAGGTATTTTGTTGTTGTCTTTTTGTTTTATTGAGAAAATCCGAACAGCGCGTTTTATAATACTATATAGATGAATACAGGTGGTACCGCTATGGCTACATAAGCTTTCTAGACACGTGCATTTTTTTATTCAGCAGGCAGTCTAAACCTGTCTCAGTCAGCATTCTGTTTATCGGCTGGTTGTGCCTGCTTCTCAGATTTAACTTGTTACACACGTACAGTTATCAAATTGCCGTCTATTTAAGTGTTGTGCATGTAACCTCAGCCACCGTATCCAACATGCTGTATCACAAACTTTCTCCAGTAGACGCCAAAAATCAGTACGATTGACTCTAGGGTGGTCAGAACACCTGTGGATTCAAACCACTTAAATCAACCTTACTTTGACCATTGAAATATCTGGGGTTACGTTAAGGCTTGTTCGATTCTCCAGTGATATTTTTACATGCACGAACTAATAAACTTTCTTTTGTCTCCTTTACGCGTTTGTCAGATTGAGATATTTCCTGCTAGCATTCGTTTGCGGAACCTTATTGGTCGATTTTCCACATGAATGTCTTTATTGAAACGACCTTTTACTCCACACAGTTGCCGATACCGTGATTAATTATACATCATGAACATCCTTCTGTAGACTAGTTAGATAGGTAACACAAAGCGGACAGAAAGTATAACTATATCTAGGAAGGAAGGATTTTGTCATTATTATTATTCTAACTCGCATTTCCACTCATAGTATAATAATATTGATGCGATATTTAAGACTGGTATTTTAACAGAGAAATCGATCATTATCTCTTCTCATAAAATGCAAGTTATCATGTATATTTTCGTTAGCCCAAACCAGACTCTTCTCTTCTTCTCAATTAGATAGATCGTGAGGAAATGGTTGCCTAGTTAAATATTTTGCCATAGCTCCTTGATCAAGAAATGGGTCATTAATGTGTCAAACTCCGTGTAGTTCAGTACGTAGCTATATGGTTTCAGTGCTCTGTTCTGAAGGCAAGATAAGAAAACTCGTCACGACATTACACATAGATTGCATTTCAACCAAATACATTCATCCTGACGTGGAATTCTCGATTTACTCTTCCAGTTTTTTTGTACGTATGTTTTCTGATGAGACGAAACGTTACAGACATAACTAGCAAAAAAAGTATTTGTGTTCAGAGTTTTGACAGCAACTCACAAAAAACGATATATTGCATAGACATACGGCGCTCTGTACAAAATTGGTGTCACTGTCTATGTAATACAACTATCCTCAAACTCTAAATGAACGCGAAACTAAAACATGTATATATGCATTTTGGAAGGAATTCAGATGGCGATAATTTATGTTTGCTTACATTAATAAACTATTTCATTTTAGATGGTGACAATGATCAATGGTAGAATGTTACTTACTGAAATACATATGCAGCCATTTGTTTTCATACTTCCATTTTCAAACTGCAGCATATACGATATTCAGATATGTATAGAATCTTAATTTATCTAATGCCATCTGTTTCATGCTTATGCTTTGGTTTTGTGAAGCAAGATGTTATGTAAGTCTTTTGATAAAAAACAACAGACACTGTATCGACATTGTTGTCGTGCTCTCAGTTCATGGACCTGCTGTATATATTGCAGATGCTTACTAACAAAGCATGACCAAGTTTAGTAGTATACAATGCACCTGATCCTTTTATCTATCTCGGTACAGTAACCATATGAATAAGATTTCTTTGAACGTTAACCCACACGTTCTTGTTATGTCATAGATGAACCTTTAGTGCGTGTTGTAATCTATTGTTCTATTTACAGCAACAATACACGTTTATATGTCGAAAACATAAATATATTCCCCTATACCTCAATATGTTGAAACGACGACGACGCCGACGATGAATCATCATCATCATCATCATCATCATCGTTATGATTGTTCAGTTTGAATTAAACAATCCTGAGGATGGTAATGACCTGTTTATCAATCAGTCACTACCATGAGTACAAACCGGACCGATGATGGAAGCCACACGGAGGAGTGAGGAATCAACGGTTAGGTTTCACTTTCGGGTCAAGAACCTATAACAGAAAGGATATGAGATCTAGGTCGGAGATAAGGTCTAGGACAGAGAAAAATGCCTAGATTGTAAAAATACGACGTCTATCATGAGATATTTTATCTAACAATAAGCCTCCACGTGTTATTGTCTTTCTACCTGTTGTTTATTACCATGTCATCTATAAACAAGAATGGAGGAATAATCACCAGTTTAAAATCAATTGTTAGTAGTAGTCATGATGGATGTGAAATGTAACGAAGGAAATTCTCTAGTTCATATCTATTTTGATGTCTGATGTTAGTCGTTGTCACTACAGAGTATCTTCAATTGCATGTTTTCTATATCATATCTTACACTTTAACACTCCCAAACAAGGAACGTACAAAATCATAAAATAGGTTAAGTAAATAATTTTAATCCTCTCATGCAAAATATATAAATACTCAGGGAAACTATTTAGAATCATTTACTTATTTTTGTTTTATCTATACTTTTCCATTTCTCTGTGTTACCATTGAAATGTAGATTATGATACCAGGGGGTAAATATAACGAATACAAAAGGAATGGAAACTCCAATATAGTATTTGATATAACACCGAGAACACAACCTGATGTGCCATTACCCTTCCTTCTTTATTAGAAAGTATAGCTCCATTGCATGGTAAGTTTGGTTTTGATAAGCAATCCCTGCTGTACTGATGCAATCTCCATCCTTTACATCCTTGACTTTTCAACTTCGAATTTACAATTTTGTGTTATCTTTAATAAAAATCATTAATCTTATTCGATATTTGTAACAATCTTTAAAAAGTAAGTTGATTAAAAATCATCATGAGTCTTTGCAAACAATTACTATATGAATAATATATTCATTAATACAAGTGTACGGTAAGTATTGTGTTGCGTTTTTAAGCGTGCGTTATACCAGTGACGATTACCTAGTAAAACACGACTATAACTCTTTAACAATAGTGTTCTATTCATTTCGTTTTTCCTCCCTGCTCATCAGATTACCTGCCTACTTACGATATTACGATTTACAATGCCCTGTGTATAACATGTTACTGTTCAACATTTTTGTTTTAATTGAAAAAAAAAAGAAAACAAAATCCACAAAAAAAGCATCAGTTATTGCAATTTGTTTTTATTGTTTAAGGAAAATAGAATGCCCTGACATTCATGGATATCTCAGGCAAAAAGAAGCATGCTGTGTATCAAATTATCTCTTTAAAATATCAATGATCTTTCTTAGAATACGACCTTAATAGACGAATAGAAAAAAAAATGCAGTTTAGAGACAGCGTAGGCATGTTATATGAATTTTTCTTTCTGTGAAACTGATATTTGTATATCAACTCGTGTTAAACCACAGACACACACCATCCCATTCGTGATTTGCTTGCATGGCAAAAACTGAATCCGTGATCCCTCTTGCGTGCTGATGCTTACGAGTATATGTGCTTACTTGACAAAACGGGCACACATTTTATTAATTCTCAAGCCCCGGCGTTATTGTTGCATTTGATTTTTAAGTTTTATTATCTTATAAAATCACCCCCCCCTTTTTTTTTAAAAATAATATCAAAATGTATTTTTACAACAAGGATCAGCATTGCGTTCGCCAAACGATACTTAACTCGATGTATTCACCATCATTTTCACATTAACGATCCTCCAATATATTGTATTTTTCATATTGTCCCGTAATTATTTAATTATTTTCCCGGATTTATTACGAAGTAGATCGGTGTTGTATCGAATTGCTCTCTGTTGTTTGAATTCAGTATAGGAAGAGTGATAGAGGTTTATCTATATAGGTTTGGGGTAGTTAAACTTTAAAGAACTGGTCGCTCTAAAATTCATCTTTTATCCGCAATATGAGTTAATATAATATCCCTTACTGGATTTTGTTATATACGTGAATACTGTGTCCGTTATCTATCTCATAAAGCTACTATGGCTTTCAAAAACCACGTCTGAGGAAAGTTCTGATTTGCTTACAGAGCAGTATTGTATTGGGAGAGGTACCTACGGCGACGAAGGATTCGTTAACTCGCCGTAACACATGGTAAGTGGGTCAATCTTTGGAAGGAATAGCGCCGTTTATCTCACTCCCTAACTCGGGGTTATCGGTGGACACCGATATGGCCCTCTCAGTTTACACGCCCAGCAGAGGTTTCAGCTGCCGTCGTATACAAATTATGTTTAGAAAAAAAAGTCAATGTTTCGTTTTTTACTTTAACAAACAGTGACGTGAATGCGTTCCTCTTCCACGTAGTTTGGTGTCGTTGGCGACTGGGAGGGTCGGTTGTACGGTTAAAAAAAAAGATGATAAATTCGACTCGTAAGGCTTCATTACAAAAAATAGCTTACATCGGCTCAGAATTATATCTGAAGGTTTGTTCAAATGCATAGTAGTAATATATATATATATATCTTTTTAGAATTTGTTTTGCAATTAAGAAAAAAAAATTGACAAAGATTTGGCAACCGGTTCCACTTAAGTTTCAACGAAGCATTATCAAATTGTCCATTTCTCTAGGAGTATTAATGCATGGTACTGATTCCTGTAGAAAACCAGTGTGTATAAATGACTGTTTTCTCACACGGCATAGTCGGTACACTGAACGAGTCTAAACAGCACTTTTCGAATCAAAAACTTTTCTTACGCAATTTTATAAGAAAAACCGTGCGAAATGTTTTTTTTTGCTGGAGTTTCATTTCCCTTCGACTCAAGTAAAAAGACTAATGGTGCCACAAGGAGTTTTAGATCGGAAATTGTTTTCGCGATAACAAGCAGATACAGGTGTTCAGTGCGGAAGATACTGTGGCCGTCCAAATATATCATTAAAATGGTTGAATAGACGTACATAATGACACTGATGAGCAATCTGGTTTCAGTTAAAAATGGGAAACAAACAAAAATCAATTGTTGATACATCTGCCAACTTTTCAAAATGTGTCATTTTTAAAACAAAATTGAACATATGTCATGGACTTCAATGTGATTTCATTCAGCTTTAAAAAAATGTTCATTTAGATAGTTTATGAAATAGACAAAATAAAAAGGGGAAAATATATCGCACTAATATCTCACTAACCTACGACATCTCCGGGCAAAAGTGTAACTGGGCCGTGTTTACAGATTGGTTCTCACAAAAGTGTAATTGGGCCGTGTTTACAGATTGGTTCTCACAAAAGTGTAATTGGGCCGTGTTTACAGATTGGTTCTCACAAAAGTGTAATTGGGCCGTGTTTACAGATTGGTTCTCACAAAAGTGTAATTGGGCCGTGTTTACAGATTGGTTCTCACAAAAGTGTAATTGGGCCGTGTTTACAGATTGGTTCTCACAAAAGCATCAGTATCGCAGATTTATTCTTCCAAAAATTTAATCACTATAGATTGGTTCTCTTAAAAGTATCACTATTACAGATTTGTTCTCAAGTGAGTGACACTACCATGGATTTTCTCACAGAATAGCACCATTATTTTACATCTGCTCTCACTGCAGAAATCGTTTTTGAAATATCCTAATCATATTATAAATATACATACATACACACATATGTACATAATGTGATTGAGCCAAACGAATCGAGTTTAATAAGGTAGCTTTATGAACTTGCTAAATAGCATGTGTATGTCAGTATAGTGTATGTTTAACTTGTACCTTTACAAGGAGATAGGAAATCGTGCATCATAGGTCAATGGTGGAGTTCAACTACCACCATCGAGCCATTCGATAGAGGTCAAGAACCTGCTCTTGGTTTTATGAGGATGTTCTTTGAATGAAGTTTTGTCCTGAATGGCTTTCAGTAACCCTCAAATAAAATGATCATTTAAAATGCGTTCACCACAGAAATGTCCCACTTGTTACATGCGTCAGTAGGAATGCCCTACATTGGGCCCCTCATGTCGCCTGATTCATAATCAGCTGATAGAGAGAGCGCCGTCCCGAATCCGTTCAGGTCAGTGGCTCCCGAACTACTGCTTTACGTTATATCCAAAAATAAAACTGATTTTTTTGGATGCAAAACGTGGAACGAACGGTGTATACGTGCAGGCGATATGTGCAATCGATGCAGACATACCACCTTTCCGAAATCCATACAACGTGTTCATAATGAAGTACCATAGTATAATACATGTACATTTCCATTAGTTCAGATAAATCATGTTTATTGATTTCTCGAACAGCTGCACTAAAATCAAATAATTGTCGTCTTTGTCACCAAAACCAAATCATCGTATTTTTGTCACTTAACTCAAATCATTATTGTCGTTTCTGAACCCAAAGCATCATCATCGTCGTCGTCGTCGTCGTCGTCGTCGTCACTAAAAACAAATCATCGTCATCTTTGGCAAAGCGGGTGGAACCTTACTGCATTTCCTAGTATTCTACAGGTCGAGGTCGACAACAACATTATTTATTTGAGTTATGTCTTTGAGAAGTAAGATGCTCTCTCTCTCTCTCTCTCTCTCTCTCTCTCTCTCTCTCTATGAATTTTCAAATTGAAAATTAATTCAGAAATTTGAATTGTTTATTTCACCTCGATCGAGCTTTTCTTTCGATGATGATGATGATGATGATGATGATGATGATGATGTTATGTGTGTTTGTGAGCTACCTTTTTTCGGTATTGTATGTAATTATCTGTCATGTATGTACCGTATATATTTGTACTGATAAACCCTAAGATATAAGGTAATTATGAATTGAAATTGAATTAAATAAATTGGTAAACAATGCATTGTTATTACTCGTATATATGGTCAAAATTGACATGACCGTTCTGTTTAAGGTAAACATACCTTGTATTATGCATCAGTTTATTAACGTAATGATCACATTATTTCAACTGTTTGAAAATGTAATCCTAGTCTTAAAGAGAATACCTCAAAAACAAAGAATTCGTGACCATCCAATATTGTGAACTGAGGATGGTGGTCTTTTAACAGCAAGTGCTATTGGCAACAGCTGTGTTTGCCCTGTCAGTTCTCCATACAGTTGTGTTTCCCACGCCCGGAGAGCGCTCATGTTCTCCTAGATAGGGTGGTTCTATGTAATGTTAACGCTTCATATTAAGGATAAAAGCCAAGTAATCAAAAGGAAGTGATCATGGCATGAAATATGTTAACAGGTGCTACACAGGTGTTTACAGAATTCGGTAGACCACAAACTACTGTTCTGTTTTCTTTACGTGTCACCCAACATAACATAATAATAATGATAAAGAAGCATAAAGCAAGAAAAAACACATCTCAAACGTCAACGAATTTATAATCAAATCAACTTATATAACTAGAACCCATGGCAAAATCATCAAAAAATGAGTACATTGTGTATACAGACTTTATAGTTTCATTTATATTATTCAAACGTTGATGTCTTTTACACAGCAAATTACCGCATGCATTACTGACGTGGATTGTGTTTGGGGGTTCCGTTTTGTGATTCGTGGACGTGGCATTACAGGACTATAACATAGAATAGCATAGGAATTGTCTTCGATGAAATTGAGGGAATTTATTCTTTCAATGAAAATATCAAAGATTTATTTTCGTTGAACTTTAACATTATTATCTTGCATATAAAACATATATCTAGTTTCTTTATGCTATGCAAGGCGGTACTACGGTATAGGGTAGGATGTGTCACACCTCATACAAATCATGTACACTGGCATCCATAAAAATATACTAGCGGTATTGACTTATTCAAATATTATAAGTGAATTAGACCCTTTAAGTCTGAAATTCCTTGAAGATGATTATGTTGTCAGTGAAAATGACAAATTTCCATGAGCATAACCCATCCTGTTTAAGTTTAAGAGGGTAGGGGTTGTGGGTCAAGGGAGTGACATATTTTCTAAAAATATTCCAAAAATGCATCAACAAAGATGTACAGCAACATTACACTTAATGAATTATCTCTTCAAAGTTATGCTGTTCTGTGACAGTTTGCTCTAAATTCAACGTACATGTATTTCTTAAAATACATGATATTGCAAAAAAAAAAAAAAAAAAAACATTGCATTTTGCGGATTTGTAGATCATCAATATCCGTATTCACTATTGATACCATTTTACCATAAAAAATAAGCAGACAACAAATACACTACACAATATATTAATGTAATTTACCGAATTTCGAATTTTTTTCTCTGCACAGTGTATATTTCCGTCTAGTCATTCGTGGGTTATCATGTTGACTTGGAAAGCTCGATCATTGTCGGTTCGTGTATTTTTATTTTTATTTTTATTTTATTCAATCGATATTACCAAAGTTGTGTATTGTATCTTATGAAAAGGGTTTAAAAAAATATCTGACTTGTGAAAAGCAAGGATTTTTTTTAAACATAAACAAAGAGATTTCTATTTGTACCAAGGGACACGTATCTGTTTGACTAGTTTCTAATATAAGATATACATAATATAAACTGAACATCTTCGAGATTTGGGAAAACTGAAATAGTGATTAAAACTACCTATTTTTCTTTCGTTTTCTTTTCTTTCTGATAAATATATTAAATTGAATTAAATTTAAATGAATAATAATATTATAGTGAGATTACATAAATAAATTACAAAAATGTTCATGTAGTTGGAAAAAACATCAAGCCCATCTCCTACGTTCACCAGAGAAAAGAAGGCAGCTGATTGCCGAACTGTGGGAAAACCTTTTCTATATGCCGAACTTCTGTGGCGGGAGAAAACTGAGGGGGACACGACAGGAGTTTTCCTCACTATATATATTGGCGCAAAAGTGGCTTGCATACACGGACTAGATATAAATATGAAGTATAGCATTATGATATGCTGTACAAATGAATATATAATCAAAACAAATACTTCATTTGAACTTTCAAATCGATCAAAACCTAATTTTCTACTTATGATGCCTGCATGTGCAACAAAAACATGTGCAATGATAATATCCAAACATCAGTTGAGAAGTTTATTACTAATACCTCGAAAACAACATATAGACAAGTTAAATATGTCAAATAAATGTATTTGAGCACTGGGCAGAGAGATTTGCAATACATGTGTAGCTACCGAGTACAACAATGTAGTTCATACGGGCAATTTCAAAGGAAATGGTCGCAGCTCACAAACTGGAAAGCTTGATACAATGTACCTTTTTTTGCATTAAAAACTGTTTCCAACGGGAAGCATACTTTATAGCCTCTACTTAAATCAAATCAGACATATAGCAAGGTAAGTCGTCATTTATCTCTGGAGCGATGCTGATCTCGAATTTACCCAAAATATATAATTAAGATATCTTATTCATTGTTAATACATTTAAGTTATAATAAAGATACCTTCTTTCTTTATACAATGTAGATTTATATTATATGTTTATGGGATATCTTATTTAAAGTTTGAAATATTACATCTTTATAAGACTTTCTAATATAATTTATGATATCTCATGAAAGATGTAAGATAACTCAAAAACTTTTTTCTTAAAACGATATCTTCTATACTTTATCGAATATCTTACTTATCTCGTATATTTCGTAAAGTTTATAAGATATCTTATTTAATTTGATATCATATTTTCTATAGAGATATCTCATACATTTGTAAGAAAAGGGTGATAGTGTTTGTAAAATAATCCTGACAACTTTGTGTGATAGCTAAATTACCCCCGGCCCGATCTGGTCCCAATCTCTTATAGCAAATGTATACATTGTATCATGTACAATATTACATTCAATTACATTTTTTGCCTATGAAATATGGAAATTGATCAAATAAAAAAAACTTATATTTTCACTGCAGCGATGAGCAGTGAACATATAAGATTTTGCAGTGAAAATATAAGGTTTTTTTACCCATCAGAGCGAACCTTTGTTCACCTCATTGAAACTTTCTGATTTTTTTTTCAGTCGAAGCGAATTCAAATTCAAATTCCAATTCATTTCATTATCTTTTCACATATTGACATGATGTATAGAGAAAAACATATTTAAAATATAATATATACAATTAAAGTAGTGTTCGTATAGTTGATACATGGCACTGTTTCACAACAAAATAGTTTCATTCTTAATTATCAATGAGGACAAATCATGTTATTAATTAATCTGATAAAAATACACATTTTCATTAGTTTTTTAACATTAGTCATATTCATTTGTTTGTTAAATTTAATAATATTTGGTCTTGACCAATAGTATTTGTCTATATATAAAATTCTGTGAGCAGATAACGCTGTACATTCAAGTAAATAATGAAATTCATCACCATTTTGTTGACCATTACAATGTGGACATTTTCTTTCCTTATACTCAATCTGGTGCCATCTGCCAGTTTCAGCAATAAATTTATGATTAGTAGTGCGGAATTTACAAAAAAATACTCTATCTTTATCAGGTAAAATATCTAAATAATTTTCAAAATTACAGTTATCCTTAAAAATTCTATAACAAATAGCCTTTGATGAATTGTGTACATCACTCTGCCATTTCTGTAAGTACTGGTCATAAAGTCTTAACTTAATAAAATGTTTTAGCCATACTGGATTACATTCAGAAGAATACTGTATATTTTCATTTCAACATATTTATTGTATAATATTTGTATAATATTTATACAAATAGGTTAGACAGCAGGCTTGACCTATATAAGTCTTCCCCAATACAAACAGAACAATAGTAGAATTAAACTAAAACAATTGAAAGTGAAGAAGTATAAGAAGTATGTATATAAATTAAGTCAATGGAGATGAAATATCTATGGAGATGAAATTTTTTTCATGAATATATTGATTTTTATATATGGTCAAAGGGAGGTAATTATAAAAGGAACTAACAATTAGTGGGAAAGGGAGGTAATAAGGTTCTAGTATATCCTTTGTCAAATTATGATCATGTTACAGAGTTATAAAAAGATTTTGTCCTCAGTTAATAGCTATTGCTTAGATACAGGATAGGCACCCAGCCTTAAATCCAGCAGCACTATAGATGTTCAGGCATAAAATGTCTTACTCCTCCTTCTGTAGCCATCCATCTTAGTGTGCTAGATTCAGACTGAATGCCCCTGCATCCAAGCAAAGCTTTCATATGTTAGATATAACAAACTGTGTAATTATACTCTGGAATAAAAAGATTCTAGTTGAATATACTAGTTTTGAATTAAGTAAATCAATCAGAGATATTTAGGGATCAGCTGACTTTTGAAGCAGGTCGCAGGTTCACCACATTCTTATATCAAGAATATGAACAATATAGAATATATGTAAATACAGGTAAAATAATAATCAAAAACTAATTGAGCGAGTCTGGGTCTAGAAAATAACATTTGAATAAGTATGGTTAATTTTGAGTTTAATCAAATCTCTTACTATCTTTAATGTACTTTTGAACGGCATTCAGAATGTTGATATTAATTTCATCAGACAACAAGTAATTTCCATGTGTTAATATTATAGTGGTTAGATGATGCTGGTCATTGATATTTTGTTTCAACATTTGCCTTTGCTGTTCATATAAGCAGCATTCAAAAAAGTAATGGTATGAAGTTTCATCCCCATGATTACATCTGCACAATGGTGAATCTATGAGATGATCATTAAAACGGTCAAAATTTAAATTACTTGCATTGTTTCTAAGTTGACATAATATAATATTTTCTTTTCTATTACCTTTATTTTTAAAAATGTCCGTTGTACAGATTAGACCCTGGTCTAAATTGACGGGAGTGATAAGTTTCTTAAAAACACCTAGGGATGGTGAATTTAGAATTTTAGTGTCAATGGAATTAAATTCACGTAGCATAGTTGGGAAAAAGCTGTTATAATAATTTTCTGATCTACATAGTGGCTGATTGAATAATCGTTGCCTACGGAGATTATGTACTGTGTCTTCATTGTCATTTAAGTATTGAGTGACTATATCAATTAGGTATTGGGGTGCATTATTATGTAAGATATGGTACATTAGTATAAGTTTATGTTTTTTTCGACGACTTTCTAAAGTTTCCAGTCCAAGTTCTTTGTATAATATATTATGTGGAGTTCCTTTCCTAAGTCCAGTGATAATACGTGTAGCTTCTAACTGTATTGATTCTATCAATTGTTTACATGTATTATTGCAATTATCCCAAACTACAGATGAATATTCTAGTATTGGTCTTATACATGCTACGTAGATAGTTATTAATGTTTCTCTATTTAATTTGTATTTTAAACTTTTTAGAATGTTCAATCGTTTGTAGGATTTTTCAAAGATATTTTGTATATGCTCATACCAAGAACCATCTGAATTAAATGTTAGACCTAATTGCTTATGAGTATGTGAGTTATCTATTGGTGTGTCCAGGAAAAATAACTGGGGAATAATTTGTGTTTTTTTCCTGGAGAAAAGAACAGACTTTGTTTTATTAGTGTATATCCCATAAGTAACTCATCCCACCGTAAATTCATTTAAAATGCTTTTAACAAAACTTATGTAAGGAACAGGTTTATGATGACAAAGAAATCGCTTGTTTATATTGCTGTATTTCTGAAATATTCAGACTAGTTTTGACAAAATACTCACTTGACGTTAGCTTTTCATGCACAAATTCTCCGAAAATAGCAGAAAGCGCTTAAATTGCGCTGCCATGATCAGCCCTTTCAAAATGGCGCTGTCAAGTTGACGTGGAGTAACGCCAAAAAGAGACGACGTCATGAATTATGTTACTGATTCCCGCATTTTTTTAAACACTATTTAAAATTTTTCGATGTTTTTATTTATTTTTGTATCATCAAGTGCAATAAAAAGAAAATTGAATAGTTTCCCGTTGAATAGATAGATCTAGAGGATATTGAATGGTTTCCCGTTGAATATAACATATATTTCAATCGTATTACTGAATATTTCGATATTTTCACGGCACTCGCGAAAATATCAAACTATTTTGTCATACGAGTGAAATATTTGTTATATTCAACGGGAAACCATTCAATTTTCCTTTTTATTGCATTTTATATACTTAAAAACAAAATTAAAAACATCGACAAATTAATAGTGTCAAAAAGTGTGGGAATCAGTAACATAATGTACAGTTGAGTGTAGACTAAAGGTTACACAAAGTGCACTCCGAGTGCACTCCGTTTGGACTCGGAGTGCACTCCGTATGGACTCCAGGTAAACTTGGATTGCACTCAGAGTGCACTCCAAGTTTACCTGGAGTCCTATCAGGCCCCAATCCTACCTGGGTCCACATGTGTCACATGTACCTGTAACCAAGTACATATATACATAATGTTTATAGATAGATGTATACTCTTATACATTTAGACTCCTTAAACATGTAACAATAAGATATGTATTACTGTTTTATCTTTGTATATATATCATCTTATTATTTTGTTGGTTCATTTTTCGTTGGTTAACTAACAGCATCTTATATAATTGATTTTTTCCATTAGTTAACCCTATTTAAAATGAATAGATCTGGCACTTCGTTGAAAAATGTATGATAGCATTCCTTTGATTTGAAGAGTTTTAACAAGCCACGTCAATTAGTAGAATATTGGCAGTTTGTGGTCTCTCAAAATGTAGAGTTTGATTGTGTACTGGACATAACTTGTACTCGAAGTACTAAGTACTGTTTTATATATATTTCAAATACTTTTCTTCCAACAGTTTATATTTATCTTAACATACAATAAAAAAGAAAGTTGTTGGTTTGTTTTATCACCTTGATAGCATATTCCGGATCTAATGTCTAATTTTGATTTACAGTTTAAATCAGATTGGCTTACATTTCTATTTGGTAAACCAACTTTTGTTTTGTTTTGTTAGACGTCACATCTCTTTGTGACGTCACTCCACGTCAACTTGACTGCGCCATTTTGAAAGGACTGATCAACGCAATTTTTAATCGTTTTCTGCTGTTATCGGATAATCTGTGCAGGAATAGCTTATGTCAAGTGATTAATTTGTCAAAAATTCTGAATATTTCAGAAATATAGCAAATATCCGCATTTTTTCCCCGGCTCCAGACCGGATGTTAACATTATTCAAGATGGCAGCCTCCATGGAAAACATTAATCATCTGATGAAAAGAAAAGCTGAACTTGAAGCTGAAATCAAGGCTTTGAATGACGTCCTTGATTCGGTAGGCATTTCTATCAACTAAATAGTTGTATCCAATGTGATATTTACGCTTTAACACAGTTGCCACGGGAGGATGACAAAGAAAATTGATTTGTTCGTAAGGCCACGGATAGACCGGTTATTATAGCCTAGGCCTAGAATGGACTTGGGAAGACCTAAACGGGAAAAAAATGAGACTTGAATTGTGATATTTCGTTAAATATTTGATCGTCATACATGTGATTATCTTTACAGCATATATGTACCCTGATACTTATGTATTTCATGGGGATATATGATACATTGATATTGTCAAATTACTTCTGTACGAACAGTCTACATGTAACCATATCGCTTACGATATAATTGATCTCGTTACTCATTCGGAAAATCTTAACTGAAATACAATCATTTGGCCGATCATAAACAGGATGGGGTCAACCCGCATGTGGATAATAGTCCTGAATTTGAGTAACAATTAATTATTGATTTGAGTAATGATTACTCAAATGTAGGGTAATTTGAAATAGAAACACATAGATTTCTCTTATGCTTTTGTAACAAAATGGGCATCGCATTTTAACATGGTCCCATAACCAAAATAATAATGTACATTTTTACACAAAAAGGGAATAATTCAGTTGTCTGTGTAATTCTAGCCCGAGTTTCCTCTGGCCCCATTAGCTGACACCATGTCTGATTTACCTACACCAGACATGGTGTCAGGGCCAGAGGAAACTTACACCAGACATGGTGTCAGGGCCAGAGGAAACTTACACCAGACATGGTGTCGGGGCCAGAGGAAACTCGGGCTAAGGTAATTCTTATTCATGCTTACCTTATTCCAACAATATTAGAGGTTTTACACGGCGAGATACTTTAGACAGGCACCGTGTAAAACGAGCCGGCCAACGGCCTCTTATGTTATAGGAGTAATGCTAACCTATAACATTTACATTAAATGTTCCTGATGGTTATTCCATGTAGTCCATGACGAAAAAAGTCTGATCAACATTATCAATGTTGTATAGATTACAAATATAGATACTTTATTATAAGTAATATGTATAGGGTTAACTGGCTATGTTTACGTATTGATATACTGTATATACTTTATTATAAGTAATATGTATAGGGTTAACTGGCTATGTTTACGTATCAAAAACATGTGCCTTATTTTTTAGAATTTGGCATTTTTACTGTACACTGCTACCTAAGCACAATGTTAAATAACAGAAATAAACAATTCTTTAACAAATAAACACGGTGTCACAATGTTTATTAGGCCATGTGAAAAAGATAACACCCTTTTTTGTTGCATGTGTGTTAAAGAACTTCATGTGTTTCTATTTCAGTTGTACCCAACCTTATAAAGACATTTCAGGAAATGGCAATTAATGAGTAACATTTTCTAGATACTTAAAAAATGTATAAGGAATGGCTGCCTGCATCCATTATTTGTCTTATTGTATCTATAAGCAAAACTAATACCCGATCAACCTTAACAAACATGGAGAAAAGATTCCCATTGCGATCACTTGCCCATTTCAACCATTTCCTGGTTAACAGACCAGTATACGTTGACATGGCATTAGATAATAACCTGTGATGTATACACTCTATAGAAAAAAGGGAAATATGTCATTTATTTGGCTATTCTCAAAAATATATTGCCTATACAGATATGTCTGTCATGATAAATGAAGTTCTTGCTTTAATGATACCTCTTATCAATGATGACTGAATTTCAGATTCATCAGAAATGTTTGGCTTTCCTTTTTGTCATTACAGCAACAAGGTGTTGGTTTGAAGGAGCCCCTGGTAGATCAGGAAGGTTTCCCACGGGCAGACATTGATGTCTATTCTGTCAGGCATGCCAGGCATCAGATCATCTGTGAGTTTTAGATATTGATTCAAATTGTTTCTTCATTAGACTTATGACTTATGATCATGAAGTTATACGGCAGGTTCGTTCTGTTGTAGTCTCAAAACTCTACTGCTTCATGACAGTATAGCCGGTGAAAACTCCGATATTACACTATATATGACAAGTACCTGTACAAAGTATTATAGGATGGCCTATTCAGGTTAGCAGATATTTGGGTTATGTATTGTCTATCCTGTTGTGTCCTGTCATGTTACGTGTAGCGTCACCTTGAAGATACCACCACAGATTTGGTTGATATTTGTACCATAGTATCTTATGATCCATTGACACAGCTAATCATACTCTGGTGGTCATCAGTCAAGGTTCTGGGGTCGCATGTGACTTAGAGTTTCAAACGTCACATTGATTCCTTTTGAATGGGACATGAATTCGTTCTGTCCTGTTTGATGTCATAACTCCTGAACAGGTTTGTTGGCGTTAATTTTAGCTTTAATTGTACCTGTTTGTTTTTCTTAGGTCTACAAAATGATCATAAATCTTTAATGGCTGAGATTGAAGAAGAGCTATATAAAATACATGCTGAAGCTCGTAAACAGAAAGGTGAATCCATGGACACCAATGAAGATGATGGATCTGTACAGGCCCAATCCCTGACAGAAAGGTTGTCTCCCTTTGCTGAGGTAGACAGAGTTGATGAGGGTTCCCCAGCATCTGAGGCGGTGAGTATATTGGAGATAAAGATCTCTGATTTACAGATATTATTTAACTAGGTGTTGTTTTTAGCTCACCTCATAAAGAGAGCAGGATCTTTTTTTGTCACCTCTGCTTTGTTGCGATAGTCTGCAATTCATATTATAATTTAAACGTTAAAAGTTTTGGTGCAATTATTGAAGGGCGTCAGTAAACCATATCATAATTGTGCTTTGATACTGGTATTTGTTTTAAGGGTTTCCATTGGGGTTAATATTACTTTTTTGGAGTCGGATTAAATGACTTTTTCGGTTATCTAAGGTCCTTACCAAGTGTTGTTATTTTTCGGGTTCACCAAAATCAAAGATGGCCACTATCTTGAAAAACACATTTTAAATTTCGACTACAGTTCCATTGGTACAGTATAGCTGAAAATTGGTAGGAATGTTAAGGGAGGAGAGCCAACAAAGTGTTGTTATTTTTCGACCTTGTAAAAGCTTTTACATGGCAGCCACAGTGGCCATTTTCTAACATGATTGTGCAATCATGGTTTTCCTGAACAAGATCTATTTCAAAGTACTTTTCTAGTTCTGACAGTGGGATTCAGCTCTAACTTTCCTTAAATGATCCTGAAATAGTCCTGATCAAGTGTTGTAATTTTTTTTGGTCAGTCGAAAATCAAAGATGGCCACCAGTGCTCCAGATAAGGGGCATACAACCGTAATGTATGGTATCCCTTAAAATTAGATAAACAACTCCCCATGAATGTAGCATTATGCCCAAGACTTTGATGTGAGACGTACAAGCTTCTGTGATAATATAAACATAGCATAGTTACATGTTCATGTACTAATAAATGATGAGCAAGACATTTATTACAGAAAGACAATGCCCGAGGTAACTTGGTGTATGCTTCAAGGCTTGTTCCTAGCGCTGTTTGTTGCTATAGTCTGACTGCATATGCTTCTAAGCGTTTTAATGACTTGGATCTCTAATGACATAAGGTGCGCTGTGTGAATAGCAACAAGTTTTAGATCCATGGTCTAGAGTAAGCTGATAGCATTTTTTAAAATCTAAATCATCTGTCAATAATAAGGCCCTTGGGATGCTAGTTTTGGGACAAAATCCCTTTTTTTAGCTCACCTGGACCGAAGGTCCGGTGAGCTTATGCCATGGCGCAGCGTCCGTCCGTCCGTCGTCCGTCCGTCCGTCCGTCCGTCAACATTTGCTTCAAATCGCTACTAGTCATAAAGTTCTTATTGGATTTTGACCAAATTTGGCCAGAAACATCCTTGGCAGAAAGGGAACAGATTTTGCATAAATGGTGACTCTGACCCCTGAGGGGCCAAAGGGGCGGGGCCCAATAGGGGAAATAGAGGTAATTCCTTTAAATCGCTACTAGTCATAAAGTTATGAATGGATTTCAACCCAATTTGGTCAGAAACATCCTTGGGGGAAGGGGAACAGATTTTGCATAAATGGTGATTCTGACCCCCCCGGGGCCAAAGGGGCGGGGCCAAATATGGGAAATAGAGGTAATTCCTCTAAATCTCTACTAGTCATAAAGTTGTGAATGGATTTGAACCCAATTTGGTCAGAAACATCCTTGGGGGAAGAAGAAGAGATTTTGCATAAATGGTGGCTCTGACCCTCAAGGGGCCAAAGGGGCAGGGCCCAATAGGGGAAATAGAGGTAATTCCTTTAAATCACTACTAGTCATGAAGTTATGAATGGATTTGAACCCAATTTGGTCAGAAACATCCTTGGGGGAAGGGGAACAGATTTTGCATAAATGGTTGCTCTGACCCCAAAGGGGCTAAAGGGGCGGGGCCAAATATGGGAAATAGAGGTAATTCCTCTAAATCGCTACTAGTCATAAAGTTATGAATGGATTTGAGCCCAACTTGGTCAGAAACATCCTTGGGGGAAGGGGAACAGATTTTGCATAAATGGTGATTCTGACCCCTGAGGGGCCAAAGGGGCAGGGCCAAATATGGAAAATAGAGGTAATTCCTCTAAATCTCTACTTGTCATAAAGTTATGAATGGATTTCAACCCAATGTGGTCAGAAACATCCTTGGGGGAAGGGGAAGAGATTTTGCATAAATGGTGGCTCTGACCCCCGAGGGGCCAAAGGGGCGGGGCCCAATAGGGGTAATAGAGGTAATTCCTTTAAATCACTACTAGTCATAAAGTTATGAATGGATTTGAACCCAATTTGGTCAGAAACATCCTTGGGGAAAGGGGAACAGATTTTGCATAAATGGTGATTCTGACCCCGAGGGGCCAAAGGGGCGGGGCCAAATATAGGAAATAGAGGTAATTCCTCTAAATCTCTACTAGTCATAAAGTTGTGAAGGGATTTGAACCCAATTTGGTCAGAAATATCCTTGGGGGAAGGGGAACAGATTTTACATAAATGGTGATTCTGACCCCTGAGGGGCCAAAGGGGAGGGGCCCATTGGGGGAAATAGAGGTAATTCCTTTAAATCGCTACTAGTCATAAAGTGATGAATGCATGTTCTATAAACAATTCTTGAGGTCTTTCAGACCTTAGAGAGTCTGGACTTCATTAATCTTTAAAGCAGTTCGGATTCCCACACTATAACCATATATAGCATTGTTAGAGTTATACAAATAAAACAATTTGAATATGAACATTATTTCAACATTTGGTCTAATCCAACCAGGTGAGCGATACAGGCCCCATGGGCCTCTTGTTTATGTTAATTGTAATGTTTATATTTTGGTGTAATTGTGTGCAAGAGATGTGACCATAATTGTGTAACTTTGCTAAGATTTTGCTGTAATATGCTACTCCTCCTCAACGGCTGAGTGGATTACATCCAAATTTAGCCCGAAACATCATTGGGAAAGACAATTATTCTTAAAGAAATTATGCTGGTTTGACCCTGGGGACAGAAGAACAGGCCCCTAGAGGTGTACTAAGAAATGAAATTACTTTAAAATGATAATAAATCCTCATTTATACATAAAAGATGTATGTATTCATATTTGTACCTTATTTTCATGGAATAAATTTATACCATATTTGTGCAGAAAATCTGTATATTATGTTAAAACTGTTGTGCTGTGCGTATACACTTGAACATTAAGATAAACTCTGACAACACAGACAACCATAAACAGAACAGAGCATGGCGAGCAATGTAGGTGTGATGAGAACTTGGTAATACGCAAAACTAGTATTTGAGTTTAGAATAAGCAGTAAAAGTAGAACACAAAAACTTACACACAATCATACATGGCGGCCCCACAATGTACAAACATATATGCTATGTAAACAAACATTTGACATGCATGTCAATGACAAACAATTACTATAGATTTAATTCCTAAAAGAGATAAATACACAATATCATCGTAAAATCATTTATTGTGGTTTGATGAGGTAATATTTAGTTTTAATGTTGGCATTTTAGCAATTGTAGCTTCGAGCATAACAACATGATACTATCAGCCTGTAGAGAAGATGCTAGGCAAGTTCCTTGTTCAACTTGTCCTAGGCAGCCCACTTTGCTATCCTTCAATATCTGGTTGTGGATATTTATACAGCTTTAATGACCTTCTCTGTCTTGTTTTCTTTTTCCTGTTGTCTTGTCCTCCTTTTTCTGGATGATTCAGTTTTCAGTGACCCATAAGATAATTGCTTACAAGGAGAGTTGGCAATCAACCATCTGTTACTTTTTTTATTCATGAACTACAGCAACTTATCTGGGCATGTATAAGTAGTATTTGGCGGTTTAGGTCAAAACTTTCAAACACTTTATTTTTTAAGAACTTTGGGTTATCTTTGGACTTTGAGTTTATAACTTTAACTATTTAGAAAAAAAATAGTGTAAAATAATTTCAATGACATGATGCCCCTTTAATGCCCGAGTGGGCTACAACTGCATGAATTTGATCTTAAAACTTCATTGAGAATGACAGTCATGGCTCAAATAAATGAGGCTGGTTTGAGAGGGGAGTTTGATTAAACTGGTGCTTTAAAATGCTACTCCACGTTATTATCTGGGTGGATGCAATCAAATTTGGTTAAAAAAATCATGTAGAAAGTGTTTCTTGGATAAATGAGTCTTGTTTGACCCTTGGTAACAGAGGAGGGGGCCCTTATTGGGGAGCTAAACTATTTTCTTTGAAATGCATAGGTTCAGGGATTACAACAATTTGGTCAAAAAAAATCACTCGATGGAACAAGGGAGAGAAGCCCTAAAAGGAAACATCAGCTCAATTTTGGCTTTAATTGCTTTTGGATGATCATACTTCTGTAGGTACCCAATTCTGAGCAAAGCTACCATCATGGAAAATATTCTTAGTTGGATTTTACTGAAAGTGATGTGAGTGTGTTATCATTCTCACTGTCTTGGTCTTTAGGTTGCAGTTTTTTGTGTAACAACTGATTTGTTTAATTGCTGATACTTTTCTACAGGGATTGAAAGTTGGAGATGCCATCCTGGAATTTGGTTCCATCACTGCCATTAAGTTTCAGTCACTGCAGAACATTGCATCAGTGGTCCAGCACAGCAAGGATGTAAGTTTATGTATAGAAGTTATTTAGAAGAACCAAATTGTTGTTTTGACTGTACAAGTTACATTTATGTGTACCTGTCCCAATTGCCTTATAGTAACGAATATCATTACAACTTTGGCACTTTTGATGCTATGGAATTGTTATAGTATTAAAACTGTAATATTATGTTAGAGGCTACTAAATATAAAATGTTTTGTATTGGTGATGATAATTGTTGATGTGCCATAAAACAATGAAGATATACTGTTTGGTAATAGTGACGTCATTTCTATCAGATATACCGGTAGTGTATATATTTTCAGTATAATGATTCTGTTTGAATACAAAAACAAGATTTTAGTTAATGTTTTACTTTTCACGTCAAAAAATCTAATCATCTGTATTTAAGCTTGAAGTAAAGCTTACTTTTTAGCTCGTCTCTTCGAAGAAGAGTGAGAGCTTATGTTGTCACTCCGGCGTCGGCGTCGGCGTTGGTTTTCCAAATGTTAACTTTTTGGTGCAAGTGTTGAAAGGCATAGTAATTTATGGTAATATGGTCCCTGTGGGGATCAAACTATCCCCTGCCGGAGTTAAACTAAAAGATTTTTTGGAAAAAAAACAGATTTTTGAAAATTTTTGGACTTGGAAAATTTTTGCGTTAAGTTTTTGGTGCGAGTGTTGAAAGGTATTAATACATCACTTTATAATTGTACTAGGGTGCTGATAATTGGCAATAAAGTCCCTCTGGGGTTAGACTATCCCCTGCCAGAGTTAAACTAAAAGATTAAAAAAAAAAAAACAACAGAATTTTCAAATTTTTGGACTTGGAATATTTCTGCGTTAAGTTTTTGGTGCGAGTGTTGAAAGGTATTAATACATCACTTTATAATTGTACTAGGGTGCTGATAGTTGGTAATAAACTCCCTCTTGGGTTAGACTATCCCCTGCCGGAGTTAAACTAAAAGATTTTTTTGGGAAATAACCAGAATTTTTCAAATTTTTGGACTTAGAATATTTGTGCGTTAAGTTTTTGGTGCGAGTGTTGAAAGGTTTTAATACATCACTATATAATTTTACAAGGGTGCTTATATTTGGCAATAGAGTCCCTATGGAGTAAGACAATCCCTTCCTGGAGTAAAAATTGGATTTTTTCTTTTTAAATCTGTGTTTTTTTGTTTTTGTTTTTAAATCTTTGGACTTTGTGTTAACTTTATATTGTGAGTGTTGAAAGGCACAGTTATACATGGTATTAGGTTCCCTTTGGGGGTTGAACTATCCCTTTCCTGAGTTAAACTGAAATATTTTTTTGAGGAAAAAACATTTTTTTTTTTAATTTTCGTGCAAATGTTGAAAGCTTTTTAACACATTACTTTATGATTGTACTAGGGTGCTGATATTTGGTAAAAGAGTCCCTATGGAGTTACACTATCCTTTCTTGGGGTGAAACTGAATATAAAACAATATGAAAACGTCACAATAGACAATTTATACCGGTCACATTTTTCAAGGGAGACAACTCTCATTAGGATATGTTGTCAAAAATTGAAGAAATATGTCCAAAAGCAATTACATTTGTGTTTAATATCTTCATTTAATCTACAACAGCATAGCTTGTCTCCCAAATGTATGAATTCACAAAACATAATCTGATCAAGTAAACAATATAAATATTATTAATGCAATTTGCGAAACCATTCCAATTAATATATTTTAATTATTTATTGACAAACATTTGCGAGACGAGCTATGCTGTTCTCCAACAGCTCTTGTATATATACTGATTTGAATACAACGGCTTTGTCTTTATTATGTTTAATACATGCTGCATATATCAAAGTATTTTTTTGTAACTATTTAACCAGGGGGTTTGAAAATGAAATAAAAACTTGTATAATACTAGCATCTGTATGGCAGATTCATGCAATTAAACGTTCCTTGGATATTGGATACATATTTGGATATATTTTAATCAAGTGCTCAGGACACAAGAGATGAACATTTAGGTGACCAAATGTCACCATATTTAATTATGCATTTAAACAAATAATCAATTTCATCACAAAAAATTCATAACATTTTGCTTTTCTTGACGATGAATAGACCCTTACCAACCCTTATCACTGTTGTGATACCCCCGAATTGAATAGATCTTTATTTCTTTATTGGTGGTTTCACAGTTGCAATAATTTTATAACATGCAATGTACAAGAGATATAACTATGTTTATACAATATTTTCTACGTCACGAAAAAAAAAGAAATAATGATTAAAATAAATCAACTACAGGTACAAGTCCTGTTAGAATTGGAATGTCAAAGCATCTCCACAGACAAAATATATAGGGGACATTATGCGTTTTTACTGATGTTTGGGCATGAGCCATGTATCAATTTAAACTCTTCTTTATTTCTTCTAGAACGCATTGAAAGTAATCGTAAGAAGAAACAACACAGACAAATCTTTAAATTTGACACCGAAAACTTGGAGTGGCCGCGGATTATTAGGGTAAGTCTTGGTCAACTGATAATATTGATTAAAACCTCATTGTAAAGGGATTGAAATTCCCGTTTAAATACTTTTTGGCTGTTTTATGGTCTGACATGTAGTACCCGCCGGTATTTGAATTATCTTTCCAAGAAAATGAAACCAATGGTATTTGCCCATTTTGACATAATTCATAGTGACCAGATTTTTGTTAGATATTTGAATATAACACTGATCTGACAGAAATATAGATTTATCAACTGCAGGGAACTAATAGTGTTCAATTCGTTGTACAGGTGCAACATTGTGCCCGTGAAAAGATGATAATGGAGAAGAGGATGTGACGTACAATATTTGTTTTCATCAGCAGTCAATGTCTCCGAAACTGGAAGTGCAAGCCTCTGGTTCAGGAATGAAACAAGGGACTTTTTTTTTTATAAAAGAATGGCAAAGACGTGTATTGATAAACAAGTTACTTTAAACTTTTCAGAAATACTTTCACATCTTCTTTAATTCCAGTTCATATCTGATCGTCATTATTTTAAGCCAGATTCTCTTGGAACCAGCTTTGGAGCCAGAGCCACGAATCAAACTGTCAAATAAAGAAGGGCTATCCCAACACATCACTGGGAAATTAGTGTGAATGAGAACATTTTCAATGAAATATGAGGGAAGCGAGACAGTCTTGTCGTCTAGTTTATATTGCTCACTTGTTGAAAGAGATCAATATTCCAGATCGTTAGTAGTCCATGAGTTCTATGTGCTACAAGTATTGCTGTATAATTTAATATTTTAATACCTGTGTAGTTGGAATTGTTCTTTACAAATGTACATTTCGTTCTGTAATACTACCATTCGCATGTTTGAAATTTTAAGGAATTTGTAACTTTATAGGATGGGTGTCTCTATTAAAGATTTAATCATATACATCACTTGTGCTTTCTTTTCGATATTAACAAATGTACATGTAATAATAGGCTATATAACTATTCTAATGAAACCTATAACCATAACCATTACGATGATAAAGGACAGTCAATAAAATCTGTCGAAAACGTCAACATTTATTATATACAGCAGCTAGTTATTTATCAGATAATCAGAGCACTCCCGTACTATATACAGCATTGATATCCCTGATGTAAATACTACAAATAAGTCTTCGCCTGGGTATATCTGGGTAATGTATAAATCTCCGTAAATATACTACAGCATTAATATCCCTGATATAAATACTACAAATATGTCTTTGACTGGGTATATCTCGGCAATGTATAAATCTACGCTTATTGTGCACACAAAATCACAACTTCTTTTAAGCACAGCGTAATTACAAGCTCACATTAAGACGGTGAGGAAGTCCGTGTAAGATAAATGATTTATATTCTTATGCCGTTAATTTATGTCTTGGCAGTGACACATTAGAATTAATCAAATACATGTTTAGCATTATTACATCCTGGTACTGAATGCAGCTGTGTAAATCAAATACACGTATCGATTTCTGTATTATTAAACTTTATGTTTAATGTTTTATTTACACTGTGTGTTAAGTCGTGCTTGAGTGCGTAAACAGTAGTGTCACGTATGGTAGGAGACCTTCTTCATTCAGTGTAGCACCCATTAGTGCGTAAACAGAGGTGTCAAGTATGGTAGGAGACCTTCTTCATTCAGTGTAGCACCCATTAGAGGAACATCATCTGAAAAGCTAGATGAATGGCTGTGTATATTTCTGAAACTCGTAAAATAGTGGTATATTCCTGAAACCCGTAAAATAGTGGTATATTTCTGAAACTCGTAAAATAGTGGTATATTTCTGAAACTCGTAAAATAGTGGTATATTTCTGAAACTCAAGGAATGGGGTAAATTTCTGAAACTCGTGGATTGGTGGTATATTTCTCAAACTCGTTAAATGGCGGCATATTTCTGAAACTCCTGAAATGGAGGTAAATTTCTGAAACTCATGGAATAGTGGTATGTATTTCTGAAACTCGTGGATTGGCGGTATATTTCTAAAACTTGTTAAATGGCGATAAAGAGGTATGGCGCATATTGGCGTGTTTCGACCTAATGGTGACCATTTTCAAAATCAAAAAAATATTGTTAAAAACAGTTTTTGAAAACAAACCTTAAATCTATAACATATAAAAATTCTTATTTGCGAAAAAATTGTTTGTTCATTGCAATGGATATTTCATTAAGTGACCGTAATTTTGCATCATCGGGCTTTTTGCAACTTTCGAGGGGGTAACGGGAATTTTCGTACCGATCCATTTTCGTACCTGGGAATTTTCGTCCGGGTAGTTTCGTACTAAAAATATAATGTCAATATTTTCATTCATTTTATCATTATTACTCATAATAATTCTCACATCCATTCTTATTCACATTTCTCATTTAGGATTTTGTTGGATTTCTATGTGTTGAAATCGTGACTGTCGCGTTCACGCTTCACTGCTCGCAGACGCGTGTCTAGGCCAATCAATTAATTAGCTAATCAATTATCACTTAGTTATCTGACACCTGGTAAATGGTTAAACAGTTAAAGGACATGTATTACTATGAAATATCTATGTTATTTTGAAATTTTTGATGTCTGATAGTATTTGTTGAATGTTGATGCACATTAACGATTATTAACACTTACCTTATTTAGTACGACCGCATAAACAGAAAGCCATACAGGGAAAAATAGCACGAAACGTTGGCTTTATTTTAAACAATTGAAGATACCAAGACAAACAATCGCCACATATTTTATATAATATTTTAATCGATATTCCTTATATCATTATTTATTGGTACGAAAATTCCCTGGAACGAAAACGATTTAGTACGAAAATTCCCGGATTCGTTTTCCCGCATTCATATCATTTTTTGACATACACAACATGTAGAGCGCATCGGAAGACCAACTTTTACAATGTCTTATTTTATTCTATGTACCAAAAGACAACTAAAATCCTATTCTTAAAAAGTGGTCCTCCGATGCGCTGGTATCGAAAAATTGAAAAAACGTAGTTGATAAAATATTTTAATTTTCGCATTAACTAGACTGACTATAACATAAAGTTCACAATCCCATAAGTCCGCATAGCTCATATGGTAGAACCATCGCTTAGCAACCGGAAGGTTCGGAGTTCGAATCACCAAGATGTTAGCTGCGATAACGTAGCTCTGGACGACGGACGGACAATTTCTGACAGATGGTCGTCGTCAGAGCTACGATTCCCTCCCATTGCTCGTAATGTAGCAAAACAGTGAACCTCGAAAATGCTTCAAATAGCGGATATCGTTTAACTTTGGAGTAATAGTTCGTATAATTAAACATTTCTAATACAATTTTGCAATGTATTAGCCTACCGTCTAATCTAGAAATCTTTAATTCGCATATTCTGATATCATACTGCTCGGAGTTGTCTCTGTGATCCGCCATGATACTTCTCGAAGAACTCTCGCGAGGATTCTAACCCAAATATGGAACCCGTGATCCATATATGGATGAAGCTACTACGATAAATAAATACATAATCAGAGATATTTAACCACTCTTTTGTAACTCTTGTGAAGAAAGCGAATCTTACTTTGCGTAATTAAATAATTTCAGAATGAATTGACCTTCCTTACCGAGATATATTACTCCGAATCTGTTTTTCTGTTGAAATCTCGCGGGAAACCTCATTAGCATCAATTTATTTTGATTTCCTTATAAGGAAATTGACCTTTACACTTGTCACGCCGTGCACGTTAAAGATCCTCTGCTGGTATTCGAACAAGAGTAGGCTAATTGCTAGCCGCCACAGAGTATAGGTTCATATAGGTCTAGATTAGGATAACGTAGGGCATTAAGGCAATTCAGTGACAGGTCAAAATTTTTTTTATTTTTTTTAGACATAGAGATAATCGTCTATCCCTCTCATATTAGATCATTTGGCGATGACGAAATGCGAAATTGCTCCCTATTTAGTGCCCCGACCGACCCACCCCTTTCCCCTTAGTGTCCTAGGCTCGGTTATAACCGGAACAAGGACGTTAAGCCCCATCAATCAATCAATCACTTGTATCAAAGATGGCGGTATGTTTGAACCGATATCTCCGTGTGTCTTGCTCGTTTTGGATTTTACTATTTATTGTCAAACATTTGAAGTAATGTGCAGGTTTGTTGCTTGAATATTCATAATAGATACCAGAATCATCAATTTACATGTGTTTTTTTATCCGAGAAAATTTTTACCACTGCTAATACAGCCCGATGTGAATCACATCGGGGCTTGCTACACTATCGGCAATGGGAAGGACTTCATACCCTGCCGGAGAGCAGTGTAGGCAGGGTATGAATATTCGTTCTACCAAGATGTATCTTACTCATATTTTGCTATGTTTCTAAGAATAAAACCATATAATTTTTCTTTGTCATATTTGAAAGAATTTGTTTTAACATTAAACGCGTATTCAATATAAAATTTTAAGTATCAAGATACATGTAGAAATGTTGAGATAGAAATTTTTAACTTGGATGAAAAAGAGTAAAATCATAACCGATTTACTCCATATCATTCAAAGTAAAATGTAAATGAACTGCAGCGTCGACCACAGGCATACATGGATGAGTAGTGTAAAATTCCTATTTAACATGTCAATTTAACTTAATTTCATATGGTATTGATTGACTACAAACATGTAATCCGTTCACAACACACAGCGCGCCAATGGACCATGACGATCTATTTTGGAACTGTGGGAATCACTGTGGTCACGTGATACTTTTACCTGTATTTTTAGCCCAGACTATCGCTGTACGTGGCCTAGGTCAGGATAAGCGGAAAACGACCATACCTCTTTCTGAAACTCGTTAAATGGCAGTATATTTCTTTTACTTATGGAATGGCGAAATATTTCTGAAACTCATGGAATGGTGGTATATTTCTGAAACTCGTTATTAAAATGGCGGTACATGTATATTTCTGAAACTCGTTAAATGACAGTATACTTCTGAAACTCGTAAAATGGCGATATATTTCTAGAACTCGTAAAATGGCGGAATATTTCTGAAACTCCTGGAATGGCGGAATATTTCTGAAACTCCTGGAATGGATATATATTTCTGAAACTCGTGGAATGACGGTCCATTACAAACGGAAGCAAATTTCAAAAGCAATGTTTTATATACAAGACTTGTCCGTAAATCAGCAGGTTATTGCCCCGACGTTCTTTAAGTAAATATAACATTTTTCTTCTGGGTACATGTATGCAATATAATATTGTAGTCTGTCGATTTACTTGTGTTTTATTTGATATATATCTGTAGTCTCCTAATTGTGTATGTTTTATTCCATGTAATTTGTTGGAATGAAAAGAAAATGTATCCCTTAATTACTATTTTTGCTCTATTTAAATGGCCTATGTTTAAACTTCTAATCACGGCAATCCTATTCACATAAACATTGATCGCCCATCAAATGCTTGACATTGTTTGCATTGTTTGTTAAGGAAGGTATTGTATGTCATAAACTTCAAAATAGGACCAATCTACCGACGACACGAAAACATCAGTAGCTATCATTTCGCTAAAAAGTTTACAGTTAGCGTCAGTGAGGACATTGTTGTAGTTAAAAGCTTCACAATTGATATTTCTCAGACATTGATCTCCACAGTCAATCGTACTCTCACTCCGTACCAGATCAACTAGCGACTTTGTGGTCTGGCGAAGTTTGGTGTCGACGAAGGTGATGGATGCCCCCTTTTGGGCGACCAGGGAATCTACAGAGATATAACACATCACAATGACCAATCAGTTATCTCAATCATATATTTAGTGTCAGTAATTAGGTCGTTAATATATTAAGTTTGTTATCACATATAAGTTCAAAAACATACATAGCATGAAAATGCTTACAAGTGTTTCAAACATCGGAAAACGCAATATTAAGAGCAAGATTAAAAGTGAAGTGAATAAGTAAAGGTTATAAGAGCGAGTTCAGTTAAGAATTTAACAGGAATGTAAACTAGCGACAGTTCAAAATGGAAGCGACCTAGGTGATAAAGGTAAATTCGACGAATGATAGCTTACCGTTATATATGCATTCGTTTATTGGTTCCCATACAAAGCTGTCGTTGCATGTAATTATTTTGACCTCACTGCCATCAGGAAAGTGACTGTGTTTTGCACAACTGTACGTGGCAATGGTTGTGTTGATAAGGTTCATTGTCGAATGTTTGACAGTTGGAGGGTCACTACAAATGTAGGCTGTGAAAAACCACAAAAAAAAAAAAAAACAGAATACAAAAGAGTACTTACAAGTTAGCTTAAACGACGACCACCCACATTTTATTACCCAGATCTTCAGATCACGGTGCATTATCACAGAAAGTTGGCCTTCCGTAAGTGCCATGGTCGAGAATTTAAAGCGAACAGGATAAGATACTTCTAGAACATACCTTTTATCCTGTAGCTATTGTTATTGCTTATTTTCTAGGAACGATAACTACAAACGTTTGCAGTAACTTATGTAATGTTTTTTTCTGCATTATAAACAACTTTAAAAACTCTGAGAAAAGACGATTGCTATTATCAGTGGTTTTATTGTGTGTACTTACAAGTGCATGATGCTATGATTGACTCCCATTCACCGTCAGCTCCGCATACGGAAGTCAGACTGTATGTGTCCACGGCAAAACGCATGCTACTGAAGCACGTATAGGTGACGTTGGCTCCATATGTATGTGCATTATCTGTCAGCAATGTGTTAGCAATAGGAGGAGGTGTTCCACAGTCTATCACTATCCACGCGATAAAACAAATATGTCGATGAAGGCATCGTAAGGCAAGTGTTTCTGTTTACGTTCAATTATTAATATGTACAAACTTACATAATAACATATGACTGGGGTTGTTCAACCCAGAACGCAATAATCAGAATACTGAGCAAGACACTGTTGTAAGTAAATTTTAATATGTCATATTGGATATGCACTGTAGCGTTAATAAAGATTTAATTCTTTTATATATGTCGGATCCTGACCGAAGATAAAAAAAAGTTTCTTAACTGATTAAAATATGATGTGATATTAGTGCCGTAGATGCCAGCAATGTCTAGCCTTAAAGAGAAATTGTCAGAAGCAATGTCTTAGTATGTCTGCTACTGATGTCCAGCCTTGACAGGAGACGTCTTATTTTGATTGGTGACAAGGAACTACCTGTCAAATTTCGATTAAAAATGCTAAGGATATATAATCCTTGTTGACTGATATTCTATACTCTAAGAGACACATACGTGTAAGTGTTATAGCCGGATGTTATTAGCTCTCCTGGTCCCAAGGACCAGGCTGAGCCATACTTTAGCTGCCGTCGTCCGTCCGTCAAATATTTCTTCAAACCGCCTCTTCTTAAATGCTGACTATAATTTTACTTGTTTTAGCTGGATGTACAGGTGGTGGCCATTAAAAACTACGCATGATGGGCAAAAAGTGGTCGTTTTGGCTATATTGCTATAAACGACTTCTTCCCCAGAACTATGCACTGGATATCACTCAAATTTGACTTGAAGTACCGTAGGTGGCAGGGATGCAACATTGCACAAATGATGTCCCAACAGGGATCTGAGGGTTAAGCCAAACACGGGAAATAGGGAAGTGTAGCCAAATTACTTATATTAAGCATCATTGGGTGAAGCTAGATAGTTTTTCCCCCACTGTATGGTAATGAGTGTCAAATCTCAAACTCTGGAAAGTATATGTATAATATAGTCTTTTGTCATAATCACTAATATTCATATGGGCGATACAGGCCCTGTTGGGTCTCTTGTTATTCAGATAGTGAGCTTTACCTGATCCTGACATTAATACTATGCAGGTGTATCGTCCTCTACCACACGAGATTCGTCCTGATTACCAGGTGTTTTACCATGGTTAAACGGATTACCAAATCAAATCTTGGAGTCTCACCTTGACAGACAGGGATGGTGCTGTTCCAGGTTTTATCTCCCTGACAGAGGATTGTCTCATTTGTGGCGCCCTTCGTCGTAGTGAATCCGATGTTGCAAGTTAGCACTACCTCTGTGTTGTATATAATACTTGGTGTGCTGACCGTACCATTAGGGAAGTCAAAATCTGGACAGCTGATAACTTTAAACATACAGCATAGTTTAGCTTACATGTACAATATCTCGCTATGGATATTCGCCATTTGATTTTACGTCGTTGTATTTTAAAGCAGCATACAAGCCTATCCTAACGTTCTCGGTGCATTAATTACTGTAAGCCGATGCATATTTGATCTTTTTAAACTTAAATGTATTCAGTCGAAATGGTTTGATGTAAACAGTTATAATAATGTTTAATAAAGATCAATCTAATCAACATTATGTTATTAAATGCTCAGTTGACGGACAATAAACTATGTAAACCGAAAATATCAACACACGTTAGATCAAATTATAAATCTAAGACCTAGAAATATGCATATCGTTAAAATTCAAATCACGAATTGAATGAAAACTAACAGGTAAATGTCGACATGTGTTTTGTCGCTTTAATAAAGCATCGGTCAACACTGATATTGTCATTTATTTGAATCTAATGTTGACGCCAGTTCTTTAATGACTTATTTACGTATGTATATCTGTTAAAGTGCCAGTGCAAGTAGTTAGGTTTTAAAAAATGTAGTCTAATGCCAGTAGTGTAGTGCATTTGTTAAGCATATGTAGATGGAACTGTGAAATTTGAATGAATATTTCAAGAGATAAATAATATTCAATCAGCATTGATCAAAAGGTATCATATACGCCTAACATACTAGAATATTAGTATTATTATTGAATATAGTAAAGAGGACGATCGAGGGTAGTCAGGTAGCACAGTGGTAACACACTTGCCTTTCACATAGGTGGCCGGGGTTCGATTCCCCGATCGGACGTGAAAAGGTATGGGGTCACCTGCCCGACCACGTGGGTTTTCCCCAGGTACTCCGGTTTCCCCACAGTAAGACCCTCGCGCGTTTCAATCAGGGCCAACAAGCGTGATTAATATAAGTTAATATAACTTGTTCCGCAATTGTTGTAAACTAAATAAAGTTTACATTTACATTACGAGGACGATTAACCAAGTGAAGTAAGTGTATTCCGGTCAAGGTGATCGCTATGTTAGGATGTCTATTAGACCGTATTGCTTGCGTGTTCCGTCCATTCGGCGGAATGAGTTGTGGTCATGTGACCAATTTCACTACACGTTAATTTTGCATTTGTCGCGTATTACATTCGCAACAGTACAAAACAGGTAAACGAATATAGTTCTTGAAAATGTCGTAAACGGTCTTAATGTAAATCATATAACATTAACTAGCATTCTACCGATATATGTACATACGAATGCTATTCTGGTCAATCAGTCCTCTTTCACACCGTAGAGAATCACCCTTACATTCCCCATTTTTCCGACGATAAGAACGAAATGTCATCGAAATGATCAAAACAATCTACAAGTCTCTGTATCTGTTACGTGTCATGTCGTGCAAGTAATGAATGATCACTAGAAAATGCCATTTTATTTAGAGACGTTCGGATATAGTTAAGGTTCCTTGAATGCAATTATTAGTCGGACGCTGCCCTGGCCTGTTACATGTAGTTATATAATCAAGACACCGATAAATAGGCCTACTTCATGTAGATTTTGACAAGAAACATCCACAAGAATATCAATATTTTCATGTGATAATATTAAAATAATAAATAAATAAAAAAAAATTAATAATAATCAGATGAAAAAAGATTATCTTGACAAAATGATGCGGAAGCTTGTGCGTACTGGCGTACGCCTGGCTACGCGCCTGATGCATAAGACATTGCAGAATATCAATGTATCACCGAAAACTCGTTCATAGCTGTATCTTAAACACATATAATTCGAAAGGTGATTTTTTTCATCTTTTGAACTTTGGTGATGTTAAGTAGTTTGTTTAGTTAATGAAAATAGAATATAGAAGTAAATTTGCAACGCCTGTTTTTCGCTTAGTAAATGTGTTGTAAAAGCGATCATGTGACTACATCACATTTGGCCGATTGGAAGAAACATGCAATGCATTAAACATATTGGGATGTAAAACTTTGTTTACGTTTTGTATCTACGTTTTTATCCCAGAGGAGCAACTACATTGCCTAATAGTTAAATTTAAGAACGAGAACATAACACAAAAACCAACAAACAAACAAATAAACAAACAAAAAAACACACACACATATTTGTCAAACAAATGTCGCATACTAGCTTTGTCCTCATATCGCGTCATCATGACTACACTGAATTTTACTAACTTGTTTTTTTGGAGATCTTTTCTTAGACCTGTGATATGCTTTGTATAGATGTACATTCAAAAATAAATTGCAGTGTAGTTATTTATGTAGGTTTCTTACAAGGAGATAAACATACTTACTTCTGCAGTAGTCACCTAGATCACCATGCCATAAGTAGTCATCCCCACATGTGATGTTCCTGACGGTTGTATTATCCAGGAAGAACTCGTGACCAGCGTCACATGTATACAGTATAGAGGAAGAAACAGTGAACACATCAGGCACATGCGCAAATGAAGTCACGTTGACGCTTCCTGCCACTGCACTTGGTGGGTTACAGCTGACCTCTATGAAGATTATATAAGAGTTCCATTAAGTTAAATTACCGAAAAAACAATATTTAGGATATAAACAGTTATCATCAATAAAATTATATGAATTCAACTGTAACGGAAGTACCATGGATTTGACTGATTTTAGGAATCGATTTTATAATTATTTAACATCGCAGCCTTTAGGTAGCAGGATTCAGGATTACTAAGAGAAGCAGAAACCCCAAGTATTCTTATAGGTTTCATGTCCAAACCGGAAATTAACCGTCATTAACAGACACTCGCTGAAATCTATCCCCTACTATCCCAGGCCAGAAATTGACAAGAAGAACCGCTGAAATCATCTCGCGACCAGTTATAGAGATAAAATTGTTGGATAAACATGCTTGGAATGTGATAGTTACCGTAAAGTCTGTGGACTTCAGCTGCGAAAGGCTCAGAGTTATCGCAATCAACTTGACCAAGCTGGCCATAGCTTAATTTTGCATGGCAACTACATTCAGAGGATATAACATCTGAAAGAAAAGAAAACAACAATCCTTTAAAAAACGAAACATATTAAACTGAAATTAACGTCATTATCATATTGTTAACATGTTTCCATGACATGCCTGTTGTTTTGTCCCTGAGTTCCTTTTCCAATTTTTGTAAGAAATATGTTACCTTTATAAATTTGGAATTTGTATAAGGAATGAAATTTATTTTTTCAATATCCAGAACGATTCATGGTGACTATGTCAAGAAAGCCAAAGTTGCTATGACCTCATAGATGTTTAAGGCTTCATCTTTTATATTCCCATTATGAATTGTACTTTACTAAGAGAGAAAGAACAGTCGTTTTAGCGGGAAATGTCGGACCATTCTACAACATTTACCCTGTATGATTTTAGGAGTGATTTTTATGTTTTGAACATTTTGGAGACCGTAACAACATTTAATTTATGTGCATATTACATAGATCTTGTTTACCTAAAAGAATACGAGAACAAACAATCCGACAGCCTGACAGCAGGGAGTACTAACCATGGTAACGCGGTCCTCACCATTATTACACACTGTGACGGCGGAGAGTACTACCCGTGGTAACGCGGTCCCTGACATTACTACACACTGTGACGGCGGAGAGTACTACCCGTGGTAACACGGTCCCCGACATTACTACACACTGTGACGGCGGAGAGTACTACCCGTGGTAACACGGTCCCCGACATTACTACACACTGTGACGGCGGAGAGTACTACCCGTGGTAACACGATCCCCGACATTACTACACACTGTGACGGTGGAGAGTACTACCCGTGGTAACGCGGTCCCTGACATTACTACACACTGTGACGGCGGAGAGTACTACCCGTTGTAACGCAGTCCCCACCATTACAACACACTGTGAGAGCGGAGAGTACTACCCACGGTAACGCGGTCCCCTACATTACTACACACTGTGACGACGGAGAGTACTTCCCGTGGTAACGCGGTCCCAACCATTATTACACACTGTGACGGCGGAGAGTACTACCCGTGGTAACACGGTCCCCGACATTACTACACACTGTGACGGCGGAGAGTACTACCCGTGGTAACACGGTCCCCGACATTACTACACACTGTGACGGCGGAGAGTACTACCCGTGGTAACGACGTCCCCGACATTACTACACACTGTGACGGCAGCCAATAATAAGAGTAACGATATAACCTAACTTTAGACATGTTAAATCTTTGATAATAACAGTACTTACTATAGCTATAAAAGGGTACTGTATTACCACATTTTGTTGCACAGTCGGCCTGACTTCCTATAGAGGCATGGCGTTGGACTTCCGCGGTATTTGTTGTGTTGAAGACAGCGTAACATCCCATGTGTGTACTCGCATCTACAAAATATAAGCAAACAAAAACACAATGTAAAATTACCATATCAAAACATGTTTTTCGCCATTAATTGAAAATCATAATTATCGCTACATCAAACTAACATGTATTTAAAACAATTGCGAAACTAATATTAACATATCTTAGTCACGCTTGTTGACCCGGGTAGAAATGCGTTATGGTTTTAGTGTGGGAGGAAACGGGAGTACCCCGGGAAACCCACGTGGTCGGGCAGGTGACCCCATACCTTTCCCGTCCGGTTAAGGAATTGAAGTCCGACCGCCTAGGTGAAAGGCAAGTGTGTTGTCCTTATGTCAACCGACCACCCAGAACACTGACATTAAATCGTGTTGTTTTTTTTGTTTTTTTTAAATAAAGCGATATAACGAGAGGACATGTGAACTTCAGAAATATGTACGCATTGAAATATGTGAACAGCATTGAAAGTATGTACACCATTAAATGTATGTACACCATTGAAAAAGGACTTGAGGCAAGATTGTCTTCTTCATCGACATCATTGTAAAAATTCAGGAGGTGCTATGGTCTTAAAATGGACACAGGAATCACCTGATACACGTGACACCACGAATACGATATTATATCAACTTAACTGTGATTTGTTAGTTCCTTCGATCTGAAAAGTAAGAGTTATCTATCTGGAAACAGACAATTCATAATAGAGAAAAAGGTCATCATTTTCATCAAAGAAGTTAGTGTTCATGATTAAGAAAATATCTTAACCGATCTACTGGAATTGATACAGTGTAGTAACGCCATAATTCAATTAATGATACATTGTCCGTACGGTAATGAATACTTGTTATGTCTACAGATGTATACCAATGTCCACTGTGATACAATTTATGATACATTGTCCGTACGGTAATGAATACTTGTTATTCTACATATGTTTACCAATGTCCACTGTGATACAATTTATGATACATTGTCCGTACGGTAATGAATACTTGTTATTCTACAGATGTATACCAATGTCCACTGTGATACAATTTATGGTACATTGTCCGTACGGTAATGAATACTTGTTATGTCTACAGATGTATACCAATGTCCACTGTGATACAATTAATGATACATTGTCCGTACGGTAATGAATACTTGTTATGTCTACAGATGTATACCAATGTCCACTGTGATACAATTTATGATACATTGTCCGTACGGTAATGAATACTTGTTATGTCTACAGATGTATACCAATGTCCACTGTGATACAATTTATGATACATTGTCCGTACGGTAATGAATACTTGTTATGTCTACAGATGTATACCAATGTCCACTGTGATACAATTTATAATACATTGTCCATACGGAAATATTTCAATTTCTACTGAAGTTGGACTCAATGAAACTACCAAACTTAATATGTTTCATTTGCTCATGAATTTGACCAGATTAACACTGATCGGTGCGTATGAATATATGGTTAAAATCCTTCCGCGGAACGATTTCACTTTTTCTACATTGTTGTTATAAACATAGAATAATTATTAAAATTATCAAATTGATAATGTATTCTTGTATTTTAAGAAAGACCAGATACGCTAAATACTTCTATTTTGACAAAATAATGCTGTTTTTAATCCTAATATTGCGGACTATTTTACTCGACCGACTAGATATGCACAATCCGGAACTCCTCGGGCTTTTCCGCATTTGGACTTACACAATCTTCGAGACATTAATATCTAGACTGACCTTTTTATTAAAAAAAAAAACCAATTGAAATATAAGGATTGAATCTTGATTTGGTCGATTTCATGGGGTCATGAATTGAGTTGCTTCAGTTCATGTTGAATTTGTCTCAAGAGCAACTCAATTCATGACCCCATGAAATCGACCAAATCAAGAATCAATCCTTAAATGAATACTTGTTATGTCTACAGATTGATACCAATGTCCACTGTGATACAATTAATGATACATTGTCCGTACGGTAATGAATACTTGTTATTCTACAGATGTATACCAATGTCCACTGTGATACAATTTATGATACATTGTCCGTATGGTAATGAATACTTGTTATGTCTACAGATGTATACCAATGTCCACTGTGATACAATTTATGATACATTGTTCCGTACGGTAATGAATACTTGTTATGTCTACAGATGTATACCAATGTCCACTGTGATACAATTTATGGTACATTGTCCGTACGGTAATGAATACTTGTTATGTCTACAGATGTATACCAATGTCCACTGGGATACCTACAATCAACGTTATACATCAGCGTTCCAAGCATCCCCAATCGGAGTGCGACGCTCGTGCCACTCGGATATATTCGGACGTATCTCGTCACAAACGGACTCGGAAATAGTACGGTTCTACTACTGGCTTTGTCGGTATTCCCAGGGAACTGCAAACATACAATTACAGAATATTTCAGTAACGATTATTAAGTTAATATGATTCATAACTTAATTGTTAATTTCTAAACAAAGAAATAAAACAAGAGGTCCAGAAAGGCCTGCATCGCCCACCTGGATATCTCACTGATCACGGCAAACTATTTGAAATTATGTTTCAAATATTTTTCTTCCTTTTTTGCCTCAGCTTCCAACTCTGGTGTAAAGGTTTCCTTTATTAGATCCCCTCTCTCTAACCCCAAGGGACCCATACCCTTTATTTAAACAACATTATATCTCCCTAGCCCATTAATGCTTCAGGCTTAATTTCATCAAAATCCATTTAATCAATTAGGACTAGTAGAGATTTAAAGGGTTTACCTCAATTTCCCCTATTGTACCCAGGTAGGGGAGGTTGGTCATTGTCACTGTTTATGCAAAATCTGTTCCCCTTCCCCCAGAATCTTTCTGACCAAATTCGGTTAAAATCCATTTTTATAACAATTAGCGAGTTAAAGGAAATGTTGACGGATGACGGGACAGGAGAGCTAAAATCATTTATGCTATCGAAATGAACAAATATGGAAATTAAAAGTATTCTACAACTTAATGATACATTTTTATATGATTTTGTAAATGTTGGATATTGTCACTTGTTATGAACATAGATCATTATATAGTAACAGCATAAGCCGCCATCGTCTCAAACAAGAATCATGTATGCTAACACCAAGAGCTTGATAATTATTTTCCAAATGAGCCTTTTCTATACCAGATAGTTCACTGGGAGTATCATATTACATTCTGAGTCAGTGGCTGAATATTAACATAGCCCTGATACAGTACACGTGATCCGTCCTGTGTACAGGAATTAGAGATTGTAACAAATATCTACAAATCAAGGCATTTATGGTGCTGCTATTATTTATAGTAATCTTTTAAAGGCCAGTCAATGTACAAAAAGACATCGGGAGCTATAATAAATTAGGATAGTCAACCAAAAATAACACCGGGGGACTATGAATGGTGGATAACCAACCAAAAATACAGATGGCGGACATCAACAAATTAACTCCAGCAACATTGAAAATGTACTGGTCGTAAGGATCATTTTGGTATTTTGTTAGCCGTTACCGAGTTACAATTATTAAAGGGATATGGTCCTAAAAGCGTGGTATTATTCCCTGCGCCAAGATGTTGGTTTGAAAATCCAGGTTTGGTGGTATGGAAAAAGCGTCCTGCGCATCAAGAATCCATTACTCACGGCAAGTTCCTAGTAAATATATCAAAATCCAACAAACAGACTACCAGTATGTCTTACTATTCGCCGTAACATGTTTACGTTATTAAATTCTTTCTTACCGAACCAATTGATTTCCATGATGAATCGACAGTACTTTTAAATCTGACCTCCAGCGCCTCGGCGTATTGGTTTGTTTCTGGATTAGGACGACCTAGAAATAAAATATCGGTGTCTTACGCCACTTCTGCAACTTAGATTAAGGTATAAGGAATCATCATTATCGCCTCAGACATTTCAATAAACTGTTCAGCATATCATAAGCCTTGTGATAACAAGTAAATAGAAATGATAACGTAAAAACAAAACAATAATGAAAGAAGATAATATGAAATAGAATAAAATAAAAATGGAGATTTTTACTACGAACAAGACTGGTGATATTCATAAATAAATTGAATTAACATCTAGAACACGAATTTTCTGCAATCTGATGGTTTGATTTATTCAGAACAAATTATAGATGCTGAAATATTTTGTTTTGTATCTTTCCGGATCTGTTATGATAAACATAGTATTTGGAATACTGCAGAATCTTTATTGAAGGAACTTTATTGGACAGAGATAGATATCTCTCAGATTTGGTTTGGTTTACTTTATTAACGTCCTATCCACAGCCATGATTTTTTAAGGACGCGCGAAGTTGTTGAGGTGGAAGAAAGCCGGTGTCCTCGGAGAAAGCCACTGGCATACACTCATAGTTTTTAATACAAGTGCTACGAAACAACTTCAATTTGTATAAATATTTGGTGTTTAAACCAATTAACCACAGATCAAATTAGTCCTAAAGTAGTATAAGCATTGTAATACGTGGTTATCGGACATATAACAACGAGACATCAGCTCCCAGGAGAACATCAGTTTTCAATATTTACCTTGAAAAAACATTCCAGTCACCATATGGTCATCACCGGGCAACTTCAACTGTATCCACGGATCCAAGTCACTCTCAGCTGGGATCCACACGGAATCGGGGCTATAAATGGCCAGCAACTCTGTTCCACTACAGTAAGAAAGTATGTATTGAATAACACTTTCGTTATGAAGTAAAGTTTTATCTTAATTATAAATCAGCTATTAAAGTAAAGAACTCCCATATTCCACACCTCATCGTGTCAACCTAATGCATTTTTCATGCAAATGCTATCTTGACACTTAATATATGAGGAAATGTTTAATAAATTCCGAATTGGTTTGGTTGAGTACGAGGTAAACTACCATACTTCCCCAGTAAAGGGTGATCTAAATAGCAGACATCGTACAAGCCGATATATCACCAATATGAAGCAATTTACGGAAATAACTTGATCAATTATTAGTATGTATCAAGGTTAATCACGGGCCTTGCTGTTGACTAGTAGTTTGTTAAGCTGTTTGTAAATTTCGACAAAACATACGGAAAATGCATGTTTCATTGGTAAACACATAGCTCATGTGTATCACATATATTTAACAAAATAACCATACCGCTTTGCACACAAGTGTACAAACACGCTATAGGACCATTTGTTTAACCCGATTTTACTTTATATACGTATAAACACTATAGTATTTTGACCTTAAAATGCAAAAGACGGTTGTGAATAATATCTCACAAATATGACAAATAAGATGACATTTAAACCAGAAATGCTCTTATGAGACACTATTCAGAAATCTAGACATGATAAGTTGTCTGTTTAAGGAAACATTATGCAACCACTGAGTTTGAAATAAAAGATGTAAAAGTCACAAATCCGCAGATTAAATATTCATCTTAAAAGCGTCCTTCTAACTGTGATCAAGTGTCTAAAAAGTATGATATAGAGCATTTTTATCATTTTACCTACCTTTATGTCATATTTGTATAATTGTATTAACAACTGTCATTGGCATTTCAAGATCAAGATTTGATCAGTATATAAAGTCGAATCCGGTCAAACAAATGCATTATTTCGTGCTAAAGACACGTGTGGGAATAACAGCATGGTTATTTTTGAGGTTGGATTATTTTTGGGACTTACAATTGTTCGCTGATGAATTTTACCACAAAAACACTTTCCATATGGATCTGCTAGCATCAACAGCAAATTTATGACGATTATGAGAAACTAAATGTCCAATCTTTTTGGTATGTTACATAATTAGTCATGTGCACAGAAGCGGTGCCAATTAGGGTCATTCTGCAGCCCCTAGGTGATAAGCATAATATTTTTGAAAAAGATGCTTTAAGGTCAATTGCATATAATATGCTGTTAAAATATCCATCGTTTCAGGGCTTAAAGATATTTCAAGGGTTGTTAAATGCAAATGCCACCCTTCGAGCTGATAAAAACTCAATATTTGAAATAAAATGATATGTTCTTTAAAAAAAGAATCTAATATCGTCTCGGAGAAACTAAAATGTTAGAACCTGGAAAAGTAGGTCACAGTAACATTATTTTACGTCTGCTCTGTTTACGTTGCAAATATTTAAGAAAGACTAAAATGAAAATCCATGAACCAGTCGCAAGTAACTATTCAACAGATGTCATGCCCTGCATTTTGATCAGTATCTATATTCGACAAATCGCCTAAAGGATCACCTAGTGCATTATAAGATGTAATTAACTTAATTCTTGAGACAAGTCTGATTTTAAACATACAAATTGAAAATGATCGCTAGCGGGTGATGCTGCGAGCATTTACTCGGTAAACTATAGTTAAACCCTATCCCAGAGGCATGGGGGTTGAGGGGCGAGGTCACAACTTGAATTGTCAGCGCCACCTCAGCTTATCAGCGATAAAAGTATATATTTAGTGAAACAGTAGCAACCAACAACACTTTGTGGGGTTAAAATATATACTCAGTAATTGATCACCTTTCTAGTGGCTACGGGGATGCAGAATCAACAAATTGGCTAGGGTATATGTTTAACCTTTGTGGATATTTGTTAGTTTTTAAAATTCAATAGTTGTTTTCCGTATAGATAACTTGTAAAATCACCTTAATAAAGCAGGAACGTGAGGAGGTTCATAGGAGCTGGCCGTCATGGAATCTCCTGTAACCACTATAGCATGAAAAACTGAAAAAAACACAAGAAAAAGTTTATGCTTTTGGACAAAGTTTCAATCTGACCTGAAAAGCAAGAGCAAAGAATAAAAAGTTGAGTTGAATATTATAAGTGGAAATAGCAAGAGGAAAACTGAACACAAGTAGAAACTAGAGACTGGACACAGGGGATAACTTAGTACAGAGGGAGACTGGACACAAGGGGATAACTTAGTACAGAGGGAGACTGGACACAGGAGGATAACTTAGTACAGAAGGAGACTGGACACAAGGGGATAACTAAGTACAAAGGGAGACTGGACACAAGGGGATAACTTAGTACAGAGGGAGGCTGGACACAAGGGGATAACTTAGTACAAAGGGAGACAGGACAGAGGGGGATAACTTACTACAGAGGGAGACTGGACACAAGGGGATAACTTCGTACAAAGGGAGACTGGACACAAGGGGATAACTTCGTACAAAGGGAGACTGGACACAAGGGATAACTTAGTACAGAGGGAGACTGGACACAAGGGGATAACTTAGTACAGAGGGAGACTGGACACAAGGGGATAACTTAGTACAGAGGGAGACTGGACACAAGGGGATAACTTAGTACAGAGGGAGACTGGAAACAAGGGGATAACTTAGTACAGAGGGAGACTGGACACAAGGGGATAACTTAGTACAGAGGGAGACTGGACACAAGGGGATAACTTAGTACAGAGGGAGACTGGACACAAGGGGATAACTTAGTACAGAGGGAGACTGGACACAGGGGGAGAACTTAGTACAGAGGGAGACTGGACACAGGGGATAACTTAGTACAGAGGGAGACTGGACACAAGGGGATAACTTAGTACAGAGGGAGACTGGACAGAGGGGAATAACTAAGTACAGAGGGAGACTGGACACAGGGGGATAACTTAGTACGGAGGGAGACTGGACACAAGTCGATAACTTAGTACAGAGGTAGACTGGACACAAGTCGATAACTTAATACAGAGGGAGACTGGACACACGGGGATAACTTAGTACAGAGGGAGACTGGACACAAGGGGATAACTTAGTAGAGAGGGAGACAGGACAGAGGGGGATAACTTACTACAGAGGTAGACTGGAAACAGGGGATAACTTAGTACAGAGGGAGACTGGACACAAGGGATAACTTAGTACAGAGGGAGACTGGACAGAGGGGGATAACTTAGTACAGAGGGAGACTGGACACAAGGGGATAACTTAGTACAGACGGAGACTAGAGACAAGGGGATAACTTAGTACAGAGGTAGACTGGACAGAGGGGGATAACTTCGTACAAAGGAGGGAGACTGGACAGAGGGGGATAACTTAGTACAGAGGGAGACTGGACACAAGGGGATAACTTAGTACAGAGGGAGACTGGACACAGGGGATAACTTAGTACAGAGGGAGACTGGACAGAGGGGGATAACTTAGTACAGAGGGAGACTGGACACAAGGGGATAACTTAGTACAGAGGGAGACTGGACACAGGGGATAACTTAGTACAGAGGGAGACTGGACACAAGGGGATAACTTAGTACAGAGGGAGACTGGACACAAGGGGATAACTTAGTACAGAGGGAGACTGGACACAGGGGGATAACTTAGTACAGAGGGAGACTGGACACAAGGGGATAGTTTAGTACAGAGGGAGACTGGACAGAGGGGAATAACTAAGTACAGAGGGAGACTGGACACAAGGGGATAACTTAGTACGGAGGGAGACTGGACACAAGGGATAACTTAGTACAGAGGGAGACTGGACACAAGGGATAACTTAGTACAGAGGGAGACTGGACACAAGGGGATAACTTAGTACAGAGGGAGACTGGACACAAGGGGATAACTAAGTACAGAGGGAGACTGGACAGAGGGGGATAACTTAGTACGAGAGGGAGACTGGACAGAGGGGATAACTTAGTACAGAGGTAGACTGGAAACAGGGGATAACTTAGTAGAGAGGGAGACTGGACAGAGGGGGATAACTTACTACAGAGGTAGACTGGAAACAGGGGATAACTTAGTAGAGAGGGAGACTGGACACAAGGGATAACTTAGTACAGAGGGAGACTGGACAGAGGGGGGTAACTTAGTACAGAGGGAGACTGGACACAAGGGGATAACTTAGTACAGACGGAGACTAGAGACAAGGGGATAACTAAGTACAGAGGGAGACTAGAGACAAGGGGATAACTTAGTACAGAAGGAGACTGGAGACAGGGGGATAACTAAGTACAGAGGGAGACTGGACACAAGGGGATAACTTAGTATTGTGCAGCAATGCTTGTGTGCAAATTGACTGTTATTTTTCCACCAAAAAGTCTTTCCTTGGTGGTAGTAATATAATCTATTATTAAACTTTTAAGAATTCGGGTCAAGTTGTGAAGTTTATAACGTACTTTCCCAGAAGCATGCCACCATTATTGGATTGTTATCTTGGGGTCGAATCATAAAATGACCATATATCCAGATGCCGTAGTCCATCAGCTGGTGGCAGTCGGAGGCCAGGTTAGAGGCATAGTGTGCTGATGATAAAACATATCAAAAGTTGTTAATGTAACACACCAAATACAAGGGGATCACAAAGTAACCTTTATTTTAAATATCAACTATTAAGTCATCTATGTCATCGATCAGTACGGCTAAAATGTCACACATAGCTTACATTCATTCAGTAAGAGAGAAACATTATCCAAAAACTAGTTTGATTTCTCCTTGAGATTATGCAATAATATTTACATTATTGCATCTACAGGAACAGACAATATCAAAATCTATATTCAAGCTCAACTTCATAGCATGGAAAACTTATGTATGCTGGAAATTCTTTATTCTCTGTATACGTTATTGAGACATCAACATCTCTACTTAATACAATAGGTGTATAAATATTACTAAGGGATGTGACCACGATTCAGTATAAACTTTCCTTCATTATCAACTATCATCCAGTATAAATTTTCCTTGAGTATAAACTTTCATTGATTATAAACTTTGTTTTTCAGTTTAGGCTTTTCTTCAGTATAAACTTTCATTGAGTATAAACTTTCCTTGACTATGAACTTTCTTTCAGTTTTAACTTTTCTTCAGTATTAACTTTTCTTCAGTATTAACTTTCCTTCGGTATAAACTTTCATTATCTTCGTGGTTGCAATGGAACTAACATTGTTGTATTTGTAATTACTATATCATTGTTACATGGGCCTAACACGAAATTTCGTACCCGCGAAATAATTTGGAAGCTCCAAGTCACGAAAGAAAAAAATAATGTTATAGAGTAATGCAAATTTGGCTTTCTCTGGTTCCTTTAGATACCAATTTGCTATTTCACAACTCTGATTTTAATTGTTAGCGGTAGATCGTGTAAACCTCATTGAAGCACATTAAAACCACTGCGTGAAAAGTCTCTATGAAAGTGTATTTGGAAAAAAAAACTAATGGGTCCCAAATGTCAACAGTTTTGAAAATCATCTATCACACTGATCATTTTTGACTACTCATGGTCGGCAAAGCAAGTTTCCCTTCACTGCGGAAAAAGTTATCTCTGAGATTATACGCTGGCTTAAGTTAACTGTTTGTGGAATTAGGTAAGCATGACGGGAAATTGAATTTTGGTACTTACAGAGTTTATACACGGAATATCTGCCCGCAAAGAGTCGTGATCCACATGTCTGGGCACTGTATCCTAAACATGCTTCACATTCGTCGCCCGACGTCCCAAACACGACCGTTTCGTCATAGCAACTGCACTCTGAGTTTCGCATGGCACTATACACAGCAGTATTATGCGCCAAGCAATACTGTACACATTGGGTTACTGTCATGTCAAATCGCAGATACGGCATTACGATTGGGGTGGACGATGGGTCAATGGATTTACACCCGACATAACCTGATTAAAAGTAGAGTTTTAAAACATTATTTTTTTCATCCATACTTGATATACATCAAATCGCCGACACACCTAAGAATGAAATTGAAACATCATTTGTTTTCATCTATACTTGGTGTACATCAACTCACCGACATACCGAAGAATGGTACTGACAGAGGGTATGATTGTTGATTTGTATCCTTCATAACTAGAATATATGTATATAATGATACGGACATTTTGAAATGTTGGTTATATAGAGCAAATAAAACATGAAATGGAGTATGGTAAGTGGTTATTTGTCCCAGTAGTGTGATAGTACCTATTTTAGACAAGTATATACTATAGTAGTTTCCTACCTGGTGATCTTTCACATATAACGCCGAATGTGCCGTTTGAATATGAGTGAAATAGACCAGTGGTTGTGTTGAATACTGTGTAAATATTTTCATCGACACTAGCATTACTTTCAAATATCAATCCGTCTCCGGTTCTCATGTAGGAATTAAAAAGTTCATCTTTTACAGAAGTCCAGAACCCGTCGACACTAAGGGACATATAGGACATTACTTCCATAAACAGTTGGCGGGTATCTTGTGTTCCAGGATAGAACAGATATCCACCATTTTTGAAACATTTCGTTTCTGCTGCCGTATACGTCATTCCGGCCAATGAAGCAAATTGATAACAAGTTCCGTTCCTGCCAAACCATCCATATGGGCAATCAGTATCGTCTGCGGATTGAAAACATTTTTATTAAACAGTCATAATGTCATCCGAATTTGTGATGATATGTCTGTTTGCTAATTGATATAAGAGAAACCATTGTGAACCAAATTAGATGGAGGACACATTTTACCCTCTTTGTTATGAAAAAATGAGATTGTTGATGCTCTAGTTTCAGATAAGTGATACAGAGAAATGTATCGTGCAATGCAAACTCAGCATTTCTTTCAATTAAATAAGATGTTTTGTCCTAAAGTATAGGGAGAAAAAAAAAAAAAAAAAACCCTGGACTTCTGGTCTTATCTTTCTAACTATACAGTCTCAAGGAATCATTAAAAATGTTGAAAATAGATTGAAATTAAGAAATTTATATTTATGTACAAAATAAACTCTATCCATAATAATTCATCCATTCTTCTAGTTGACTTTCTTAACAGATTAAGAATTAATATTGATTGGCAAAACCACCCATTCAAAACACTTTCAACCCACTTCTTTGTCACAGTGAGATTTGTATTACTTTCCCTAAATGTTTCGTTAATTTGATTATCTAAATATTGAAGTTCTTTATGCACTCTATAAGAAAATCAGAAAAGTTATCAACTGATAATGATGTCATTTCTGATAAATAATCACAAAATACAATAAGCCAATCAAACTATGGTTTATATAAAGCTCTTCTTGAAGATTCACATGTCAGTGGCTGTGACATTATATCTTAACAATTATGTCATGTTTTCTTTATATGCCCGCATCATAATTCATCACAAAGTCGACTTGTTATAGAGTGAATTCGCCCCTGTCATATTTTTGCATATATCACTCGTGCAACAAAGGCTCGCAAAGATAAACTTTATATTGAAATATTAACAATAATTAATAACAACTAAGTCAAACCTGAAGCCAAGTGCTGTGTGTCGGTCCGTCCATGCACATGTCTGTGTAAAGGTACACACTAACATGTATGGCAGTTAAGCCCCCTTTGTTATGACCTACGTTACCCTGCAGAGAATTTACGCTCTTTATATTATAATGTTATTTATCCTTAAACTTTAAATTTTAGCGTGCACCTGTCTGTATCCCGAAGGGAGGTGATTGTGTAACCAGTAGACGAGTGGAAGACGGCCAGGTATTTACCTAATGGATATTGAAGTCTTACACTCTGATATTGATTGGCACTTACCCCTCTGCTACATAGATACCAAGCACTGATATCTTTATTGATAACTTTCAATTTACACAACACAATGTTGACTTGACAAGTATATTGAAATATCTTAAACTTGATCATATACCTAGGTATATAGAATTTGCCCGTTCCTTATTATTACCAGATATGATTTGTAATACATGAATTATGTTGTAGAGATAACTTATATATTTACATACACTTGATCTTCGATCAAATTGTTTTATCGATAAAATATATTGAAACGAAAAGTACATATACTTAGTATGTTGATTTTTTATCTACACATCACCAAATTATCAAAATGCTAGGGCTAGTACATCTCCCACTCTGTAATTAAACAGTTAATTTGGTCCATTTTGATTTGTTCGACTTTCTTTCTGGGTTTCTGTATGTTTGGTGCCTTTCAACACTAAAAAACCTTAGCAGAACGGAACATTTTCAGATAAATATATTTATAGTGTTACCTTTTGATTTAAAAATAATTGTCTATTGAGATACCCTGAATTTGACATCAATGACACTATACTTTCTTTAAGACTACGGGAAACAGCTTACAACTAAGTTATCCTAATTTTTGTTTTCCTTTTTGATATAGCAACATATCTGCTTCCCATTTTGAGCTTAGATACCCATGCTAATTCTTTATTGAAGGAATTGTTTCCGTTATCACGATATCCGTAACAAATGTCGACTGCTGACGGATAAATGAACAACACAAGCTTTCGAGACTTGAAGAAGACTAGGGTAACGTTTTTATTGTTGGGATAACAATCTTATATACAAAATATTCTATTTCCTTGTGCGATATGAAGTCCGCCATGTCCGACGCTTGTTGATATGCCTAGTGGTTGTGTTGTCCTTGCCCTCTTGTTAATGGAGCTTTATTTACCAAGAAGGGCGGACACTTGATACGCTACATGTTGTCAACTATTCTAGAACATGTTAAATATAGACCATAGAAATACAGCGAATTTAAAGTCGTGAGCATGATTGAATTTCACACGACGCTGCTTATATCAAAGAGCTTATCAGAGACCTTGCAAAGCCAGACATGCAGTGTCCGCTACAGGTATATTTACGATAACAAGAACTTAACTGACCATGTCGAGTGGATATGCCCTGTGTTTTGCGTCCGTTTGATTGGTTTTTGAATTTGAAATACGGTTTTAGATATCATGTCGATAATCTCTGTTGTTTTCATATAAATACGCTGTCTTTAATGCAATGCCATTATTTATATCGTAGTATGAATCCAAGTTTGGAAAACATGAAACATCATTTATCGTATATTTTAACGTTCATGCTGAGTAGCAGGTGACATCAACACTTACCAAACAAGTTACTGCCGCATTCCTCAGTGGAATTCCCTATCCGGTAAGTACCTTTCCTCCATACGCCTGCCTTATATAGGCTAGAACAGTTCAGAGCAATATCATCATTTGCTGAAAAAATAAATATCACTATCGTAAGATTTTAGCTATTTCATAGCATAATAGTTACAAAAATACTTGGTTGCTGAAATGTTAACAGTAACTTGTAATTTCAGTATATACCCAGTTTGCTTGCTGTGAAATCAAATAGTATTTGCTCAAACGATATACTGAGTATCAAAACGCCACAATAAAAATACAAAATTCTTACATAATGTGTAGGCGTTGACAACGTCATCTTCTCCACACACCTGCAAAGAATTTCCAGGACACGTGACATTGCAAGATAAACTATTCGTCACAGATACTGCGGGTAGACTTTCTGTACAGTAGCATGCTGTTCGCTGGATCAAAGCCACTCCATCAATGGATACATTACCCATACATATTTGTTTACACAGTGTTAAATCCATATTTTGGTACTCTGATATGATTGGTTGAATGCTACTCGGTACGTTGAAGCAGCCCAAGTATTCTGAAAGAAATGTTTGGTGTTAAAAATGTGGATCATGGGCAATTAATGAGAAATTTGATATACAGCCTTTTACTGAAAACAGAATGTTCCTTATCAGTTTCTACACATAATTTCTTGACACTGACATAAATCATTGTAGTAGCATTAAATGATGCTCATTGTTCTGAACTCATCAAAGCTCCAGACAAGTTTCTAATTCATTATGAAAAAAACATTTGGTTGATTTCCAACCATGGAACTGTTGCCTATTTGTAATGTTTCGTGGTAATATTTTTAGATAGCTTTAGTACTGATATTACACAAAAAAAACTTATAACGCATATTCATAAAAAGGGGGATATATGTTTAAAAAAGTATAACGACACCCGAGCCTATACTGTAAAAATGTTCCAGAGATATAGGTCATCGACTTTTAAATTTACCATGTCGACATTAGTATAGTGATAACGAAATCCAGAAAAATCGAGACAAATTTTCGGTTGTTGGGTAAATGAAATGCTACATATACCACTACAACTATTACAATATACACAAGTAATAACTCTCACGTGTTTGAAGTTCGCAGAAATTAAACGTAGCTGTGGCTGCGTCGATCATGTTGTAGTTGTAGTCAGAGCTTAACGTTATCTCCATGACAACTGATGTATAAGGCGGAGATGGCAATGGGCGTGGAAAATAACTTGGAATTGCCCCAGTAGTCCACGTAAGGATACCTAAACCAAACTCGTCCACCAAACCAAGTCGGATTTGAGTGTGAGCGTACTTTGGATGACCTTGAAACAACAAAGTAATAACATCTTGTTAACATAAAAACTTTTGAAATTTACTTAAAAACTTCTACTGAATAGGTTTTCTTTATATTGTTGCAAGAATTTTTTGTAGATTGGTGTGCCAACACGAACGAAACATATTGTTCATTAGTTGTCTTCTGCCTCTGGTAAAGGGGAAATAATTCGTAGTAGCGAAAGATTAAGCACATCAAATCGTGATAACTGCTACATCTTCAGAAATTCCCTGCCAAACTGCTAACACGGATTAATCTTTGAATCTCCCCAAATGAGGAAATAGCCAATTTCAAATTCAAAATCTTCTGGATTCAAACTGACAAACTATATTACCGTATTTTTCCAGATCCACATCCAACAATTTGAATGAATTTGACTATAGTATGGGAATGTAGCTACATAGTTAGTAATAGTCATTTTACCTTTGAGAACCATACGAAAGAAATTGTGTTCCGACTCATCATTGATTGTCAGTAAATGTCCTCCTAGAGAGGCGCAGTGTGAGTACAATTCGTCTTGGTTCATGTTCTGGTCGATAAACAGGTAACACTTGTTTCTGTAGCCAATCCAGTCATTTGAGGGGACAGGTCGTGTTGTCTGTTGATTAAAAACAGCAGGCAGATATTTAGTTGCCAAGTAGGTGTTGTATATTCAATTCGAGATTATATATGCGTGTTTGATTAATGGGTGGGAAGAGGTGTGTTCACATTATGTTCCAAGAAAATATCAAATGTTTAATCAAAACGCCTAAATGGGAGAAAGCACATCAAAATACAAGTGAATGCCTGCTGAATATACATTATACACTTATTTTGTTTATCCATACCGTAGAAGTTACACGTTGTATTGACGCCATCTACAATGTAGCTGCCTGATCGAATTATGCCACGGTCGTATATATCTTCACACGTCTTGGAAATTGGAAACAGCCCTGAACAGAATAAACAGCAGTTATCTGTATTAAAATTGCTGTAAGTTACACAACATAATAAAGCCCCAACAGTTTATTGAGAACGGCTGAAAGTTGACACGAATCAGAAAACGCTTCACAACTTCTTGTCAGTTTGAATTATTCTGTCTGAATATGATAGCATCTAAAACATATGACGTAATTTCATAGAATTTAAAAGGAAGTTTAAGAATTAGCACAGATTTTTATTTTTAGCACATTGGTAAAAGATTGACAAAATTAAGTCTGAAATAAGATAAATATTAACATATATTTCTTTCATAGTCGTGTCTATTTGGAAAAAACAAAACAAAAACAAAAACATTTTTTTTTGCTCTGGCACCGTTGAATATCCGGAGAATCAACCAAACAGCAAATGCTAAAAGAATGTCTTACATATGATATATACAGACACCGCATTATTGGATGTTGATCCACAAGGCTGAATGTTCACGCAAATTTCCGAACAACCAGCGTCGTACTTGTTCGTAGGAGCAATAGTTTCACAGAGACATTGAGTTTCCTGAAGCATTGCGAACATATGACCAATGGCGCGACAACTTTCCACACACTGCTGCACGGACATGTAGAATTCATTCTCGATCACCGTCACCGAGGTGTTGGGCCTTAGGTAACACCCCAAATATACTTCAATGAAAAATGTAAAAATATATCAATATATATCAAGACTATTTATTTCGCAGGTTTAATTCATCACCGGTTTGTCTAATAAATAAAATTCAGTCCTAACACCGGCTACCCACTGCCTGATGCTTTTTTTTACATATGCTATCTACCATATCTACAACTTGAAGGAATTGTGAAGAGATGGTCGTGGAATCGTAGGAATCGCTACGTACATAGTTTTGCTGTCAAAATGTTGCCACGATTATTCCGAATCAATAAAAATACTTTTGAGAACGTGATAGAATATGTGAACAGATCTTAACAGAGACATAAAAAGTACATGTAGATTAGCAAGTATCAAACTAGTGTGACTTCATATCACTATGGAAATCAATCATTACCGAATTGGGTTATGATGTCAACCTTACACTTTACTTTGTTTTCTTTTCTGTCAGTGTCGACTAATATCACAGAAATCGTGATAACAGGAACAACGTATCGAATCAACTGGGACAGGGTAATATCGATGGCGAGGTAACTAGTGTGCTACCGTATAAAAAGAAGAATACATAATTTTTGCTTTCCACACTTATCATACAGCTTAGTTGTAAGCTGTCCCTGCTGGTTACCTTGTAAGTAAACCAAGTATAGCGGCTGGTGTTGATGTAGCGTCCTTGATGTCAATTTATACAGAGTATATCCGATCCTCACGTTAATGATATTACCACATATGAATATATATATAGGTCGACAAAAATCAAAACAAAAACATGGTAAAGCTACCCGTGAGAAGAATCTATTTGTTGAGCGATATTGTAAAATATTTCATTTATTATTGTAAAGTCTCTTTGACGTGTCCAGATAAGCAGTATCGAATGAAAATAAAAAAGCTAAGAGAATGACACGTATTGTTCACATGGGTATCCAATAGACTTTTAGAATATTTGGTCACCAAACCAAACAAAGATATCATCAATAACATAATAACTTTTGTCCTCAAACTGATTCCTGTTTGCATATTCGTCGTCTGTGATTTAAGTCTTCTTCTCCTTTTCTCCCTGTCCTTTACATTTAGCTGCCAATACTACCCATCATGCATGTGCGCTCAGTTTTTAAGTGCTTTTAAATGCTTTCTTATTCATATATCATCGTATGTCACATCGTGAAAGTTTGTTTTGTTGTTTAGGCGGTCTAATACAATTCATATTTTTTATTCCCGGAAACTACATGTATATTTTCTTATTGTAATTTTGTACCATCTTATAACAAAGCCTTTTTCATCAAGTAGACAAGTGTGACATCTGACCTTAAACCTTGACTTATAACAGTTAAAATTTTGTCAGATACAGATCTTGATGTGAATATGAAATACATATGTCCATAAGTTCAAGAAATATCTTGTATACAAGGTTATCACGAACGAACGAATACATAGACGCACAAAGTGATTACTTTATACCGCTTAACTAAGTGGAGTTATCAAAAGTTACCATCTATATCTATTTACAATGCATACCCTCACTCCGTTCACAAATAAAGCTCCGTTCTGAAGTGCTGCCACCCATCTTCCATTCCATAGACGGTGCAGTAAAGTAGCCCCGTTTCAGCCTTCCGGTCCCTGATAACGTTACATTTTTTATGGTTGGGCTATATTGTTGACCATTTGCCCATAAGAACTGATTGGTATAAAAACCAGTCATTTGAAGTCCAAATACCCATTCCGGGGACGAGCTGAAGAAGGTGAGGTTTCCTATGACTCCGCTTATAAATTCATCGTCCTCTGCAGTGTTGAGGACTAGCAGGTGAGAACTGTAGTTTGCACAGTATGACATCGCATCTCTGGACGTCTTCCTGCCCAACATTAGCTTATAACAGCTACTATCGCCCTTGATCCATGCGTATGAACAACCTATACGAAACAAGACATGATATGTAGTGCGATATGATGCGACATATCCAATTAGTATGCATACATATGTAATCGTATCGTCATTGAAATACATTTCACGATATACAATAATTTTTTCATTTGGTGACAATGGTTGATTAAATTAACGATTTCAGAGGATAAAAGCTTATTACCTTATTCAAATTAGTTTTTCAATGACACATATCATATAAGAGAAATATGTAATACAACACAAATTGCGTATAAACAACTAAATCACCAATACTTTAAGACCTTTGACAGGATTCCTTTACCATCAAGCCATGAGAAAACCGTTTGTTCTCAGAAAATAATAAAACAGTGAATTTTCTTTCAACAGTGAGTTTCGATTATATAGAAATTTGAGAATCAATATATGGTCCCTGACAATGACCTAGTGTGTTATTGATAAATATTGAACATTGGTCAGTTGAATTCTCATTTAAGGAATAACCAATCAAGATTAACCAGGGTGAGCTGTTAAATAGATCTGAAACTAATTCCAAAATCTTGGAATCGTGCCTTAATAAAAACCTTCTGATCGATATTTTTACCTTAAAAGTTAAAGTTAGGCATTGAATATAGCGTTTAGTAATTATTGTGCTTCGTGGCAGCGTCATTGACATCGTGATTTGGTATTCAATGTCAGTAATTTCAACGTTTTTATCGTTGCCATAAAACTCTTTTGTGTCCTTGGTTATCTATATTTTTTCAGCATCTATATCGACACTCCAGACAGAAAATCACTTGCTTTGCTGATTAGGACAACATTTCGTTTATGATCTTAGAAACATGAAATTTTTGGAGCAATGATTTCGAAATATTAAACAAAATACCGACCTCATTTTCATAAAGAAAATATATACGATAGAAAAATCAAGGAAAGAAAATATTTACATTTATACTGCAGCCCCTCTATATAACTTTATCAAGCTAACCTAAAGGTTACGAGTCCATAACTCCCAAATCTTTATTATGACGTCATTATTAAAGTGACGTCATAATTGTAACGTCGGAGATAACGAGAGATTGCTGTTGAAAAGGCTGTCTATCTTTGACGATAATAATTTGTTCATTCATCTTAGAAGCAAAATTCCTGGATATCGTTGTCAAATGTAAATATAAGCATTGAACTGCTTTCATTTGGAAGTTATGGGCTGATGAATGCCAACTGGACAAAGGCAAATTCAACATGAAAGCAGTTCCATGCTTAAATAAACACGTATAAGTCGAGAACATCTACCGTTTTAGCAATTCACATCTTATTTTACTCTAACCAAATTTTCTTTAAAATGTAATACCAAAATGTTTACTAGTTGATAGATAGCATCGACCATTGACATCAGGAACCTTGATATTTATTTCTGCTCATGAAATGTTCGATTCAAAAATCAAAACAACAAGATATTACAAAGTAAGAGTAGCAAAAAAAATGATTTTTTTTATAAAATGTAAATTATGAACAAATGTACGTTGTTTACTACAGAAGGGACGAATTAACATTGCTTGTTAAGTTTTGTTTCTTCCCTTTTCAAATTGTCAAAAAAAAAAAAAAAACGCGGTGAACACACGGAACTTGGCAACGAGTCCCAGACCATATATTCGCCTTTTGATGTATATTTGTTTGGGATCTTTCTTTGGGTATACTGAACGGTATTTTTAATAGTTGGACTGCGAAATGATAACAGAAGCGTTGGCGTACATTTAAATAATTATATAAGTCAAAGGCATAACACAATACAGGGGTGTCCATAAACAATAACGCAAACAGTCTTTACTGAAATACACCGCCCGGGGCGATGACCTTATTTTCCCCGCTGCAGCGAAACTGTACACGAAACCCTGCACACACGTGTGTATCACTTCGGGAAGACATGCTTACCCGACAATTTACAGTGGCTCATCATCATACTATTGTCCATCTTTTCCTTCCAAGATCGAGCACACATCCTTCCATCTTCCAGTCACTTTCCGCGCCTTCACTTCATCATCCTAAGCTCAAATCCTCTCGGAACTCCTCTTGCGTTTACCAAAACGAAACTGCCAAAGGCGGCAAATGCGCCTACACTTATTTAAGGTAGCACACCACCATTTACTATAGCTATATTTACATATACACGAATATTTATTCTGACAACCCCCTATTTCTGAAAATACTTAACATAGGAATTTTCACAACATCAAGAATAAATTCAAATATAAATCCTGCAACATATGTAATATATCCATTAATCATTACAATTATGTGTTGTAGAAAAACAGGTCAACCGATCTAATACTGCCTACTTAGATAATCTGCAGCTACATTTTCTGATCCCTTAATCATTTTGATGCGGAATTTGTAATTCTGCAAAAACAATGCCCATCGCATTATCCTACTGCTCTCAATCTTGCTCTTTTGGATGTACACCAATGGCCTATGATCTGTGTAGAGTACAAACTCTCGCCCATATAAGTACATTTGGAATTTCTTTACAGCAAAGATAATAGCTAAACATTCTCTTTCGATAACGGAATAATTCTTTTCTCTGTCTAGTAGCTTTTCACTTGCATAGGCGACTGGAAATATACCGTCAGCATGTTCTTGTAGTAAAACACAACCTAAACCAGTATCTGAGGCATCAGACTACAATAAACATTTTTGAAAGGTCAGGCAGCCGTAGAACAGGGCTGTGATCAAGAGGTTCTTTAGACATCTGAATGCGTTGTCCTCTCCTGGTCCCCAATCCACCTGATTTGGTCTTCCTTTCTTGGTGAGGTCCGAGAGTGGTTTTGCGATATCCGCAAAGTTTGGAACGAATTTCCGGTAGTACCCCGCTAGTCCAAGGAATGCTCTGACCTGTCTTTTCGTCTTCGGTTGTGGTGCATCTCGAATCTTCTCCAGCTTATCTTTCTCCATGGTAATTGTACCTTCGCCCACAGTATGGCCTACAAATCCTAGTGTCCTGTAGCCTATCATACACTTTGATAGCCTTACCGTTAGGTTTGCATCTCTAATTCTCGAAAATAGCTCTCTAAGATCTTGAACATGTTCCTCCCATGTCTTGTTATGATTAAGAATATCATCGACATAATGGTCCGTATTCCTACTACCATCCAGCATTTTCCTCATCATTCTGTTGAATGTGGCTCCTGAGTTAACTAGACCAAATGGAAGCTTCCGAAACTGGTAACAACCTTTCTTCCACAGGTATTTGCCAGTAGCCTTTGCTAAGGTCCAACTTTGAGAAATATTTATCCTCGTGGAGCTTTGTCATAATATCCTCGATGTCTCCCATTGGCACAGGATCAAAATGAGTCACTGCGTTAAGCTTGCGAAAGTCAATACACACCCTGTTGATTTGGTCCTTTTTCTTCACCATGACAATCGGAGCATTATATGCAGACTTGGAGGGTTCTACTATTCCCATGTCCACCATTTTCTTAACTTCCTCCTGCACTTCTTTTCTTTTGGCATACGGTATTGGGTACGGTTTAACTCTGATAGGATCATTACTGGTTGTCTCAATCCGGTGTGTCTGTAGACGTGTCGTTCCGGGGATATCCGTGAAAATATCCTGAAATTCTTCTAGAAGCGCTTTAACCTCTGACTCTTGATCTTCTGACAATTCATCACTGATTTGAACATCCTTGAATGTCTCCTTTCCAGAGAGGTTACCTAACTCTAGCAGGTTTTCATCGTCCACAGCTCCACAGTCGTCCTCATTTTCAGCCTCGATAACTGCGATGCCAGCTACTGTCTCTTTTACTGACTCTACTGGACATGTTGCTTTACATTTTGTTTTGCCGTCTTCTCGCTCAACGTATAACTTCAGTAGATTCACATGATACATTTTTATTTTTCCTCCAACATCAACTTTGTAATCCATGCGGTTTACGACCTCGACTTCATCAAATGGTCCTTTCCACTGCAACAAAAGTTTGTTATTGTCTGTTGGTAACAACACAAGCACCTTTTGTCCGACCTCGAACTGACGGTTCTTTGTTCTTTTATCATAGTGGTGTTTGTAAGTTCCTTGTGACTTGAGTAGACTTTCTCTGGCTATCTTACAGGTTTTTTCTAACCTATCTCTTAAGTTGAGAACATACTGGTATGTATTCCTCGTCTCAGATTTCTCATCTGCTTCATCAGTCCATATTTCCTTTAATGCTTGCATGGGCCCGCGAACTGTCCTCCCGTACAGTAGTTCAAATGGCGAGAACCCAGTACTTGCTTGTGGGACTTCCCTGTATGCGAATAATACAGCGGGAATATATCGGTCCCAATCTTGTGGTCGTTCTTGGCACATCTTCTTTAACATGCTCTTCAGAACCCCATTCATCCTCTCACACCAGCTATTACACTTTGGGTTGTATGGTGTTGTGAACAGTTGTTTGACCGAGACCAGTCTGCACACCTCCTCCATGAGTCCTGAGGTGAACTGTGTCCCTCTGTCACTTAGTATTTCCTTCGGGAAACCAACTCTACAAAATAATTCCATAAGTGCTTCCGCTATTCTCTCTGTCTGAATCTTGGGTAATGCTATGGCCTCAGGGTACCTTGTCGCGTAATCCACAACTGTCAGTATGAAACGATTCTTACTTCCCGACGAGGGGTATATTGGACCAATCAAGTCTACTGCTTCCTTCTTGAAAGGCTCCTCAATCAACGGCATCTCTCCCAAAGGCACCTTTGTTACCCTGCCCTTTGGTGTGGTTCTTTGGCATATATCACAAGACCTACAGTAGCGTGTCACATCACTTGTCATTCCAGGCCAGTAGAAACTTGTCGAAATCCTGTCGATAGTTTTCTGCATTCCTAACTGCCCTCCAACAATTGATTCATGTGCAAGTGACATCACTTTCTCCCTATATGTCTCTGGGACAGCGATCTGTCGTACGTCCTCATCCAACTTCCCTCTCTTCTGTCTGTAGATACGGTACAAGATATTGTTCTTTATCTCCATTCGGTACTTATCACCTTGGTTACCTCCCTTAGTTTTTGCAATCTCACGCCACCTGTTAAGTGAGTTGTCTTCCTGTTGGGCTTTCTGTAGTCCATCCAGTCCAACAAATTCCACCTCCTTCGCTTGGACATTCAATGGCTTTATAGGTTGTTTCTCCCTCTTCGCTTCAGTTCTAGTCATCACTGCAGCTGACTTATTTTCTTCTGAAAGCGGCCTCCGATCAACATCAGCCGTTAACTTAGCCGTGTCGATATTACCGATCACCAAATCATATATTGGATCCTTCATGCACATTGCCTCTATCTTCCCTACATAGAAAGGGGTATCAACATCAATCTTTGCCATTCTGAACATTCGCTCTGTTCCATCAATCAGTATACATGGGAGTTCCTTGTCAGTGATCTGGTAAGGATTTACTAAAGCTTCCCCAACAGCAGCGTTGCTACATCCTGTGTCCCTCAGAACCTGCACTGGGTGATCCCCCACGTATCCAAGCTGAACAGACATTCCACTGTCTTCCAGTCTAATACGTCCCATTATCGCTATTCTTGATTCCTTCTTACTGCTTATCTCATCCCTAATACAATCCTCTGTTACTTCCTTTTTCTTCCCTGTAGACTTGCAAAGTGCCGCCTTGTTGGTGTCTTTACTCTGACTACCCTTGTATGGCCTTGACCCAATCTTGCCTCCTTCTGCATGATCTCGAGCGATGTGACCCTCACCTCCACAAATAAAACAGCGACGCGTCCTTTGACTTTTATGATCTGTTGTCTTGTCACTAACCTTTGGGTTTTGATGGGGGTTATGACGAGGTGAATGATTAGCCTTACTGGAGTTATAACCGACGACTTTGTTAGGTTTAGAGATACTTCCTCCATGAGCCTCCATGTATTGTTCAGCAAGCCGTGTTAATTCCTTAACGTCCTTTGGCGCCCTCTCTTTGAGGAAAAGAGACAGCTCTGGTGAACAAGTCTGGATAAATTGCTCCCTGATAAGAAGGTCTGTTAATCCCTCAAATGAATGTTCAATCTCTGACATCTGAACCCATCTCATCAAATATCGAGTTGACCTCGCCACAAACTGGAAGGCGGTTTCACCCTTCTCTGGCTTACTCTCCCTCGGTTAGCTCATATCTTCTGAGTAGTGCCTTCTTCAACTCATCATAATCATCAATCTGTGTCGATGGCATGCTTGAATAGACCTGTAGTCCTTTACCAGTGAGCAGTGGACTGAGACTCACAGCCCAGTTATCTGTATTCCACTTCTGTGCTATGGCAAACTTCTCAAATCTTTCTAAAAATGCATCCATATCATAATTTTGTTCATCAAACTTAGGTAGTTTGGGTCGTAGTGACCTTGACCTAGCCTCTTCAGAGTTTGACCTTGACATCTCACTTCTCTCTTGTTCCATCTTTAGTCTAGCCATTTCAATGTCAGTCTGCATTCTCAACTTTTCCAACTCAAACTGTCTGCTTTTCTCAGCCTCCTCGAGGTCACGCTTACGTATCTCCTCTCTGTCCAAGTACTCCTGTTCCTTGGCTCTGGCAAACTGTTGTAATTCAGTTTCTTTAAAACCCAGTCTCTCCCCAAGTTCTAACCATTTTTCGTACTCCATGGTATATCTCCAGTCGCTTATATACACTTATAAGTATGGACAATAAAAACCACAAGTAACTAGGGTTACGAGGATTCTACTCAGAATGATCTTATTCCAAAAAATTCTAGACTTTTTAAATCTAGTGAAAACAACCAATGTTGTGCACGAGTCTATTTACATAATATTCTACAAATATCAATATGCAAACAGAACACTGGTACTGATGTAACTTAACCTAATGGTGAAAAGCTAAAAGTAACTCTTATACATTCAGCATCTGTAACACCCTAGTATACACTCTATGTACCCGAACAATACTTGTCTATCAGATTTTTCTTATTTCTAATCTCAAATTAGAATAACAAACAATCTGTCTAAAAATACCTGTGTATATTACCCGACCTATTCTCATCTGCGCAGAAATAACAATAAATCCACAGTATTTCTAGAAACATGTGTTTGTACCCGATTCAGTATGATAGCTATAGCAACCAACCTACTCTCTAGTGCAAAATAACAATTGATAATAATATGCTCAACCTATTCCGACCCTTAAAATAATAGCATAAAAATATTATACAATCCGACCTATTTTGACACTCTGATGGTTCTATAATGCTATCCACTAGCCTACAGCTAATACTGAGGGTTCATGTTCACTTCCGGTAGACAGCTGACATGATCCACCGACCGTATATACCTATACAGTTATATCTTAATACATTTTCTAATGCATAGGCATACAACACCCAACATCAATTCCACAGTCCAACAAGTTACCCTTTGAATAGTTCAAAATAGATAGATTAAGTGGCCGAAATATCTACTGAAAACTGAGATACCGGACGAGCCCCCAGTTGTCAAAAAACGCGGTGAACACACAGAACTTGGCAACGAGTCCCAGACCATATATTCGTCTTTTGATGTATATTTGTTTGGGATCTTTCTTTGGGTGTACTGAACGGTCACTTCCGCGCCTTCACTTCATCATCCCAAGCTCAAATCCTCTCGGAACTCCTCTTGCGTTTACCAAAACGAAACTGCCAAGGGCGGCAACTGCGCCTACACTTATTTAAGGTAGCACACCACCATTTACTATAGCTATATTTACATATACACGAATATTTATTCTGACACAAATCCTTTTTCATTGCCCTTAAATTTTCTAATTATGTATGTGAATTTTTATATATATTCTACGTCTAGGAAAAAAACAACGACTACATCTAAATAGTTTGAATGAGTTTTTGAGTTCCAAATATGATATTGAGAAAGAATTGTCAATCAAAAGTGCTTGTATTGAACAATTGGATCAAATATGGAGGGATTGGAAAGTGATGTTCGAAAACTAGTTTGTTTTTACTCATTGCTGTTGTAGTTCTCAGGTTGTTGAGATTTAGATACTTCATGTATATCTTATTGGATTTTGATTAACAAATTAAGTTCATGTGTACCAACCTTTAGGTATCCATACAGTATAATGAAATATACCACATTATAATTGACCATTGGTTTGCAAAATGAAATTCAAAGAAAAAAAATATTTGATACAGCAATTTAGTATACAATAGCAGTTGAGTATGTGTTTAAAAATAATATGCCAATTGACTTATGGTGTGAATAGTACCTGTACCTGTATGTGTAAGAGATGTTATGTGCTTGTGTAGTTATTACTATTATTTAATTGTTCTCCTTTTTCTCATCCTCTTTTTTCCTTTTTGTTTTGTTTTTGTTTATAATGTTGTTTTTGTTTTTAATTTGTATTTATTGTATTTTTGTAATGTAACGTCTTGTCTTTACAAAATATTTTACTCCCCATGCAGGAATGAAACTGATGATAACATAAACATTTTATTTCATTTCTTGGCCTATCAATGATTTGACTTTTTTTCTCATTTAATTCATACACATGTTTTAATTGAGTATTTTAATATCCATATCAATTTAACAAATTACTCCCCTTTGATTGTTCAATTAAGATTTCCCCAAATATTGCTACCCGTTAACCTTTATGATACGATATCTCCAAAAATGACTATATCGTTATGAATATTATAGACATATATTTCATATTATTTGCAAGTACAGTATGTACAGTTTTTTTCTTCGATAGGAACAAAAAGCATTGGGGAAGATACTAAATATAATTTATTCCAAAGAATTAACAAATATTGGTATAAATATGTTATATATTTAACTCCATTATTCATCAAACGTATATAGTTAGGCTGTTTTGAAATGTTATACCATAATCACAGAAACTTGTGATGATAAAGCTTTTCGTTTATTTTTTTCTTTAGACCACATTTTCCTTAGTTTTATTGATGCATGCATGTACATCATTGTGTAATTAATTATAACCACTTGGTTAATCATTATATTCAGATAAGTTGTGGATGAAAACACTTCTGTCGTACAAAAGTATCAATTAATAAATAAGACCAAAATCAAAAAGGAAGAGTTTAAATTAAAAACAAAAACAAAATCGAGATAGAAAATTTTGTTATGGATGGTCTGAAGAAAAATGTGTAAAAGTGTTATTTAAACTATCTCATACCTGTATCCTGACAAACGGTGTAGTTGTCTGAACCGTCCAATTTATACCTATCCCCAGTCAAGCCCTGTGATTGTAGGTCCTCGCATGTCGTAGCTCGTTTTGCTGTCAGTGCTACAACAATACAAATAAGTGCTCAAGACTTCTTCTACTTCAATATCTCACAAATACTATAATCTTGCTTGCAAGAAGTGTTTTAATTGACATGAAAATTATGTGAACAAGCCGTAACGTCAAAATGACATCGCCGTTTTGTAACGCCGCTAATGACTTGCTGAGTAGGCGGCGTGGTAATGTCTAAGAGAAAAGAGTTGGTCAATAAAAGCTTCCATGGGGACTGTGTATAGTAAATCAAAATATATGGATTAACTTGAGAACAGTGTGTGTTATGTTATAGAGCTAAAACACGTCTGACGTCACTGGATTATGTGTATTTTTGACGTCAAAAGAAAGAAGGCAGTTGCATGTTTAAATATACCATGAAAATATGACAGCACTCTGTCCCCTTTAGCTATAATCAGTTACAAAATTTTAAATTACACAAGGCATCTCAAGTGATACGAATCCTCTCGCAATTCAACATTGCCCAATACGCATAAAAAGATGGCAAGAATTATCTAATCACAATGTCGTCCAGGAAAACACCACTTATTAACATAACAAGATATAATAGTTGTAAGAGTTTTGAAGTAACAGAGCGAGGATACCAGAAATCAATTTATAGAAGTCAAAGTGTCCTCAATTTTGACACCAAGTGGATGAAACATGAACTCGTACAAGACATGATGGCTGTAAGTGTATTAATGATTAATGTAGTATGTTGAGCAATGACTACAACAATCGATGTATAGAAGCAGTGACTTCAATTTGACCCCAGGTAGTTGAAATGCAATTCCGTAGATATGATAGTTTAAAGTAATTGTATGTAGTTATTGGAAAATAGATTAAGGGTCATTCTATAGGAAAATAATGTAGTTTTCAAAATCATTAATAATTTGCTGTAGATGCTGACAGTTCAATAGAGTTACTTTGCGGTAAGAGGCAGGAATGAGCAATTATAAGTCACACAAATCAATCTGTAAAAGATCACTCCTGATAATAACGACATGTGCAATTTGTATGAGCCAATTGTAATCCAATAATATTTCGCATGCTTTGTCAAAATTTATAAATAACTTAAGAAATAATATGTCAACATTAAGACCTAATGGAAAATCAACCACTGATCATGTTAAATCTGTTACGTTACACCAAGTGTTTTAAAGGCTTGTGAAATATGACTTGATTTGCTATTTCGATAATAATTCATGAAATCGGGAAAGTGAAAACGTCTTTGGTTTACGTACTTTTGTAAAGGAACGCTTAAATAATTATAACTTACAATTTACTGCCGTGAAGTATCCTGCTGTCTGACCACCACACATCTGCATAGGATTACCGGGACATCCGACGCCACAGTGGGAGAATGACGGCAGAGAGATGTTGGAAATAGAATCAACACAATAGCAGGTTTCATTTCTTGAAAGAGAGAAAGATGAGCCACGAGCAAGGCAAGCCTGTATACACATGGTAAGTGTCATGTCCTCAGACGTCGAGTTCCACACAATGTTGTTAGGACCGCTTTCCTCGTATACACACGACATGTTATCTGTGTTAAATATAACGTTTATTTAGCACAATATGTAACACCCTTTACGAAATTAGTTTATGTAGTTGCAAATCTATATCCAACATTAGGCATAATTTCTGCAAAAGGTAGCAATCCAGATGTTGGAAATGAAAACATACATACGCCCTGTCCTACCTTAAGAAAAAAGAAACCACCGGTTTTCTCTGAAAAGAATATCAATAAAGTAAAAGCAATAACCAGTTTTGATAATAATCATCACTATGATTTACCATAATGTTTGCGAAAAATACTGTAAAACAACATAAAACTATACCTCCAGAAGATTTGCAAATAAAATTTGTTGCCGTGTCGCATGAGTGGCTGTACCATTTGCCATCATCTTCAAATAACACCACGCAGTTTAAATCCCCGCCCTGAGGTTCCGTTTCAGCAAACTGCTGGTTCGTTAACAGATTCCCATCAGTCCAGGAGTAGGCGGTTACCGACTTCGGATCAATTAGTCCGATGAACCATTTTTTTGTAAGCGAAGTTGATCCCCGGAATTCCAGAAAACCTTTAGCAAATCAGAATAAATAATAAAGATTAAATGAAGCTATATGAAACGTATGTGAAACATTATATTCAATTGTCATACGAATCGGTTTTCATTTTCCTTTCCAGTCAGTTGTCCGACATAGCTTATATCTTGTACAATAAATTCATTGTGAAGTAGATAAAGTATCCGTCAGAACCAACCATGCATAAGTAACATGAAATGTTTAAGTGATACTTAGAGGCGAACGCTTCAGATAAATATATAAATTGGATTTATTTCAACCCTGAGCAAATCTACTTCGATGTAAGCTATGACAGATGCAAATTGGTTCAGTTCTTAAATATAAACATTAATATCTATATTAATTTCTCGTTACAGTAATCTTTCCAAACAAATTTAGATTTGATGTCCAACAACTTAATTCAAAATATGTGAAAATTCAGGGAAATCATGTTATTTCAAGCACTCAGTTAATTTTCATTTTATTACAGCTGCACCAAGGATGACTGTAATTACCAAAAATGAAAGGAACGGAAGTTGGACTGTGAAGCCTTTCAAAACATTGAAGTGACTTTTTATAGAAGAAACAATTAAGAAAAAGAAGAATATTGAAACACAATGTCTTTTCGAGAAGCCGAACGAACTATTCCCTCTAATAATGAAAAAGGTGAGGTCACGGTTTCATCCCCCTAAGACATTTATATTTCTTTCATCACTATTATCATCTTTTCTTTGTCCTGCCCAAAGGGAGAAAAACATAATTTGTTCTTAAATTCTTTGATATGAGATCACGATACTTATTTTTAATGAAATGGCGCTTAGATTTTCTTTCTCTTCTATCACAGGTACCAAAACTATACCGACAAAATAATCTACATTTATCAAAGTCGCCTTTAGGTACACGATGCTTTGTGGCTTTATTGATTGGAAGAGTATGTCTACGTCATCACTAGACGAACTGTATCACCAATTATCCGTGCAATAGCGGTTGCTATCTAAATTATGTATCCTGCATGTGTTTTTAAATCCGAAGAATGCTTGTTTTTTCTGCTTCCGCAACGATGTAGACACATTCCTCAAAATCGAAACAAGTGGGATATATCATAAGCTAAAATTACCAGGTTAGAAATAATATGCTGCGTTAAGTTGCTCTTCGCTCCGATTTAGCTATTAGTTTTGAAGATGTAATCCGTGTCCGCATTTACTTATTTACTGCTTATTGTGCAGGTAGACGAAATATGTGTTTACATTCACTTATTTAACACTTATTGCTGAGGTAGAGGTATTATGTGACTACATTCACTAATTTAACACTTATTGTTGAGGTAGAGGTAATATTTGTCTACATTTACTAATTTAACACTTACTGTTGAGGTAGAGGTATTCTGTGTGTCTATTTACTAATTAAACACTTATTGTTGAGGTAGAATCTGTTTCAACATTTACTTATTTACCGCTTATTGTTGAGGCAGCAAAGGCATTCTGATCAGAAGTCAGGAGAGAGGCCACAGTTGCATTCAGCTGCTGGCAATGTTTCACTGCATTTAAAAACGTTAAATTTCCCTTTTGGAACAAGTAACAGTCACCGCCAAAGCCGATCCACCCTTGAGGGCAGATTGTTCCATCTGAAATATAACGGATGTTGTAAGCGACATTTAGTGATTTCTTGAATATCATTTATTTTTCACGAGTATAATGTTTTACAAGATCTGAAAATATATCGTATATAAAAATGAGTCGATGCATAACACGAACGATTATCGAATGCAGCAATAATAAAACAATAATACATAAAAAATTGTAGCAATATCCGTTCATAATATATATTTGAGGTTTCATAACGACGAAACTAACAAAGGTTGACACACAATGAACGTTTCATGCCAGTATAAAGTAATACCAGAGGGTTTGAAGTACCTTTGAAGTTGCAGTACGTTCTGCCAAGTGTTACAAGATTGTAATAGTCATTATCTTTCACGCCAGCTCCAAACAGCTCGTCACAGTTTTCATACTTTGGATTTAGATCAACTGGATTGGAAAGTATACATAAATATTGATGAAATGCGTATGTTTAGCATTAGTTGAAATTTAACCACGGAAAACAACGATCTGAATATTTCTGTACTTCCACCATGACAAATATAATGAAATCAAACTGCAAGAAACCACAACAAACGACAAATTGTTTGTTATCTCAAAAGAATTCGCTGGATTTCTATGGATCTTGCACTATTATCTGCTTAAAATGTTAACTAACCAATCATAAACCTCTCACGGGAACGCTTCATAGAAAATGGAACCAACGTTCATTAAGGAAGGAACGTGACCAGTGGTTAGTTGACAGCTCGTAAAGATGATAGTGATGCATACACATGGAATGTTTAGGATATTGGGAAACGAATGGAACTAGACGTGTTTGCAATGCAATCGTTTTGGTGGAGAAAGTGTCGGATATAGTGAGTGTATCCAAATGTCCTCCCTTCAATAACGACCTTCGGTATAACGTACTTTGTGGTTGTTTTTTTTTTATCTCCCATCATTGAAATGTTTTTAAACCTATATCAGCACTCTCAACCCGTACGAACTTCATAATAAAGCAGTAGAAGATATGTGATTTGTCATGTAGTAACCCTCTCCTTTAAATGTATATTATGTATGCTGTATAGTTATCTATAGTATAATGTCAGAACAAATAAATAAATTCAACATATCCTCGCGAAAAAGATATGCCTAATGTGCACTGTAACATACCCGTAAATAAAATCACGTTAATTTTGCCGCCAGAGCGGCTCTTCATACAAAATTACTGTTGATCCGAAGTTGAATAATCGTAGTGCATAATGGTTCAGGGCCCATTGTGTATATCAAAGATAAAAAATTGTTCATGGTCAAAAATGTATATAAAAGATCAAAATAAGTTCGTGGCCCTTTATTGTATATCAAAGATAAAAAAAATCGTTCAGGGCCTATAATATATATCAAACATCAGGGCCCCAACATGAACATATATAAACATGAAAATATCGTCCTGTACTAATATGAATCAAATGGACAAATTGTTCCTTTTAAATAATTCATTTAGTAGTTGTATGTGATAAGGAATTAACATAAAGAAATACAAATAGACATACTATTGAATCCAAGAACTTGCGAAAAAGTCTACATCATACCTAAGGTGTACTAGATATGGTAGTAAAACTTACCCATGTGTTCCACACTATAGACTGTGCCATTATAAGACAAAGCTGCTTCATCATCGCATTTATTAGCGATTACACGTCCCTGTAAGTTGGAAGAGTTTGTACAGGAACATCCATTTTCTGCCACAATGGCATAAAAGGAATTTTCTGCAAAACAACGCTGTTGGCAGGTTAGTTCCTTATCCCCAGTGACCACGAAGCTCGGAATTCCAGTCATGTTCAGCTCCTTAAAGCAGCTATTGCCTGTAATTTTAAACGTAAATTTAAAGAAAACAATAGAATCGTTCCAACATACTTGTTAATTTTGAATCCTGACCTGCCAATGCTGACACTTATTTATGATAATTCCTTTGCAATAATTAATTCTCATAATTGTTAAATTAATTAAAACTTATAAAGTGATAATGTGTATCTCCTCAGCGCATTGAGTCCTTGTATTGGCACGTTTAATTATGTATTTCAAATGTAAAAAACAAATGAAACAGTGTGATGTTGAAAAAAACCTTTTCTAGCTAAAACGCAATCTGTCTGGATATGAACTTCAACAAATATGAAAGGTTTTGAGTTAATCAATTCAAGCAACCTAGGAAAGATATGGTTTTCGAATTTGTACTCACTGATTGTAAGATAGATGGATTCCTGGCTGTTTTCTCCTCCACAGTAGGTGAAGTGTGTATCAGCAGGGATCAAAGGACATGCCATGTTACAAAGCATGGGGTTTACAATGGACGCTGTCGGTTCAATGTAATTCCCACAAAAACAGGATCCATTAGCGCTGGCTGCGTAGCGGAAATCTAGAGATTTGCAATCTTCCGTGCAGTAGAGCTGTCCAGAGAGTGTCAAGCTGGTTATTACACGCAATGCCCCTGCTGCATAACAACCAACATACAGTCCTGTTTCTGAAATGAAGAGTACAGCATATCTTTGAAAGAAAACATGAATTCAACAATGGAAGGAAACGAAAGAGTCCAAAAACACTATCCCACTTCTGAATATATCGCTCAGGCAATCAGAAAAAAGAATAGACAAAATAGCTGTAATTTACGTTATCATTTCTCTTCCATATCAGTTTAAATAAAGTAAAGCTACTTACGTTTGCATTCTAGCGAGGGCACACTCCACTGGCCGGTTTTAGTACACTGAGTTGTTACCTTGGGTGGCCAGCCGAGAAGCTCATTTAGATGGATATACCCCGCTGTACAGGTGGATGTTATATTTTCTCCGTATGTGTAGTTGCGACCAAACACCATATCGTTAAAGGAGTATTCAGGCACCAATAACGGGCATGTTATAGCTATATGTAAATAGATTTGTGTTCTTAGCAAACATTATCTAAGCTTTAAATTTACATAATTTATAACAGCAATACAAGATATCAAAAATATTCATTCGATTTAAAAAAAACCCGGATGTATTTCATAACCGAAACGTTCACTTATACCGAGTCTGAAGTATATAGCTGTACCGTATAATGATATGATGTATGTCATTAATTTAATGATCATCAATTTGTTTCAAACATTACTAGACCTATTAAAGTATCTGACAGACAAATTTAAAGATACATCGTTTCCAGAACTGCAGATTGACTAGATTACTGGTATCAAAATGCAATTTGGAATAATATTTTCTGTGAGATACATACAATTTGACTATTTGATGGCCAGAAGCTGCTTAACCTTTTAACATCATAGTTACATGAGTAATGACATATACTTTATGTTAAGATTACGTTGAAGAGCTAATGTTTTATTCTTATTTGTAAGAAGCAGTTATATTGGAATTTTATGCTATCAGTCCATAACGTGGAAAATGACGTTGCCGTTTGTAAACTCGCTTTTGATTGGCTGATACAGCGACGGATTAATTCTAAGAAAAAATCGTCAAGAAAAGTTGATTTCCTTAAGTAATGTGTAAAGTGAACAATATTTTAAGGATTAACGTGAATAACTTTTTAGGTATGTTATGGAGTGTACGAGAGTGTATTCCGCTTCGCGTACTGAAACTTATTGATTGCTGACACCAACTAAATATACGTTACTGGTTATGTGAAATGAAATCCCCTGTATATACTTTTGGTGACTTCAACATTGGCATGTTTTTGACCGGGGACAATTTTCGAGACAGAAAACGTTTGTTCCTTAGGAAGCCATCAGTTCATATATATATAAATATGAAAGCAGAATATAACTGTTTTACATTTATATTTTCTCTCTCGATTTAAGTTAAATGTAAAACGATGATAAATAAGTAATATGATGGGTAGTGAATAAATCACGGGTATGACAACAGTTTGCACAAAATATTGTGTAGTTGATTTCAATAAATATGGTTCGAAATTAACAGATACTTCAAAAATCTGAGGACAACTTACTGTCACATCGCTTATTGTACAGATTGTCATACTCGCAGGAGGCTCTTCCGTTAGTGTAGACACATTGGCAGGTCGTGTTGGTAACAACTTCCCCGGATGTGTGATTGATAGATAAAGCATACCCCTCGTCACACTCTATCGTCACGTTCGTTAAAAGGTCAACAACACTCGAGTTCACCGACATATGTACCTCGGCCAGCTCTGTGGAATTGAATGTGCACTGTGCCACTGTCAAAAGAGAAAGTAGTCGACATTTTTATGTATGGTCTATGGTGAGACGTTTCAGATCTTGGATTCGTGGCCGAGTAAGTACTTTTTGAAGCAAACTATGTATATTCACATTTTGATATGGATACTACTACACCGTATTTCTAAAAATCATCAAACCTGTGACCATTTCCGATTTTAAAAACCGTTTTGAATGTCTCATTTACAGAACAGAGTGTAAAGATGAAAAATATACCATGTATACCTCGAATCAGTACGTTAGGAATTTTGCTACAGGAATTAACATTATGACAGGTTCAACCAGTATTATTGAATACTAATCCATACAGACGACACCGAGCCTATATTAGTGAATACTAACCCATACAGACGACACCGTGCCTATATTAGTGAATACTAACCCATACAGACGACACCGAACCTGTATTATTGAATACTAACCCACACCGACGACACCGAGCCTGTACTATTGAATACTAACCCACACCGACGACACCGAGCCTGTACTATTGAATACTAACCCACACCGACGACACCGAGCCTATATTATTGAATATTAAACCGAACCGACGACACCGAACCTGCATAATTAAAACATTTACCACAGCACCGACATGCGGTCGTTATTGTTGAAAGCGCCGACACACGACAATGTTGAATAGTTTACCACAGCGACGATATACAGTTAAGCTCAGTTACGACACAAAATCGGTATTGCAAATTGACCAGATTAACGTTAAATCATACCAATTGAACACATGAAAGTTTGAGTTACTGAATAGAATATCAAATTCATGAGTCTAGTATGCATACGTATATGGTTATTTGCTAATTGTCCTAAGACTTAACCTCACATCTTATTAAGGTATGATATTTATTTAGCTTACCTGTACAGGTCGGTATACTTCCTAACCAATCTGTACCGGAACACACCAAACTCTCATCACCGGAAATGAGTGTGTAGTCAATGTCACACTGGAATATAGCTGTGGCGTTTGTACTGGAGTATACGACAGACCCATTCGCCGGAGGGTTCAGTTGGGGACAGGCAGGGGCTGAAATATGGTATGCGTGTATTTCGTTTTGTTTCAAATATCCTTTTCAATATACTATTCTGTTGAGTTTTATTATGACGAATTTCACAGACACTCTCAACAAACAACCGATATTGTGTTTTACTAAAACCTGGGCAAAACATATTGGTTGAATGTAAAAAAATCCACATTTGTATTAATGGGTCGCATTGTGCGCATACTCGGTTATAGGATGGAAGTATTAGTACGGTCTTAAAAGCTAAAAAGCTTACATTGACTGTACAAACAGATAAAAGCATTGGCATTTTAGATTCCTTCAAAATTAATATAAAACAAAACAAAAAAACTATTGATTGAAACAGTTTCTGAAAAATATACAGAAATATGTCAAAGCACAATTTTACCAATTAAGTGCATTTTATTTGTATTTTAAAATTATCTGTTGCATACCTGTGATGTTGAAACACAAAGAACGTAACTCGTAAGAACAAGGGACGACGAACCAGTCGCCATTTCTGTCCATGACAACACAGTTGTCTATTGTTGAATTGTAAGAGGGTTCTGTTTCAGCCCACCACACGACACTAGGTTGACTATGAGGTGGTCTTCTGCCTTCTATATTGGTGAAAGTCTTCATGATGTAGCCCAAGTGGAGTTTTTCAGAGATAGAAATCCTGTTAAATTACAGATTTGACTTAGTAGTGTTTTGGCTGCAAGAGAACCATCAAGCTAAAATCTGTTTTATCATTCTGTTAACCTTTCTTTCTCTTAACTTATGGTAAGCTGAAGCTCAAACTTTGTTTATAATATAAATGCATCTGATATTTTGGGTAAAACATTATTATAAATTGGTAGGTTTATTGTATAATAACAGACACTAGACGGAAGACTACTTCAGACGTGATGGCCAAGTGTTCTGTCCAATCTATGTATACAGCCAATCAACAACACACTGAGAGGAGAAAGAAAATATTAATATGATCTCGCTTATTCGTATTATCATTAAAACTGTTGAATAACATTCAATTTTTACCACATGTAGAATAAAATCTAAATGCAATTTAATTGGTTGACACGGTGACCTTTGACCTCGGCTATCTTTAATCACATTTTGATTGACTAACACTTAAAAGTCGCTTCACGAGGTCCCGGAAATGATAACACAGAAAAGGTAGTTCGCAGTTCCATTATTTTTTTTTCGTGTCTAAAATCTTTAGTTAGATAGAAAGATATTTCTAATCAATTGATTTTTGCTTTGAAAATGATGAACTTCCTTATTATTTGTTATGATTTGTAATAAATATTATTTTTTCAGCACAATTCCGAAAATGTCAATTTCGCATATTAATTAGAAGCATTTCACTGCAGGTCATATCCTTACACCGCAACTAATATTGTAAAAAGAAAACACGTTGACACATAACAGGTCAATTCATCCTCATAATAGCTTTTCTATTGTGGTTGAAACAGGTCACACAAACTCGTGGTTGTTATATAGGGTATTTCTTTCGGTTTTGATATTCATGTCTTTTCCAAAAGTAACAAAAAAACACTAGCGTAAGTTGGTGTTTTTGTGACTTTTAAAAAATAAGTAACTCGAGTGAAAGGAATACCATATACACCAACCACTCGTTGTGTAACATCATCATATATTACCCCGGGTAGTTTATCAATAAAGCGGACATCAATGTGTAAAAGACTGCGTTATCTGGAATCTCGGCGAGGTAGCCATCCTCACTTGAGCACGACATAAATGCATCGACAGCTGATTGTTGATCCTCTTGTACCCAGTAGCACAGAATTCCCAAGTCACTGTAAGCCTCAATGGCCGGGCTGGTACATGTGGACCCTTCAGTCGACAATGACAGTGTATGTACCAGAAGTGCTGCAGAAATAAGAATTTGAGAAACACCAAGTATAAATACTCAGACAGCTATACGTTTTATTATTAGTAGTATATGGATCAGCTGGCGGTTTTAAAAATAGTGCAAAAAACTAATATCAACTTGGATAACTTGCACACTATACTGTTGACTTCCATTTTCAAGATGTCAGGCGTAAGAATGATTTGTCGTTTTCGGAACTTGTCAGATGCTAAGAAGTCAATCGATAATTCTGTCAATGTCTACAACAAAATGTCAAGAAGAACAGGTCTGAATGTTTGGCTTTAATATTTGGAGGAAAACATATCTGAATTAACTGGGACGTTTTCTAGTCAAAGTATTAGAATAGTGTTATAAAAAATCTTGTACTTAAAGCTGCATTGTAAGAAATGAGAGACGTATATAACACTTGATGCCTTTGTCTATCATCCTGGTATCCAATGAACCATGGTTAACGAGTATTGCTTTGTTGAAAATTGCAATGGATTTTAAGCACTTTCCTAAATGTGTATTTAATCATGGGTTACATTATTGAAACAGAAATCAAATAACTGTATCGGTCGATAACTTGAAAAGGTGATACATCTTGGCATTTAGACTTTTATGATAATTTCAATAAATCCTCGAATCGACCTCAGCTAAAAGATACTATTTTATAATTGGGGGCTATGAAAGAAAAAATGTGTACAGTAATTTTTGTTTAAAACGGATTTTCTCGGGAATAGTTTGCTTTGTCAGGAATTGAATTTTGTAATAAGTAACAATAAATTAAACACTCGGAATGTTAACATACATGTACTGTGTAATAAACAGAAATCCTAAACAGGCGTGTTTGTCTGAGGATTGTTTTACTGTATGTATATACAGGACTCGTCGACCCGTTAAGTAGAACTTATGAACTAAAATGAACAGCTCGCGTAAGGGAATGTCCAACTATGCTTTGCATCCTGTCACCAATAAACATATTTTACAAATTCAGAACGCCATATAAGGTCAATAACAGATACGTATTAGTGTATGTGATACAATGATTTACACACTTAGCTGGTCTTGTAAGCCCTGCCAATATCGCAGTAAAAATAGAGATGCTCTGTAAACATTTTAGATTAAATCAAAGTATGCAATATACAAATAACATTTGTTTCATTTATGAAATTGTTAAAGATGAAGTATTTAGGTTATTACCTTTACGATTAAGCCTAATATATCAAATATATTTTTTTACGTTGATCGCACTTTCTGCAGTTTTCACTAGCACGAACATTTCATGGATGGAAAAAAGGAGAAACATTTTTCTTCAAATTCATATAATTGATAATTGACATTGTTCTAGGGTTTTATTTTCTTTCTTTCTTTCTTTCTTTCTTTCTTTCTTTCTTTCTTTCTTTCTTTCTTTCCTTCTTAATTTTGAGAATAATGATCGAACTTGAATAAATTGTATTTTTGGAACGGACATATATATGGATGAAATACATTTAGTTTGAATTTTGTTTACATATAAACGTCAAACAAACCATATAATAAGTACCATAATATGTTAATGCATAAATGTCAAGGGAAACATTTTGATATCCCAGATTCGTTTTCTCTACACGCGGAAGATGTAGAGATGCAAGTAAATGAAAATCATGAGGAAGCTTTATGGCCGACATCATTTTCTCATAAGGAAACTAGTGCGGTATCAAGGTAGACAGAAGACATGGTCAATGCTTGTTATTATGTTTAGTGGTTTCTTTTCATCACAACCTAGCTATCGTTTTAAGAATGTAAATTAGCCTAAATTTGACCTAGATTTGTATGGTGGTAGTCGTCGATTGAGCAGAATATGGTAAACCTTTCGGAACGCATGGCTTTATACTAGTTGTAACCAAATTATGGAATCAGATTTAATTTCCACCATCTAATGTCACTGAGAAAAAAGATAAATACACAGGACGTGAAATACGGTTGATTGCGACTCGCGACCAGAAAATAGTATTCATCAAGACGGCGATAAATGAAGATATAATTGGTTACATGATAGACCATCAAAGTTGCAAGAAGACTGAATTGATCAGTATGACAGTTAAAAATAAGGTGGAGAGAAATTGATTTTAAAACTATATCAACAACTACACAATAATAAAAATACCGATACATATGTGTTATATACAATATGCTTTTATTAAAGTACGCGGTCGGTTTTAGGTTTGGAAGCGTTACCAGACAAAGGCACTTGCCAGTAGTATTATTATGAGTTGTCCATTTCTGTGTCTTTCTAAACTTTTAAGCTTTCGATTTTATACTATGAAATACAATTAATGGGAAATTTCATAATTTTCTGTTTATTACATTTATTTCTCTGGCATAACAGGGTAGCCCGTTATTTCCCTCATTTATACGCAACACACCAAAACAGTATGAAAGTCAAAAATTTATTGAATGGAACCAATAACTTGTTCAGGCTCATATTAATTATTACCTAAAGGTTTTGGCATTCTTAGGGGCTGCTCATTCTTACAACTAAATAACATCAACACAACTAACAATATTACATAATACAATTTTACTCACTACTAACTACTCACTACAGATACACCTAAACAATTAAAATACTAATGATACTATAGGGGCATAGCTTAGCTAGCTATGACTGATAGAAAGGAGAGAAACCTAGCTTGAGCGACCTCAAGCCACAGAGTAAGCAGTTGGTAGCTAAAAAGCAGGCAGTTCTGCTAAGACTGTTTCAGATGGGGCGACCCCCGAGCTTTGGCGATCCCAAGCATATCATCCACATAAGAAATGAATACACAAAATATGATATAATGAATTGGGGGCAAGAAATTCCCCGAATTTAAAAGTCCAATTCGAATAACTATAAAAGTATGGTGGTAAAATTCCCCTAGGAATAAATTAGTGCTAATATCACGGCGTGATAAATTCATTACTGTGAGTGATATCCTCTAACTATTCCGTACTAAGAAGAGCAGCCCAAAATAAAAATAAAAATGTGACAACATGTAATAAAATAAAGCTTATAATTAACCAACACAGATGTACAATGAGGTGCTGCGAGCCGGCTGCCCCAACCTGAATCAGGGAGGTAGGTTTATCCAATGCTCAGACCAGCTTTCCAGGTGTTGTCTCACCATGAGGCCTTACTTACCCCTAAACAAATGAGCCCGAAACAAGTAAAAAAGACATGTAATAAATATAAATATTATAAGTAAACACATATAATAAAAACAACATATACACATGAAAAGTACAGGCAATCAAAACAAAACAACAGTATATAAATATTAAAAGGTAATTATAATATAATATAAACAATTATACACAAACAACAGTAAAGAAAACTGCAAATTATTAAAGGTGGAGGTGGGGCATATGGCGGATGATGAATAAAACACTGCTGCTACAAATAATCACGCTGCTTGAAAATGAATGCAGGTGGCGCTATCCCCTGACGTATTTCCATTGGTCAACAACATCACGTGATCAAAGGCGCGAGGTTAGAAATAGATATTTACTAACATGAAGACTGTGACGGGGTTTTTAAATGTTGTGTACAAACAACTATTTAGTAAACAAAATATCATTTTATACACAACACACCAAAACAGTATGAAAGTCAAAAATTTATTGAATGGAACCAATAACTTGTTCAGGCTCATATTAATTATTACCTAAAGGTTTTGGCATTCTTAGGGGCTGCTCATTCTTACAACTAAATAACATCAACACAACTAACAATATTACATAATAAAATTTTACTCACTACTAAAAAGATACACCTAAACAATTAAAATACTAATGATACTATAGGGGCATGCAACCCCTAAGCTAGAGCGATCATAGCTTAGCTAGCTATGACTAATAGAAAGGAGAGAAACGTAGCTTGAGCGACCTCAAGCCACAGAGTAAGCAGTTGGTAGCTAAAAAGCAGGCAGTTCTGCTAAGACTGTTTCAGATGGGGCGACCCCCGAGCTTGGGCAATCTCAAGCATATCATCTACATAAGAAATAAATACACAAAATATGATATAATGAATTGGGGGCAAGAAATTCCCCGAATTTAAAAGTCCAAATCGAAGAGGTTACAATAAAGTAACCGAATGAGAGCCCCCAAGAAAGAAATTATGTGTAAGAAGGATATGACAATGTAAAATTTTTAAGAGTGTAGATAAAGTGAATCGATGATGAACTAGAAAATTATTGATTATAATCAGTACAACTAAGCACAAATTTGCCTATAGAAATTAATGCACCATATATTACATATATACACACATAATTATCATATGCTCTAAAATGAGACATTAAGAAGTTAAATGTGGTCAGTGGCACAGTAACTGGTATAAAGCTTGCAGATAAACCAAGTAATGACAAGAGTTCAAATGATTGAAAGGTTATATCACGTATGGAATAAAGCTGAAAAAGAGAGGAAAAACATACCTAATACTATAAAGTGAGATAGTATTTAAAGGAGCACTAGATTCTGCGTCTGTGAATGAGACAGATGCAAGAACTACATCCTTCTGATGGAGGTCTAATTAAGGAAACAGTGCCAATGATAAAGTGTTAAGGATGGTAATTCGGTACTGGGAACGCACCCTGAAGATGTAAGAGGATAACAAGCTCCGTATGTCAACTATATCTACTAATAATAGACAAAGAAAGGGTTGCAGATGTCCTAAGAAAGTCAACAAACTGGTTGCCAAGACTAAGGATCTTACATACACAGAACAGGTAGTTATAATGAACCTGCCAACACTTATAATGATTACGATGCATAAAAGGAGATACGATTAAAGTTATAAGTACTTAATGCAATAAGGATACTGAATGTAGTACAGGGCTTATACAGCTAACTTAAATAAACAAGATGTGAGTATTTCGAGAAACACCCAGAGAAGAGACTTGACTCTGTCGGACTCCAGAGAAGTAGCTTGACTCCAGGTATTTCACGGTGAAGAAAGAAATTGAGTACTCAAAACTAAAGAAGGGGCTTGACTCTACTGAACAGCAGAAATACAATAAGGATACTGAATGGTGTACAGGGCTTAAACAGCTAACTTAAATTAACAAGACTTGAGTATTTGGAGAAACACCCAGAGATGAAACTTGGCTCTGATGAACTCCAGAGAAGCAACTTGACTCCAGGTATTTCACGGTGAAGAAAGAAAATGGAGTACTCAAAACTTAGAGAAGAAGCTTGACTCTACTGAACCGCAGAGAAGCAACTTGACTCTAAAATGCCTGACTTAGAGAAGAAGCTTGACTCTACTTGACAGCAGAGAAGCAACTTGACTCTAAAATGCTTGACTTAGAGAAGAAGCTTGACTCTACTTGACAGCAGAGAAGTAACTTGACTCTAAAATGCCTGACTTAGAGAAGAAGCTTGGCTCTACTTGACAACAGAGAAGCAACTTGACTCTAAATCATTCATACTGAAAGGTCCTACTAGAGAAGAAGCTTGACCCTACTGAGCCATAGAGAAGCGAGTGACTCTAGTACCCCTGTAGTGACAAACTTGACTCCTATGTGCTACTGAGAATACCCTTGGCTCAGAGTCGCAGTGACTCATGAGAAGAGACTTGACTCGCAGACACAGCTGAGAAGACCCTTGACTCTTGAGTTGTGATTACTCATGAGAAGAGTTTTGACTCATGATTGGAGAAGCAATGACCTGACTGCATCAACTAACGAATCAAAACACAGCGAAGTAGTAGCTGGTGGCATGACAAACTTGACTCCTAAGTGCTACTGAGAAGACCCTTGGCTCTGAGTCTCAGTGACTCGTGAGAAGAGACTTGACTCGCAGACACAGCTGAGAAGACCCTTGACTCCGAGTGTGATTACTCATGAGAAGAGTTTTGACTCATGATTGGAGAAGCTAAGACCTGACTACGTAAGCTAACGAATCAAAACACAGCGAAGTAGTAGGTAGCTAGTGCAGGACACTCTTGACTAAGTGCTACTGAGAAGACTACATACTTTGAGTCGCAGTGACTCATGAGAAGAAACTTGACTCGCAGACACAGCTGAGAAGACCCTTGACTTCGAGTTATGATAACTCAAGAGAAGAGTGACTTGATTGTGGTTGGAGAAGCTAAGACCTGACTACGTAAGCTAACGAATCAAAACACAGCGAAGTAGTAGGTAGCTAGTGCAGGACACTCTTGACTAAGTGCTACTGAGAAGACTACATACTTTGAGTCGCAGTGACTCATGAGAAGAAACTTGACTCGCAGACACAGCTGAGAAGACCCTTGACTTCGAGTTATGATAACTCAAGAGAAGAGTGACTTGATTGTGGTTGAAGACATGACCTGATTACCCACAAAATAAATAAATAAAACACGGCATAGGTTGGTGGCTATTGTAAGGAAAAACTTCACTTCTTATGGCTGCTGAGAAGATCCTAGACTTTGAGTTGTGATTACTCATGAGATGAGTGACTTGACTCGTAATTGAAGAGGCTTGATCTGACTGATAACTAATTAAACCTAGTACATGATAATAACAATCTAGTAACAGACTAAATAAAGTGAGGAAGAAACATCATCTCTATATATATCTATGACAAAGCTCTCCTTAACAGTTGCATAATATATTCCGCACAATGTATAAACAAGAAATATCTTTTAACAAAAATAAAATAAATGGCATCGTTTAAGTGCTGGTGGTTACAATGTAAAACTGCTGGTGAAATAAATCAACGAACTAATACATATCAGCACGGATAACAAAATATATCAGTTTGCATCATTTTTGGTGAAAACAAGACTGTTTGAATCAGGAATATACTTTACTTAATGGGTCATTTGAAAGGATACGTCCACTTATTCAGCTTACATCTTATGACTCATAGATACACCTGAGAAGCCCTTGACTCGCAGACACAGCCGAGAAGACCCTTGACTCAAGTTGTGATTACTAATGAGAGGGGCGACTTGACTCGTAAATGGAGAGGCTTGATCTGACTGGTAGCTTAAAGCCTAGTACATGATAACAATCTAGTAATTGACTAAATAAAGTGAGGTAGAAACGTATCATCTCAATCTATATCTATGAAAAAGCTCTCCATAACAGTTGCATAGTATATTCCGCACAATGTATAAACAAGAATCTGTGACAAGTACAAGGAAAACAATAATGCTAGATACAGATAAAAAGTGTGACAGCTATGCCGTAAACCAATTATTTAAAAATATCTGTGACAAGTACATAGAAAACAATAACGCTAGATACAGATAGAAGGTGTGAACGCGAAGATATAAATGTTTACTAGAGTAACAAGTATAGAGAATGCTCCTCTGATATCAGAGGAACTGATATCCACGCTGTAACCAAAGTCTGGTAAGGTACAACAAGTCAAAATAGACAGATTGATGAGTAATCTCACCGCTGAAAAGTCCAAGACAACTGAGTTGGAAGCATAGTAAGCTGACGCTACGATTTCCACTTTATCTGCATGTCGCTATCATCGGGAGATGGAAACGCATAATGTAGTTCGGTGAGTTTCCGAGTCGTCTGTATGTAGTTATCAAAGTTGTTCGTTGATTATCCGAGGAGTCTGCATGTCGTAATCGTCGGGAGATTGAAATTCCGACTAGTTAAGTTGTTCGGTTAGTTTCCGAGTACACTGCATGTCGTAATATCGCGAGATGGAAATCTAGACTAATAATGTTGTACGTGTAGTTCCTTAATTATTTTTCCTTAAATCAGATAATTACTCCTACAAAATTAACCGTAAACGCCAAAGAAGACGATGCAATGCCCTACAGTGTTCGACAAGACATGGGCGCTGCCATCTTGAATCCCGCACGGAATCCTGGGATCGCGCACCAAGCTGCTGGTAGTGACGCGTTCCTGACCTGCTTGGCCGCCATGTTAGATGGCCCGAGAAAGTTTACAAACTGATGTCTTTCGATTTCCACTAGCACGAATAAGTCACACACAAAGTTAGATCCCGATAGCAAAGAAAACACAAATCGTGGTTGCATAAAAGACTGTAAGGATCCATATAGCAAATACACAGCTCGATGACGAATGACATTCGTCAATGTAAACTAAAGGAAATGTCCTCGACACACGTCGATAAAAATGTGACCAAACACAACACACGTGTAAATACCGTTATTGGTGTGTACTTCACTGTCGTAGGAGACGACAACTCCAGGCAAAACACTTGTAAGTTTAAAAGTCAATAGGAGTTGTTGCGACGAAAGTAAGCAATAGGAGAAAATAATGATGAATAAAACACTGCTGCTACAAATAATCACGCTGCTTGAAAATGAATTCAGGGGCCCTACCCCCTGACGTATTTCCATTGGTCAACAACATCACGTGATCAAAGGCGCGAGGTTAGAAATAGATATTTACTAACATGAAGACTGTGACGGGGTTTTTAAATGTTGTGTACAAACAACTATTTAGTGAACAAAATATCATTTTATTGACGCACATTAAAAAATATCATTTAAACAATATAGATGAAATAGATATTATACGATATTCAACGGAGGGCCATTGGATACCCAATCTCAAAGACATGTATTTTCATTAAAACTACATAAAAAAAATATGAAAATATGATAAAAATGTATATATTCACTGAAGTGGTAATATATAAATGTATGTTTTAACTGCAGTGATTATATAAAAATGTATTTATTCAATGATGTGATGATATAAGAAATCTATGTATTCACTACAGTGATGATAAAAGTAAAAATGTATCTTTGTTTTAACTGCAGTGATTTTATAAAAATGTATGTAGTCACTACAGTGGTGATATATAAAAATGTATCTATTCATTAAAATGATGATATAAAAATGTATATATTCACTTAAGTGATGATATAAATGTATGTAACCACTAAATTGGTTTTAAAACGTAATAATGTCTGTATTCAATGCAGTAATAATATAAAAATGAATGTATTCAATGCAGTGATAATATAAAAATGAATGTATTCAATGCAGTAATAATATAAAAATGAATGTATTCAATGCAGTGATAATATAAAAAAAACGTATGTATTCACTGCAGTGATAATACAAAAATGTGTGTTTTCACTACGGTAATGATATTAAAAAATGTATATATTCACTGCACTGATGATATAAAAAAATGTATTTATTCAGTGCAGTGATGGTAAAAAGATCTTATTCGCTGCAATGTTTACCAATCAAAACTGTTGTTTTATATTTATTTTGATATATTTATACCTACTTTTATATTGATATTTAAATTTAAAAAAATGTAATATTTGAGGAAAAACTGTAATGGTATGAACGCAGTTGGTATCAATTATAATTCTTTGATATACGTTAGAGTTCATTTAACCGAGACCACAGTAAAAATGACGTCTATTTCAGTTGAGGGAATACAAAACAATCGTTGTCATTTCCTATCTGATAACGTATCCATAAACTGGTTTATCTGAACTGTTATCGCAACATTTTCTCTATTTTATTCGTGGTATTTCCCGCTCGGACACACCTGGAAGTGGTTCGACCGAACGTCATCGAGCTGGTGGACACGAAGAAATGAAACCACATGTGCTTAGGTTACCTAGGTCTTATGTTTTACCATTATTGTTTAAAGGAACACGACGGCGGACTCTAAATAAACGTAAATTTCAAAGTTTGTATAAATTAGAGTAACTATCATCATTCACAAATCCTTGGTGACGAAATCTTATTGCGTTTAGGGTATTTTTAAATTACTAGTATGAAGACCAAAACGTTCCCCCTATTCTATAATATAGTGTGTAACGTATGTACACCCCGATGTTATATTACACATCTACCGAAATCCCTGTAATATTTGTAAATTTTACTACGATAGATTTACACTTGCAAAAACAGAGCTTCGTAATGTGTTATGTCAATTGTATAACATCAGTACCTGATATGCCGCGCCTAACTTCCGATGATTCGTTGCATCGGTTTGTCATAGTCTTAAAATATTAGATATAAAACAACATGTAATGAGTTATAGGTCAGTACGCCTCCATATCTACATGTTGCCATTTGTTTCCTATTTCTCTGCGTATCTGTCTTTTAATACAACTTTTTGTGAGCTTTACGTTCACATCATATTTTAATCGAATACATCCAGGAGTCTAGTAAAGATTGGATAGGATAAGACAATGTCTAGAATTTTGAGCACTTTTATCGCGGCTCTATACAAATGAAGTTTAAAAAGGATATCGTTGCGTCTTATCTTGTTTCGTATTTTTGTTAATATCAAAACTTTCATTGTTACCAAAGGGAAAAATTAATAACCTTTTACTCCGTAATTTTTGTAGATATTCTGCTTCGGTTGATAATGTTGATGTAGCTATATAAGAAAATTCACTGATCATGAAATGAAAGGAAATCTTATACATTTACGGAAGGGAAAAATATTTTTTTCAAAGGCATTTTTCAAAGCATTAAATGTGTTTTGAAATAATCTAAAAAATATATGTAAAAGTTACTTACCAATTAGAAGAAATCTCTCAAATCGGGCATTTCCCATCGTTTTCTTTAGATAAAACCAGCTATTTGTAAATGGCACATTGACACTCTAGAATTGCTTCAGGTCCTGCAGTTGAAGACGTATATCACACCGGAAGGTATCAAGTTACAATCTAACTAGTTGCACACTATAACAACCAATTATAGATGTTCGTTAACAGTTCAGATTTCTAGTGAAAAGTTTGCAAAAATCCATTGTTTACTTAAGTAAAATTATTTACCAAGAAAAAACACAGCTATTACCTTGTCAAATAAGCCTGCTTCGCTGTTCAAACTCAACAGCAATTAACACACTCTAGTTAGTTATTGTCCAGCTTGTTTTACCTTATTTCGTCAAATTACGCTCGACAATGATTTATTAATTAGTGCAGACCTGCTCGCATTAAACTCCTGATGGGGTCTGTGTCGGGAACAACGGTTCATCAGAAGGTAAACGGTACAGACAATCAAAGACTATGTCACCTGGCGAGTCCATTATCAAACCTAATAACTCAATCAGACCTGGACTGAATCAAACACTAAAAGGATCCTGAGTGATTCATTGATTACAGCTATCGATTGGTTTGTTGTTTTTATAACGTGAACTATGAAAAGCTTGTATTGATTAGTTTCGTATTTCATTGCATGCAAAAGTGATATAGAATAATGTTATTATTGTCATTGTTTCGACATAAACATAGGTTCAATGAGATTATAGTTATGCATTGACAAGATAGAATTCAAAAGCGTTAAGTGAGGAATACAAATATGACATTTGGGCTATTCTAGTGATAGATCACGAGTCATTAAATGTGTTGGTATAGACAAGTTGATAAAACAAATAACCGTATATATACTTGAACCAATTATCCATGCGGTGTTGATTATACCTCTAAGTTATCTTTGCGGTAAAAAAAAGGTTTCCACGATATCAGCTGAAATCCTTAATCTTGTCCACATACGTTAAAACACGAACATGCCTTAATCAATGGGATAAATAAGGCGCGACAATTACCACTCAAACTTGGTTGATAAGTGTCTCCAAACCACGTCACATATCATATTCGTATTAAAAAATTACATTAAAGATGTAGGACATGCTTGCAAAAATAAACTCCTGCATGATATTAAAAAGATATAACTTCTATAGCAGTCCGTTTGCATCTTCCAATCTATCTGACAACATAATGAAAAGCCCCATTTTACGCACTTCAAAGAAATCTCTAGAGGATAAGGTTACCAAAGAGTATCGTTTATGCTATAGGCTACACATAAAATAGTTCCAGTGCCTTGCACTATTTTGATCAATGATGAGATAGAAGTATATTAATGCAGAAAATATCTTCCCCCTGATCAGTTTAAAAAGTTCCTGAATATGTAAACGTAATGTTATACCTATATTTTGTTTAATATTTATGACATTGATTATTTAATCATAATACGTTGTCTATCTCTCTGCCAGATTAATATGTAAACGTGCATTAAAGGGACCATTCAGTCAACCATGCTTATTATAATTCAAGCAGCGCAGAATCGATAAAGATATAGCCAGACGAAGGAATCCGCAGTCAATATGTCTCTGTTACGTAGCCAATGTCCTGTATGCTATTCAACCTTACGACGTGTGTTACACGCGGATACAAATAACAGCTTTAGTACAAAAACTGTCTTTCTTTCACGAAATACAGACACCATATTGATTAAAGAACACGTTTTCTCTATTTCCTGGTTTGCTAATTCTATCTTTTTAAACTACAGCGTCAAATTTGTTCGGATTTGATATAAATATTTTTGGAATCTCAAACGCAACCAGTGATAAGAAAGTAGGTTTGTAAACTTTCGAAATCGTCTGTGGCCTCTGAGAAGCAACGAGTGCAAATGATGAAGCCTTTACTATTCGGCGATGAGAAGAGAATGTCAAGACGAGTTTTAGTTCCCTCAATACTCTAACACTGCAGTCATTCTGAAGAACTAACAAAACTACCACGAAACACGTGTCCGTCTTAAGGATAAGAGTTTACAGAAGATAAAAACGTCAAGAATCAGTCATTTGCCCTCTTTGTTTGACGGAGAAAACAGGCGCCTGTTTACGAAATCAAAGTTTTCAATAGCTATTAATGTTTAACATCTTTCCAGCGACATCCAACATGTTTATCTTTACAGCTTATTTAAAATGGTATGACTTATCTATATTAAGCAACACATGGTTTGCATTAAACTGGTGTTAAGAAGATTAATAGAACCAAGTTGGGATGATACACATTCTACTAGTCACATAATATATCCTACCATTATGGTGCCTGTTAGAAGTGCTCGACTGTGTGATATGTGACCTCGCCTAACCGTACCAGGAAACACGAGAAAACGATGGAATATTCTGTTGGCTGCCAGTTAGTAATGCAGTATAATCAGCAATGCTAATAGTGATCAAGGTGGTGAAAACAATCTGGCAAGAAACTTTTAACTTTTTAATTGAAGGATTTCAATTTTAAGAGTACATACACATTCATACTAGACCATTCAATATCAGCGGGCGCTTTGATGTTACACTAATCAGAACGGGATTCTTTTGACACTTCATTGCAGACTACATGTCGGTAGTATAAAATGGAAATTTGACATTTTCTTCACAGTACTTAAAATTGAGGAGGGAAGTATTTTGATAGATAGATAATATTCGAATTACCCTGACCACTTTAAAATTACACCAGTTTGTTATAGAAAACAAAGTCACTCGATCTAATAACTTTTTTACCCAATTCAAATAACAGTTTTGGCAAAAGTCATGTCTTTGGTATTCTTTGTTTCACAAAATACGAATAGAAAATGTTGAGAGAAAGCAAAATCAGTGTATTGTGTTCGGATTATTTATTTGTAATCGCGTATGAATGCCTCAGGCATTATGTCCAGAAAAATAACACTCCATTTTAGAATTTAAGCAATGGGTCTGTCTTTTTATATTTGTTACAAAAGTTGTTCGATTGGGCTGTGACACATTTAACCGTATCAGTACAGGGACTTATAAATAAAAATCTTCGTGATTGCTAAGATATCACACCCCGAGCAATGGTGTCTGCATGTTCAGTTTTGGACGTTGCGTCAATACTACTTAAGTTCTTTAATCACTATGAGTTCTTGCTTTTAAAGTAAATATAGTTATCACTCTCGAAGGAATTAAATCAAGATGATAGACCGTTTAGTTGTTCATTTAAAGGGTATAGATGGCGGTGTTTCTGAAACTATTTTTTGAAGGTCAAAACGGAGCTTCAAAATCGATATAAGTGACGTGTTTTTCGATGGATATAAAGGAAAACAATGAAAATATATCTGTGAAAATATATATATATATATTGTTTGAACCCCACTTTGAGACAAATATATAAGGTCGGTGTGTCTGTAATCCGTGTCATGAGATTTAGCTACTTTTTATCGCCTTCATGACTGCACCTATTGTCCGATTTCGTCTCATCCACTTCAATCAGTGTTTTGTCGGCGTAAACTGGAAGTAGGCGCTCCTATGAAAGTAAAGCGGTCAAATAAACGTTAATGTATTGTCATAATTCCCAGTATGTAGACACACATTTATCGACAAACAATCGAAACAAACTTTAATATTTCCATTGTGTGGATGTAGATAGTGTAATGAGCCAGGTGCTTGGGACTTCCGTTCCAGTTTGTGGCCGTTATTGTCCTCTAAGTCAGCAGTTGGCCGTTCCCGTCAATTGTAAAGTTGTCCATATGAAAGGCGTCAAGTATTTACAATTAACAATTTATATCAAAAGCGTCGATTTCTTAAGGGCATAAACATTGTGATATTCTAATCAAGAGCAGTTACTCTTCAAACGGATGTTATTGCTCTCTGTAGTTCATTCTACAGGGACATTAATCAGCATGACGTAAAACGTAATTGTAGCAGCATCCCTTTGTTGTATAGTGTTCCGTTGTATCGTCGTCAAGGTTATAACACTAACGGTCTACTCTAACGATGATAATAAAACTATTTAAACATATTTGTTTTGCAGCAAAATATTGTGATGTAGCATATTGATTTGAAAGGATCAATATATATTGTCGTAAAATGTTGACGCATGTCTGTCGCTGCGGTTGTTTAGACGTAAGTACTTAATGGACTCGTTCAGGGATCACAATGAACACAGGAAAATTAAGACAGAGATAAAAATGACCACTTACTGTACCTGATTAACTGACATGCCGAATCATGAGTTATGTATCCCTTTTTGATCAGACAGTGTAGCAGCAATCGATGTGGGATTTTCTTCCATTCTAAAGAATATGTCCTTAGTTGGAATAAAAAGATGGCAGAATTTATCAAATCTGTGTTTTTCTCGTAATGCTTTAATACTTATCTAAACAATACGCATAAATAGCAAACATAATACCACAAAGCATGTAATATTAGCCAAACAACAATGGTTTTGTAACTCAAAAACAATGTAATATTAGCCTAACAAACATGTTTTTGTAACCTACAAATAATGTAATATTACCCTAATATCTGTGTTATAGTAACACACAAACAATGTAATATTACACTTACAACTATATGTTATAGTAACACACAATGTAACATTACCCTAACCACTATGTTATAGTAACACACAATGTAATATTACCCTTACAACTATGTTATAGTAACACACAATGTAATAATACCCTAACCACTATGTTATAGTGACACACAAACAATGTGATATTACCCTAACATCTATGTTATAGTAACACACAATGTAATATTACACTAACATCTATATTATAGTAACACACAATGTAATATTACCCTAACCACTATGTTATAGTAACACACAATGTAATATTACCCTTACAACTATGTTATAGTAACACACAATGTAATATTACCCTAACCACTATGTTATAGTGACACACAAACAATGTGATATTACCCTAACCACTATGTTATAGTAACACACAATGTAACATTACCCTAACCACTATGTTATAGTAACACAACAATGTAATATTACACTAACATCAATGTTATAGTGACACACAAACAATGTAATATTACCCTAACCACTATGTTATAGTAACACACAAACAATGTAATATTACCCTAACCACTATGTTATAGTAACACACAATGTAATATTACACTAACCACTATGCTATAGTAACACACAAACAATGTAATATTACCATAACCTCTATGTTATAGTAACACACAATGCAATATTACCCTAACATCTGTGTTATAGTAACACACAAACAATGTAATATTATACTGACCACTATGATATAGTAACACACAAACAATGTAATATTACCCTAACAACTATGTTATAGTAACACAATGTAATAATACCCTAACATCTATGTTATAGTAACACACAAACAATGTAATATTACCCTAACCACTATGTTATAGTAACACACAAACAATGTAATATTACTCTAACATCTATGTTATAGTAACACACAATGTAATATTACACTAACATATATATTATAGTAACACACAAACAATGTAATATTACACTAACAACTATGTTATAGTAACACACAAACAATGTAATATTACATTAACCACTATGTTATAGTAACACAAAATGTAATATTACCCTTACAACTATGTTATAGTAACACACAATGTAATATTACACTAACAACTATGTTATAGTAACACACAAACAATGTAATATTACACTAACAACTATGTTATAGTAACACACAATGTAATATTACCCTTACAACTATGTTATAGTAACACACAAACAATGTAATATTACCCTTACAACTGTGTTATAGTAACACACAAACAATGTAATATTACCCTAACCACTATGTTATAGTAACACACCATGTAATATTACCCTTACAACTATGTTATAGTAACACACAAACAATGTAATATTACCCTTACAACTGTGTTATAGTAACACACAAACAATGTAATATTACATTAACCACTATGTTATAGTAACACACAATGTAATATTACCCTTACAACTATCTTATAGTAACACACAAACAATGCAATATTACACTAACAACTATGTTATAGTAACACACAAACAATGTAATATTACCCTTACAACTGTGTTATAGTAACACACAAACAATGTAATATTACATTAACCAATATGTTATAGTAACACACAATGTAATATTACCCTTACAACTATGTTATAGTAAAACACAAACAATGTAATATCACCCTAACATCTATGTTATAGTAACACACAAACAATGTAATATTACCCTTACAACTGTGTTATAGTAACACACAAACAATGTAATATTACCCTAATCACTATGTTATAGTAACACACAATGTAATATTACCCTTACAACTATGTTATAGTAACACACAAACAATGTAATATTACCCTTACAACTGTGTTATAGTAACACACAAACAATGTAATATTACATTAACCACTATGTTATAGTAACACACAATGTAATATTACCCTTACAACTATGTTATAGTAACACACAAACAATGTAATATTACACTAACAACTATGTTATAGTAACACACAAACAATGTAATATTACACTAACAACTATGTTATAGTAACACACAAACAATGTAATATTACACTAACAACTATGTTATAGTAACACACAATGCAATATTACCCTAACATCTATGTTATAGTAACACACAAACAATGTAATATTACCCGAACAACTATGTTATAGTAACACACAAACAATGTAATATTACCCTAACCACTATGTTATAGTAACACACAAACAATGTAATATTACCCTAACCACTATGTTATAGGAACACACAATGTAATATTACCCTTACAACTATGTTATAGTAACACACAAACAATGTAATATTACCCTTACAACTGTGTTATAGTAACACACAAACAATGTAATATTACATTAACCACTATGTTATAGTAACACACGATATAATATTATTCTTACAACTATGTTATAGTAACACACAATGTAATATTACCCTTACAACTGTGTTATAGTAACACACAATGTAATAATACCCTTACAACTATGTTATAGTAACACACAATGTAATATTACTCTTACAACTATGTTATAGTAACACACAAACAATGTAATATTACACTAACCACTATGTTATAGTAACACACAATGTAATATTACCCTTACAACTATGTTAAAGTAACACACAAACAATGTAATATTACCCTTACAACTGTGTTATAGTAACACACAATGTAATATTACCTTTACAGCTATGTTATAGTAACACACAATGTAATATTACCCTTACAACTGTGTTATAGTAACACACAAACAATGTAATATTACCCTTACAACTATGTTATAGTAACATACAAACAATGTAATATTACATTAACCACTATGTTATAGTAACACACAATGTAATATTACCCTTACAACTATGTTATAGTAACACACAAACAATGTAATATTACCCTAACATCTATGTTATAGTAACAAACAATGTAATATTACCCTAACCACTATGTTATAGTAACAAACAATGTAATATTACCCTTACAACTATGTTATAGTAACACACAAACAATGTAATATTACCCTTACAACTGTGTTATAGTAACACACAAACAATGTAATATTACATTAACCACTATGTTATAGTAACACACAATGTAATATTACCCTTACAACTATGTTATAGTAACACACAATGTAATATTACACTAACAACTATGTTATAGTAACACACAAACAATGTAATATTACCCTAACAACTATGTTATAGTAACACACAATGTAATATTACCCTTACAACTATGTTATAGTAACACACAAACAATGTAATATTACCCTTACAACTGTGTTATAGTAACACACAAACAATGTAATATTACCCGAACAACTATGTTATAGTAACACACCATGTAATATTACCCTTACAACTATGTTATAGTAACACACAAACAATGTAATATTACCCTTACAACTGTGTTATAGTAACACACAAACAATGTAATATTACATTAACCACTATGTTATAGTAACACACAATGTAATATTACCCTTACAACTATCTTATAGTAACACACAAACAATGTAATATACCTAACCTATGTTTAGAACCCAAAAATTAAAACTACCCTTTCAACTGTGTTTTTTAGTAACACCAAACATGTAATATTACTTAACCCAATATGTTTAGTAACACACCCTGAATATTACCCTTTTCAACTATGTTATATTAAAACACAACATGTTTAAAATTACCTAAAACTTTTATAGTAACACACAAACAATGTAATATTACCCTTACAACTTGTTATAGTAAAACAAACAAGTAATATTACCCTAAACCACTATGTTATAGTAACACACAATGTAATATTACCCTTACAACTATGTTATAGTAACACACACAAACCCTGTAATTTACCCTTCACTGTGTTTAGTAACACAAAAAACAATTATATTACATTACCACTATGTTATAGTAACACACATGTAATATTTAAACCTTACAAATATGTGATAGTAAAAACACAAACAATGTAATTACATAACAACTATGTTATAGTAACACAAAACAATTAATATTAACCCTTACAACTAGTGTTATAGTAACACACAAACAATGTAATATTACACTAACAACTATGTTATAGTAACACACAATGTAATATTACCCTAACAATCTATGTTATAGTAACACACAAACAATGTAATATTACCCGAACAACTGTGTTATAGTAACACACAAACAATGTAATATTACCATAACCACTATGTTATAGTAACACACAACAATGTAATATTACCCTTAACCACTATGTTATAGTAACACACAATGTAATATTACACTACAACTATGTTATAGTAACACACAAACAATGTAATATTACACTAACAACTGTGTTATAGTAACACACAAACAATGTAATATTACATTAACACTATGTTATAGTAACACACGATATCAATATTATCCTTACAATCTATGTTATAGTAACACACACAATGTAATATTACCCTACAACTATGTTATAGTACACACAAACAATGTATAATTACCCTACAACTATGTTATAGTAACACACAATGTAATATTACTCTTACAACTATGTTATAGTAACACACAAACAATGTAATATTACACTAACCACTATGTTATAGTAACACACAATGTAATATTACCCTTACAACTATGTTATAGTAACACACAAACAATGTAATATTACCCTTACAACTGTGTTATAGTAACAACAAACAATGTAATATTACCTTAACAGCTATGTTATAGTAACACACAATGTAATATTACCCTTACAACTATGTTATAGTAACACACAAACAATGTAATATTACCCTTAACAACTATGTTATAGTAACACACAATGTAATATTACATTAACCACTATGTTATAGTAACACACAATGTAATATTACCCTTACAACTATGTTATAGTAACACACAAACAATGTAATATTACCCTAACATCTATGTTATAGTAACAAACAATGTAATATTACCCTAACATCTATGTTATAGTAACAAACAATGTAATATTACCCTTACAACTATGTTATAGTAACACACAAACAATGTAATATTACCCTTACAACTGTGTTATAGTAACACACAAACAATGTAATATTACACTAACCACTATGTTTATAGTAACACACAATGTATATTATTAACACTATACAACATGTTATAGTAACACCAAACAATGTAATATTACCCTTACCACTAGTGTTATAGTAACACACAAACATGTAATATTACCATTAACCAGCTAGGTTATAAAGTACACACAATGTAATATTACCCTTACAACTGTGTTATAGTAACCACAAACAATGTAATATTACCCTTACACACTAGTGTTATAGTACATACGAAACAATGTAATATTACATTAACCACTATGGTGATAGTAACACACAATGTAATATTAACCCTTACAACTATGTTATAGTAACCACAACAAACAATGTAATATTAACACTAACTACTATGTTATAGTAACACACAAACATGTAATATTACACTAACAATCTATGTTATATAACACACATGTACTATTACCCCTAAAACTATGTTTTTATAACCACACAACAAAGAAAATTACCACCCTTTTAAAAACATTTCCTTAATATATACACACAAACAATGTAATATTACCCTAAACTTGTTTAAGTAACCCACAAAATGTATATTACCCCCACCACTATGTTATAGTAACACACAATGTAATATTACCCTACCACTATGTTATGTAACACACAAAATGTAAATTACCTAACAACATGTTATAGTAAACACAACAAAGTAAATTACACTAACAACATGTTATAGTAACACCAACAATGTAATATTACCTAACCACTATGTTATAGTAACACACAATGTAATATTAAACCCCAAAACTATGTTATATAACACACAATGTAATATTACCTAACCACTAGTTATAGTAACAAAACAATGTAAATTACCCTACACTATGTTAATAACACACAACAATGATATTACCCTAACACTATGTTATAGTAACACACATGTAATATTACCCTTACAACTATTTTATAGTAACACACAAACAATGTAATATTACACTAACAACTATGTTATAGTAACACACAAACAATGTAATATTACCTAACACTATTTATAGTAACACACAAACAATGTAATATTACCTAACCATATGTTATAGTAACACACAATGCAATATTACCCTAACATCATGTTATAGTACACACACAATGTAATATTACCGAACAACTATGTTATAGTAACACACAAAAACAATGTAATATTACCCGAACGCACTATGTTATAGTACACACAAACATGTAATATTACCCTAACCACTATGTTATAGGAACACACAATGTAATATTACCCTTACAACTATGTATATGTAACACACAAACAATGTAATATTACCCTTACAACTGTGTTATAGTAACACCAAACAATGTAATAGTACATTAACCACTATGTTAGTAGTAACACACGATATAATATTATCTACAACTATGTTATAGTAACAACAACATGTAAATTACCCCTAACCAAATATGTTTAGTAACACCACAATGTATATTACCTAAAAACTATGTTATAGTCACACAACAATGTAATATTACCCTAAAAACTTGTTATAGTAACACACAAACATGTAAAATTACCTAACCACTATGTTATAGTAACAACAATGTAATATTACCCTTACAACCTATGTTTTTAGTAACACACAACATGTAATATTACCCTTAAAAAACTTGTTATAGAACACACATGTAAAAACCCCTTTTCACCTATTTATGTAACAAAACAATGTAATATTACCCTTACAACTTGATGTTTTATTTTAACACACAAAACACAGTAATATTACCTTCAAACTATGTTATAGTAACAACACATGTAAAATTACTTAACAAATTGTTTAGTAACACACAATGTAATAAATTTCCCTTAAACTATGTTTATGTAACACAATGTAATATTACCCTACACTATGTTTAGTAACACACAATGTAATATTACCCTACCACCTATGTTATAGTAACAACAAAATTAATATTACCCTTAACACTATTTATAGTAACACAAAACAATGTAATATTACCCTTACACGTGTTAAGTAACACCAAACAAAGTAATATTTCTTACACTATGTTATAGTAACACACAATGTAATATTAAACCCCTTTCCAAATATGTTATAGTAACACACACCATGTAATATTAACTTAAAAACTATTTATAGTAACACACAAACAATGTAATATTACACTTAACAAATAGTTATAGTAAACACACAATGTAATATTACCTTACAACTAGTTATAGAAACACAAATGTAATATTACCCCAACACTATGTTATAGTAAACACCACTGTAAATTACCCTAACAACTATGTTATAGTAACACCAACCCCTGTAATATTACCCTAACACTATGTTATAGTAACACACAAACAAAGTAATTACCCTTAACACTATGTTATGTAAACACACAATTAAAATTACCCTTACCACTATGTTTATAACACACAATGTAATATTCCCTTACAACTATGGTTATAGTAACCCACAAAAATTAATTTTTTACCACACTAAATAACAACTATGTTATAGTAACACCAAAAATGTAATATTACCCTTACACAAATAAATTTTTAGTAACACACAAAAAATGTAATAATACCTTTCAACTATGTTATAGTAAAACACAAAGTAATATTACCCTTAACACTATGTTATGTAACACACAAACAATGTAATATTACCCAACAAATATGTTATAGTACACACACAAAAGTAATATTACCCTAACCACTATGTTATATAAACACAAACCAAAGTAATATTACACCCAACCACTATGTTATGTAAACACACATGTAATATTACCCTTAACACTATGTTATAGTAACACACACAATGTAATATTACCCACAAAATTGGGTTTTGTAAAACACAAACAATGTAATATTACCTAACCACTATGTTTTTAGTACACACAAACAATTTATTACTAACCAACTATGTTATAGTAACACACAATGTAATATTACCTTACAACTGATGTTATAGTAACACACAAACAATGTAATATTACCCTTACAACTGTGTTATAGTAACACACAATGTAATATTACCCTTACAGCTATGTTATAGTAAACCACACAATGTAATATTACCCTTACAACTGTGTTATAGTAACAACAAAACATGTAATAGATTACCCTTACAACTATGTATAGTAACATACAAACAATGTAATATTACATTAACCACTATGTTATAGTAACACACAATGTAATATTACCCTTAAAACTATGTATAGTAACACACAAACAATGTAATATTACCCTAACATCTATGTTATAGTAACAACATGTAATATTACCCTAACCACTATGTTATAGTAAACAAACAATGTAATATTACCTTACAACTATGTATAGTAACACACAAACAATGTAATATTACCCTAACCACTATGTTATAGTAACAACACAATGTAATATTACCCTAACATCTATGTATAGTAACACAAACAATGTAATATTACCCTAACAACTATGTTATAGTAACACACAAACAATGTAATATTACCCTAACATCTATGTTATAGTAACACACAATGTAATATTACCCGAACAACTATGTTATAGTAACACACAAACAATGTTATATTACACTTACAACTATGTTATAGTAACACACAAACAATGTAATATTACACTTACTACTATGCTATAGTAACACACAAACAATGCAATATTACCCTTACAACTATGTTATAGTAACACACAAACAATGTAATATTACCCTAACAACTATGTTATAGTAACACACAAACAATGTAATATTACCCTAACCACTATGTTATAGTAACACACAATGTAATATTACCCTAACAACTATGTTATAGTAACACACAATGTAATATTACCCTAACAACTTAGTAGTAACACACAAACAGTAATATTGACCCTAACCACTATGGTTATAGTAACACACAAACAATGTAATATTACCCTTACAACTGTGTTATAGTAACACACAAACAATGTAATATTACATTACCACTATGTTATAGTAACACACAATGTAATATTACCCTTACACCTATGTTTATAGTAACACACAAACAATGTAATATTACACTAATAACTATGTTATAGTAACACACAATGTAATATTACACTAATAACCATGTTATAGTAACACACAATGTAATATTACCCTAACCACTATGTTATAGTAACACACAAACAATGTAATATTACCCTAACCACTATGTTATAGTAACACACAATGTAATATTACCCTTACAACTATGTTATAGTAACACACAATGTAATATTACCCTTACAACTATGTTATAGTAACACACAAACAATGTAATATTACATTACCACTATGTTATAGTAACACAAACAATGTAATATTACCCTACAACTATGTTATAGTAACACACAAACAATGTAATATTACACTAACATCTATGTTATAGTAACACACAAACAATGTAATATTACACTAACAACTATGTTATAGTAACACACAAACAATGTAATATTACACTAACAACTATGTTATAGTAACACACAATGTAATATTACACTAACATCTATGTTATAGTAACACACAAACAATGTAATATTACCCGAACAACTATGTTATAGTAACACACAAACAATGTAATATTACCCTAACCACTATGTTATAGTAACACACAAACAATGTAATATTACCCTAACCACTATGTTATAGTAACACAAACAATGTAATATTACCCTTACAACTATGTTATAGTAACACACAAACAATGTAATATTACCCTAACAACTATGTTATAGTAACACACAATGTAATATTACACTAACCACTATGTTATAGTAACACACGATATAATATTATTCTTACAACTATGTTATAGTAACACACAATGTAATATTACCCTTACAACTGTGTTATAGTAACACACAATGTAATAATACCCTTACAACTATGTTATAGTAACACACAATGTAATATTACACTTACAACTATGTTATAGTAACACATCAACAATGTAATATTACACTAACCACTATGTTATAGTAACACACAATGTAATATTACCCTTACAACTATGTTATAGTAACACACAAACAATGTAATATTACCCTTACAACTGTGTTATAGTAACACACAATGTAATATTACCTTACAGCTATGTTATAGTAACACACAATGTAATATTACCCTTACAACTGTGTTATAGTAACACACAAACAATGTAATATTACCCTTACAACTATGTTATAGTAACATACAAACAATGTAATATTACATTAACCACTATGTTATAGTAACACACAATGTAATATTACCCTTACAACTATGTTATAGTAACACACAAACAATGTAATATTACCCTAACATCTATGTTATAGTAACAAACAATGTAATATTACCCTAACCACTATGTTATAGTAACAAACAATGTAATATTACCCTTACAACTATGTTATAGTAACACACAAACAATGTAATATTACCCTTACAACTGTGTTATAGTAACACACAAACAATGTAATATTACATTTACTACTATGTTATAGTAACACACAATGTAATATTACCCTTACAACTATGTTATAGTAACACACAAACAATGTAATATTACACTAACAACTATGTTATAGTAACACACAAACAATGTAATATTACACTAACAACTATGTTATAGTAACACACAATGTAATATTACCCTTACAACTATGTTATAGTAACACACAATGTAATATTACCCTAACCACTATGTTATAGTAACACACAATGTAAAATTACCCTAACATCTATGTTATAGTAACACACAAACAATGTAATATTACCCGAACAACTATGTTATAGTAACACACAAACAATGTAATATTACCCTAACCACTATGTTATAGTAACACACAAACAATGTAATATTACATTATCCACTATGTTATAGTAACACACAATGTAATATTACCCTTACAACTATGTTATAGTAACACACAAACAATGTAATATTACACTAATAACTATGTTATAGTAACACACAATGTAATATTACACTAATAACCATGTTATAGTAACACACAATGTAATATTACCCTTACAACTATGTTATAGTAACACACAAACAATGTAATATTACACTAACAACTATGTTATAGTAACACACAATGTAATATTACCCTAACCACTATGTTATAGTAACACACAAACAATGTAATATTACCCTAACCACTATGTTATAGTAACACACAATGTAATATTACACTAATAACTATGTTATAGTAACACACAAACAATGTAATATTACCCTAATAACAATGTTATAGTAACACACGATGTAATATTACACTAATAACTATGTTATAGTAACACACAATGTAATATTACACTAATAACTATGTTATAGTAACACATAATGTAATATTACACTAATAACAATGTTATAGTAACACATAATGTAATATTACCCTCACAACTATGTTATAGTAACACACGATGTAATATTACACTAATAACTATGTTATAGTAACACACAATGTAATATTACACTAATAACTATGTTATAGTAACACACAAACAATGTAATATTACCCTTACAATTATGTTATAGTAACACACAATGTAATAATACCCTAACATCAATGTTATAGTGACACACAAACAATGTAATATTACCCTAATAACTATGTTATAGTAACACACAATGTAATATTACACTAACAATTATGTTATAGTAACACACAAACAATGTTATATTACACTAACAACTATGTTATAGTAACACACAAACAATGTAATATTACACTGACCACTATGTTATAGTAACACACAATGTAATATTACCCTAACAACTATGTTATAGTAACACACAATGTAATACTACCCTTACAATTATGTTATAGTAACACACAATGTAATATTACCCTAACAACTATGTTATAGTAACATACAATGTAATATTACCCTAACAACTATGTCATAGTAACACACAAACAATGTAATATTACCCTAACCACTATGTTATAGTAACACACAATGTAATATTACACTAACAATTATGTTATAGTAACACACAATGTAATAGTACACTTACAACTATGTTATAGTAACACACAATGTAATATTACACTAACAACTATGTTATAGTAACACACAAACAATGTAATATTACATTAACATCTATGTTATAGTACCACACAATGTAATATTACCCTAACCACTATGTTATAGTAACACACAAACAATGTAATATTACCCTTACAACTATGTTATAGTAACACACAAACAATGTAATATTACCCTAACATCTATGTTATAGTAACACACAATGTAATATTACCCTAACCACTATGTTATAGTAACACACAAACAATGTAATATTACCATAACCACTATGTTATAGTAACACACAAACAATGTAATATTACCCTAACCGCTATGTTATAGTAACACACAAACAATGTAATATTACACTAACATCTATGTTATAGTAACACACAAACAATGTAATATTACACTAACATCTATGCTATAGTAACACACAATGTAATATTACCCTAACCACTATGTTATAGTAACACACAAACAATATTACCCTTACATCTATGTTATAGTAACACACAAACAATGTAATGTTATACTAACCACTATGTTATAGTAACACACAATGTAATATTACCCTAACCACTATGTTATAGTAACACACAAACAATGTTACCCTTACAACTATGTTATAGTAACACACAAACAATGTAATATTACATTAACCACTATGTTATAGTAACACACAATGTAATATTACCCTTACAACTATGTGATAGTAACACACAAACAATGTAATATTACCCTTACAACTATGTTATAGTAACACACAAACAATGCGATATTACCCTTACAACTATGTTATAGTAACACACAATGTAATATTACCCTTACAACTATGTTTTAGTAACACACAATGTAATATTACACTAACATCTATGTTATAGTAACACACAAACAATGTAATATTACCCTTACAACTATGTTATAGTAACACACAATGTAATAATACCCTAACCACTATGTTATAGTAACACACAATGTAATAATACCCTTACAACTATGTTATAGTAACACACAAACAATGTAATATTACCCTTACAACTATGTTATAGTAACACACAAACAATGTAATATTACCCTAACCACTATGTTATAGTGACACACAAACAATGTAATATTACCCTTACAACTTTGTTATAGTAACACACAAACAATGTAATATTACACTAACAACTATGTTATAGTAACACACAAACAATGTAATATTACCCTTACAACTATGTTATAGTAACCTATAAAAAGATGTAATATTATCACACTTACTATGTAGTATAAAAATATATCATGGGTATCTTTGCAATAGTCCAGAATTTTTGGCACTTCGGTCTCCTGTCAGTCGACTACCAGTAGCCCGGAGTTCTATGGTACTGCGGTAGTTAACACTTAAATTAAGTAAACGCAAAGGACGAATCAGCAATCACAAAACTATTTTGGCAATTTAATCTTAAGTATTTTTTTTATCTTATGCACACTTGAAAAACTTTTAAACACTTACATTTTTCATCCTATCGGCTGCTAGTTGTCGGCCATGATGTCTTACAGAATAGACAAAGGAAGGGAGCATTGTGTTTTTGTTTAATCAGCTAAGTTGATCAATTTCTGAAAAGGAATCAGTTGATAAACATAAATATGTAGACCTTGATAAAAATATACAGACTATGTAAATTATCATTGACACATTGTCCTTAAAATCTGGGAATGTTGCCAGTGGCTGCCATACACATTGGGGAAATGGGTCCATTAGATCTTTGAAATATATCAATATCCGTTGTAGGTATGTTGTTTAATGATTCGTGAAAGTTCTGGACACTTTACAAAGACTTCTCGCTATGTATATGCCAACAATCTACATCTGTCCTCTCGATTAGGTTATAGGAAATATCATTCTTGTGAAACTATGATACTGGATATTGTCATCAGCACATCCAGATTTTAGAAAAAGAACTCAAGTGTGTAAACCATCCGACCATATATCCGGGGCAACTGATCTGATTCAAATCCTTAAATATTTCTATTTATTATTAATTCTAATAATCGCTTTACTGCATACATATTGTCCTATATATCTTCCTATTTGCATGTAAATAATTTTGCAAAACAATTCATTTTAATTCGATGCCTGTAGTGATGTTGAGTTATTTAAATCTTGAATCATGTTTTATTTTATTGTTATATATATTTAGTTGTAAGGAACTGATCATTTAACTGACGAATTACTTCATGCACGAAACGTTCTTTAACAATTTTAATTACGAACACTGATAATTAAGAAAGCTTATTGGGGCCGCCAAATAAATATTGTATCTCAATCTTTTGACTTTTTGATTTCTTCATTTTTTTCAGTTAGTTAATTAGTACATTTATTTTTGTAGATTTGTTAAATATTTCGTCTGCAAAGTCAGATATCTATGTTATATTAGTTATAAGTATGCAAATGTAAATGAGAAAAGCGTTAGTATACTTAATATAACAGGATATACTGCTGATTTTTTTTTGTCAATATGCGTTCAGTACCTTGATGTAAATATTAAGTAACTTTATTTTTTCAATACTCAAAAGAGAACTTCTGTCGTTATTGTAGCAAATGTCTTTATAAATGGTATTAATCTTATCATAACCAGCTAGATATATGGTAAGTATTCTATTGTTATAAAACTATAGTTTATCTTGTTATAAGGCGATAGACTGTCTTTCTATAGCGTGATACTGTCTTTTTAGTAACCAGACAATTATATCGTATAACGAGATATGAAAACATCTAGATGCCACGTATAGGCTTCCGTACTAAGATTTGACAAGAGATGGGTAGTAACGTCATAACTACGTTTTAATAGTAAATCATATTCACTTCGAGACATTGTCATATTTTCGTGTAACGATTATCTCCCCTGTGCCAGTAACAACGATTGTTGTTATTCTATATATAGCCAAGTGTAATTCATCATTTTCATTGGTCGGTAAAATTAGTAGCATGGTGCTTAGTATTTATAGACGGTATAATTGGAGTGACAGGTAGAAAGGCGTTCATACAAGGATCACACCTATACGGTAGGCTACGTGTGAAACATTGTAGGGTTATACTGTACCACTAAACATGTCTATCATATAACTAGATATATATTACATGTAAAAGGATCTGTGTGATATCAAATGTTTATGTGGAAATACTGCAAGTTACTTGCGATATGAACTTAATGAAGTATAGTGTAGGGCTTTTTTAATTTTAGATATCAGACGTAAGTAATTTTACCGTCTGAACAATTTCGTGCATGTTTACATGGCGTACAATGTTATATTCATACGTGCATTTAGTCGTGACAATGACATATACGTGTGGGTTTCATGAAAGTGTTCGAATTTGTAATCATTCTTTTTGAGAATATACCGATTTCATTGGATGATGAGGAAACAGTTGGGGGAAGACAGGTCAGATAAAAAACAAAACGAGAGTTTGAGAGAATAATCAGCTTGTACCAAAATGATAAACAAACCTTATTTTGGTAAGGTAGAACATTTTTACACAATGAAATGGAAAATGTTATTTTTGTCTCGCTAAAGCTTCTTATGCTTCCCTCTTATATGCTTGCACTTCTTCCTTATTAATGTATTAGTTTGATTGACATGTTTCTGACTGCTGCTGTCAGACACTTTTCATGATTCTTTTTTTTTCTGACCGTGGTAGGATTTTCTATGATTATACGGAAAATACAATGTGAATAATTAAAACCCTGATTGTACATTGGGCTCCCATGTTCGGAAAGTTAATAAACAGTTCTCCTGCAATGGTTTAATTAATACCTCAAAGCCTAAAGTAGATAAAGACCAGAGGACAATAGATCCAATATTGCAGTAATATTTAGAAAACTCACTGTGGTAATATTTTTACCAGATCTGCCTTGACCATGGTGAATCAGCTAAAGCTAGTTGTGGTTGGAGATGGAGGAGTTGGTAAGAGCTGTTTGCTAATTGCAAGCACCACTGGGAACTTCCCACACGCGTATGTCCCTACCGTATTTGGAAGTTGGGTCACGGATATCCATCTGAACGGACAGGAGTACCATATGACCGCGTGGGATACCGCTGGCCAGGTAACATCAACAGCGTGCGGTGCTTGTTTGAGGCACAAGCTATTAATTTAAAGAATATTTCATGAGTGATTTTGGGTTTTGCTTTTAAATCGCATTTTTTTTAAAATGATACAAATCGATCGTCGAAAGTATTTGAAGCACGATGTGATTATAGATAACTGAATTCAATCGAGATAAGAAGAAAATGCCCTCATATGAATTTGTCCTTCCACTGTTGAATATTATAAATGTATTGTATATTTAACACTCAATTGTGTAATATTATCTTAGCATTATACATTTTGTATAATACTTCGAAGTAACCTGTCGGTCTGCAATACCATATCCTAAATCAAATAGAAAAACAGAGATAAAGATCGACGATCATTGTATTCATACAGGGTAAACTGTTACAGTATCCTGGTATGTTTCGTCTACAGGAAGACTATGACCGACTGAGGCCACTGTCCTATCCCGGTAGTGACGTCATTTTCCTTTGCTTCGCCGTAGATAACAGAGACTCTTTCGTGAACATTACAGAAAAATGGATCCCTGAGCTTCAACACCACAGTCCAAATGTTCCTAAAATGCTCGTGGCCTGTAAAACAGGTCAGTTGGTTCGGGTCAACCTTAACACTAATACATTTTCGGAGAATTTACCCTCCATCAATTGATATCAGGTTCTTATTAATGCATTTCAATTTAAACCTTACAAAAGTCACATTGTAGAGATCGTTTTGTGTTTATAATAAACTGTTAGCCGTGAGTGTACCCACAATCAAATCATAGCTAAAATATCACAATTCACTGCTTCTATTAAATCCCGAGTTTACTTTTTTCAGATCTGCGACATACCGGTTCCGGAAATTACGTAACGTATGAGGAAGGGTCAAAAGTCGCCAAAGACTTGGGATTACGATATCAGGAACTCAGTGCTTTGACTCGAGTTGGGATGACGACGTGTTTTAATACAGCGGTACGTTATCCCTATAGGATGTTGGCATTAATTAAATCGTAGAGAAAATAGGATCAATGACATGTTTGTAAAAAGAAGGAGAAAATGAAATTAAATAACAGAAAAATAATGAGAATTTCTTGTTTCAATTACATTGTAGCTCTTTTGACACATGTGTTGTCTGTATCATATTATAATCATGTAGTGTTTAGTTACCGAAGAACATCACGGTCTATCATAGCCTTTATATTTTAATTTGGTTCGTTTCCAGATCAAAGAAGCCACTAAAGGTTTGACAGCACGCCGGAGAAAGAAGGAACGATTACAGTTTTTCAGAAGAATACAAAGAGAAATACCTAACCCACCAAGCATGCCGCTCGCAGGTATATCAGTTGTCTTTTGTTTGATGACAGGGTTTTTAAGGGAGCACGATTGACATGGAAACCATGCCAGGCCTTGATTATGATTACGTAAAGCACTGGGTATAGCCACGTCAGACATTTCACTGTGATATCGTATGAAAATATTTGAAGCAATAACACTTGACCGTTTCCGTAAGAGAACCTGTTATTTCTGATTGAGATGTAAACTATCTTATCATTTCTGATGAAAATAGACATGTGATCATTTAGTAGTTGTCGACTCTACCGATTACGTGCGTACAAAAACGAGTCATGGTTGCTTGTGACACGTAAACTACAGATGAGGCAAAACAATCGTATAGCTTGTGACATGTGCACTAATAATTAAGCTTGTGACATGTAAACCAATTGTATAGCATGTGACATGTAAACCAATCATATCGCTTGTGGCATGTAAACCATTTGTATAGCTTGTGACATATGAACCAATTGTATATCATGTGACATGTAAACCAATCGTATAGCTTATGACATGTAAACCAATCATATAGCTTGGTACATGTAAACCAATCATATAGCTTGTTACATGTAAACCAATCATATAGCTTGTGGCATGTAAAACTTAACGATGAATCTTTCCTCAAAGTATGTGGTATAACACCAAGTACCGCCGGTTTAAAGCTATTTTTGTTTGTTGGAAACATAATGCCCTAATGCATGTTATTCATAATTCAAGCAATTCATGCATTCCAGAAAAAGCTCCCCGGGTTGAGGTTGAACCGTCCCGGTTCGTTGACGACTGGCAAAGGATGCTGGAGAAACCTACATACTCTGACGTGACATTTGTACTAGAGGGAGGACAGAGACTAGACGCTCACAAACTCGTACTGTGTTCTGCCTCCTCATTCTTCTGTCAGGTTTTTGGGGTGACACAGGTACTATCTCTATTAACATTCTCTGTTAACCAAACCTTAATTACTGAACGCGATTATCCTGGTTTTACTAATGTCTGTTAAGGAACATAACCATCGCCAAAATTAAAGCACATTTGAAACATCCGACTTCTATTTCAGAAAAACAAAACGGGAAAGATCGAGCATTTGGAACCATTCTCACTGGACGATATGAATTCCGGACTTATTAAGGGCATTACTTCTGCATTTGACGAGGGAAAGGTCATCCGTGAAAAAGGTCAACGTCGTCACCGCATAACGATTAAATTGGCCCCTGATATAAAACATTCGACGTTTACTAGCTTGCTTGAGTTTCTCTATACAGGTAAGTACGCGTCTGATGTGTATGGAAAGGAATTAACGAATTTCTGTATACAGATAAGTACGCGTCTGATGTGTATGGAAAGGAATTAACGAATTTCTCTATACAGGTAAGAACGCGTCTGATGTGTATGGAAAGGAATTAACGAATTTCTCCATACAGGTAAGTACGCGTCTGATGTGTATGGAAAGGAATTAACGAATTTCCCTATACAGGTAAGAACGCGTCTGATGTGTATGGAAAGGAATTAACGAATTTCTGTATACAGGTAAGTACGCGTCTGATTTGAATGAAAAGGAATTAACGAGTTTCAATTGTCATCAAATAAAAAAATACATGTACGTTTGCACTCGATGTTGAATGTTTCTCTCCGTCAAATTGACCAAAAGTTGCCTATAAATGTCTCAAAAAGTAACAATTATGATTGTAAGTATTGTATAGTATAGTAACTCGTTACATACAATATCAAAATCCCGTTCATTTTGAAAGCCACTTATCGTTAATGACAGATTTAAGATAATAGGTCGAACTAAGACCAACGCAACTCGTCGAATACTATCAATACAGTCTATAAGTTTTAAATCTTGTCATTTTTACATACAGGGATTCCAAATCTACCAGAGGACCACAGCTGCGTCAGTCTTGACCAGGTCTATGAGATCGTAAGAGTGTCAAAGATATTCAAAATGACAAGATTAAATGAGATCTGCCAGAATTACATCATGGAACATGACTTTTTGAATCCAAGTATTGGAACATTTCTCAATGCTGAAACTGGACAGAAGATGAAGGAACTCTTTTTCAACAATCCAATGCATGCTGATGTTGCTTTTAAAGTTCAAGGTAACACAAAGTTATTACACCCTTTATGAGGGAGTATTGTATGAATTGTAACAAATAATACTAACCTTGAGTGGATTCATTTCTGACGTAATTGAATACATGCCAGCTTGATCAAAGGAGCTTCCAGTAAAATCATTAACACAGATTCTTACAAAATATCCCATTGTTTAAAGAACCTGCTCTGAGGATCCGTTAACAAAATGATTCGTATCGAAATTGATAAATACTAACTGCAGAATAAATTTAGTGCTACAAGAAATAGTGTCTCCATGATCAGAACACTAAAACGCATCGTGGAACTTTTATCGCTTTAATAGTGCATAACTATATCAAAAGAATATCGAAAGTACTAAAAAAGTCGAAAAAGCTTCCATCCGAAGTTCGCGTTGAGTATTAATAGAACAGGACTGTTTTTGTTCCAGGTCACACGATCTACGCCCATAAAGTCGTCCTGTGTGCACGATGTCGCGCTATGACGACTATGTTCGGATATCAGTTTCGAGAAGGAACAGAGGAAATGATGGAGGTAACAATTATTTGTTAAACTAGATATCCTTGAGATTAAAACTCTGGCTTCGCATAAATAGAACAATGAAAATCATATTACCATATCATGCAGAACCAGTGGGGTTAGTCTCCTCTGGGGAGTATTTAGATGACGGGATCCTTAATAATTCTTTATTAATCTTCTTTAGTTGGGATAAATTGCGGACATGTATGCCTCAATTCAGCACCCTTTCATCAGGATATGATCTGATTGGGGACGTTTTCTTTTATAGGTCGGTATCCCTGCCACATCCGCGAAATGCTTCCTAGCCCTGCTGGAATACATTTACACCGATCAATCGCCTATGGAAGAGGCCCAAGTCACAAGTCTCATTGTTCTAGCGGATAGGTTCAATCAGAAGAGGCTAATTAATATGTGTGAACTGTATGCTACAAAGGAAGTCGAGAGGAGTGTTACCAAGCAAATAGAACACTCTGAAATTGACGCAATAGGACTTTTATTAGCAGCTCAGGTAGGCTGAATGTTGCAAATAACAACTGTAAAATGTTTTACTAAGCTGGAAAAAAACATGTATAATATAAAGACAACGATACTTTTAGTTTCCTGAATTATCCTGTTACATGTGTCTGTGAGTAGAAGATAGTTCACCTAAATGTGATAGTTTTTTTTTATATCATTAAGGAGTCTGAAGCACATTTCAAACAGTAACACGTAGCAGATATGTCACCCAATTACCAAATATCGCTACTGACACTCAGACAATGCTGCAAAGGGGACAAACATAAAGTTGTACCTTTCCTATTGATGTTCGTCTCTTTACTTGATTAAATATCGATTTCGATACACTAGTTGCAATGTAATGGTAGAATCCGACATATTCAAGATGCGTTTTTATGTTTACAGATGAGCAATGCCCACCAGTTGGCAACATGGTGCTTACACTTCATATCCAGTAACTATATAGCGTTCAAACAAAGACCCGACTTTAAACAAATCAAGGGAGATAACTTAGAAATAGTGACGAAGAAACAGTGGCCGCCTTTATCTTATCTTGAGGAAGTTGCAGAGTACAAAATGAAGTGGACAAGAAATGGAATCGAATGTTCATTGATGTGAATAATTTACAATTGATCACGTTATGTATAAATGGGATTGTCATTTATTTATGATTTGTGCAGTTGTATTTAAAGTCGTGAATATATATGACAACATGTTAAGTGTCCAGGGAGAGCTGCTATCCCTGTTCTCGTTTTGAGAACGTGGGATTTTTTTATCTTTATTTTTATCATGGGTGTCGCCACGACTCTATTTGCCGTATATGCTTTTCTTTTGCAATTAAAATCCATCTTGAATCTGTTCAGATTGTGACTATCAGATAAAAAAAATACGACCACCAGAGAAGGTGACGGCCACCAAATTAGTTAATTATCATCGTAGTCTTTCATTAGTTACTACGCGATCAAATTTGTGACTATTTTACAAGTTGTAGTAATCCGATATGGTATTCATGGCTTCTTTTTTTGCAAAAAATGAAAAACCAAGACTCTGTCTACATACTGAACTATTATATCACGTTGTCATGACAGCATAATAGCATTGGCCAAATGATATCTTAATATTACCGGTGATCAAATGCTTATTTAGCATTTCATGTATAAACGTGTATCATAGCCTTACATTTCACGTACATTTCTTTTCCATTCCACTATCTAGGTGAATGGATTTTTCCGTCAATGCGTACCAGGTATGTTTGTATCGGTATACCATTGCTTTATATGTGTGTACCCATATAAAGACACATATGTGTATTATACCGTACACAATTTACATAGTCATTCTGAAACGGTTGAGTAGTCTTCACTACCGTCAGATACGATCGATATACAACAAAGCAGTCACTTGGTCGCTAACCTGTACCTGTAACTGGTATACAGGTAACTAAATAAAATAAATTCAAAATATATCTTTTCATATGGCATCTATATACCAAGGATAAGACAAGTTGTGTGAATATCGTGTGGCCTATATAAATAATCTATATAATACGAGAAAGCATAGGCAGGTATTAAAATATTCCAAGGTTCAGTGCGTCACAAACGGACAAATATTAATCTGAGTACAGTATTACGGTGTTATATACAACACCAACGTAAATGTTCACACGACATCTGCTTATTAACTCACATAATATATGAATGGTACAAAACATACATTGAAAGCATAATCGGTTCGTTTGTGATAAAAAAAAAACGTGTAACGACAGATGAGATCCGGTGCGACGGGAAATTAAACCCCTTCCCTATTTGTTCCTATAGGATAAAAATCCAAACAGCAATGTGTGCAAAGTTATACCAATTCCATAGTTCCGTTGTTAAAATAGAATCTCAAGCAAAAGAGAAAACCAATGCGATAACACTATATTTTATTGATATTTTCATCGATACACTTTTTCATGCATCTTCCTGAGAAATATTCATCTATTGCATGTTATTCAAGTTATGATTCATGCAACTGTTTTAGCTGATCAGAACTTAATCCATTTAGGGATTCAGTTCACAAAAGAGCATGACAGGTTTCTATACTTTATTACAAAGACCATGCGTTAAGACGAGAAACAACCCAAGCATCAAGTGTCACCATCATTCGGTTTTTATCTTCAGGATTTTCACAATCGATCTCAAAGGACATCCACCAAATTGATGTATTTGTTGACATCCAGTGTTTTATACTTTAGTCTGTTTAAAACATTGAATTCTGTCTTCATTCAGTTAGTACCGGAACCACGGGAGATGCGTGCGCAGCTTTATTATTCATAGCGTGCTTTCTACTTCAGAAAATTCAGTGCGAACTCTGTTTCACTGAAAATTTCTTCGTTTTTTATCACATTTATAACGATTGTATAGTTATAAAAAGTGATTATTTTGATTGTGTAGTGTACGATACACAATTTGACTTAAAAATTGTCGGGAGCGTACCCATAGAGGCGCAGTTATTCCGGAGACTTTGCCCGAGGGGCTGGTCATCCTTTGTCCACTTGGCGGGTCGTATGGCCGCCATCTTGGGGACTCAAAGGATTTTGAAAGAGTTTGATTTTGTTGGGGAAATTCTCGGCAACATGGAGCCCCTGCCTTCTATTAAAGGATCTAGAAAATCCGAGAAACATTCAAAGGCAAAATCTGTGACTGGTAACTCAAATACTGTCAAAAGTATCCCTTCAAAACCGTGTCAGGAAAACGACCTCGACCTGTCAAAGGCCATGGAAGTCGAAACACAGTCAAGTGAAGGCCTAGGTCACACTCCGAGGAGTGAAAGTCGGCCCGCACTGGAGACAAATCCTGTACAGAACAAAGACTCCAATGATTTGTCAAATACCATGGCAGCATTTATGGATAATATGCAAAGTCTCATGGAACAACAAATGCGTATGTTCCAGATGATACCCATGGATAATGGCGGTCACACCCGCGACTATTCCGACAGTGATGAGGAGTCAGAAATGGACGTCTGTGATAAAATTGACGAAATTTTACAGGACGATGCTCGGTCTATGCCAACATCGGTAGCTGGTGAGAGCTCTGGGACTAAAGCTAGTTCGTCAAACGACGATCTCCCACAGTATCTTACGGAAACGGCGAAAGAAATTACTGCCGAGGAACCGACTGGTCCGGACATAAAAAATGAAAAATTGGCGGCCTTAATCACAGACATGATCAGTAAACGTATGTCTGAGGACAAAATCAAGGCAAAGATGGCCGATTATCCTCGCCCAGCTAATATAAAAATGTTAGTGGCGCCCAGATGTAACAGCACAATATACAGAAGCTTAAATCAACATATTAAGCAGCGTGACGTCACATTTCAACAAACGCAGAAGCGACTTGTGTCGGGGTTAACTCCCCTTGCCCGAGCTCTCGAACGTTTGACAGAAATGAGGAAAAAAGAAAACACCTCACGTGCCGACATCGATGAGCTGCTTAAGCTGACTATGGATGGATTTCTTCTTGTGGGAAATGCATCACAGATGTTTAGTCAACGGCGTCGTGAATTGATCAAGCCTGATCTTAACAAACACTTCGCAAATCTGTGCTCCGTGAGTAACCCTGTTACAACAGAGCTGTTCTGGGACGAACTTTCACAGGCTGTCAGAGACATAAGCGAAACGAACAAACTTTCACATAGCGTGTCCAAATACGCTTATGGTAACGTCAAGGGTGCTTCCCGATATAACAACAAAGGGAAGGCTGGCTGGAGGCCTTACAACAACAAACCCTATGACAGGCCGCACTACAATCATGGCGGACCAGGTGGTGGTAACTACCGTCAACAAAATCATGGCCATGGGGGCCCACCAAACTATCACAAGAAGTCAAAAAACTTCAAGAAGGGACAGGAGCGAAAATAGCTTTGCCCGACATTACTCCTGTCCTTACCGAGGTAAGTGCTGATAAAGATTGGCAATATTTTTTAACATACACTCTTCCACAACTGCCAAGGCAGGTGGAAAACTTTGTAGCAGGTAACATTAAGAGCAAAATTCAATTTTGGAAAACTCTTACATCTGATTTTGTACTGCTGGAAGCTATCAATGTTGTAAAGATTGAATTTTTTGATGAACCCTGTAACAGTCTGTCATATGGCAATACAAATTCAGTGAAAAAGAAAAACTGATAATCTCTCAAGAAATTGAAAAACTACTAAAAAAGCAAGTTTTGGTGGAGGTAAAAACCTCTAGAGATCAAGTTCTTTCAAACATTTTTATACGTCCCAAGAAGGATGGTTCATTTAGAATGATTTTAAATCTGAAAGAAGTCAACGAATCTGTTATTTATCGCCATTTTAAAATGGATACTTTGAAGACTGCCATAAATTTAATATCGCCAGGCTGTTACATGGCATCAATAGATTGGAAAGATGCATATTATTCAGTCCCAATACATCATAAACATCAAAAATATCTGAGATTCATGTTTGAGGGGAAAGTGTATCAATATACTGCAATGCCTAATGGCCTTGCCTCAGCCCCACGTATGTTTACTAAAATCACAAAACCATTTTTTTCAAAGTTAAGGAAACTAGGTCACACTAATACATCATATATTGATGATTCCCTGTTAGTAGGTGATACAAAAAGAGAGTGTAGACGGAACGTGATCGACACAGTGTCATTGTCAGCAAGCTGTGGGTTTGTGATCCACCCACTGAAGTCTATTTTTGAACCTGTACAACAAATTGAGTATCTTGGTTTCATTTTGGACTCTGTGAATATGACAATCTCTCTGCCGCTGCGTAAGCGAGTTAAAGTGAAAGATATGTCTTTGTTGCTCTTAAATACACCATGTCCTACAATAGAAACAGTCGCACAGTGTATTGGGGTACTAGTGTCGTCATTCCCAGGGGTACAGTATGGTCCACGTCATTACAGGTCACTTGAAAAGGACAAAATAAGGGCTTTACAGAAGTCAAGGGGTAATTATAGTGCCCAACTGCAGCTTTCGAAGGAAAGCAAAACTGATCTCCAATGGTGGATCAATAATGTTGATAGTGCTATGGCTCTCATTTCGCACCTACCTCCATCAGTCATCCTTACATCTGATGCTTCAAAGAAAGGATGGGGAGGTATTAGGTATGACAAAGATGGCACTATAATGCAATCAGCAGGGGGAAGATGGTCAGAATTAGAAGCTAATCAACATATCAATGTCTTAGAACTGAAGGCTGCATGGTTTTCTTGTTTAGCATTGTGCAGAAACGAGAAGAATTGTCATATACGCATTAATATAGACAACACCACTGCGATTGCATACATATCGCACATGGGGGGTAAAACTCCAACTTGTAATGCATTAGCAGGGCAAATATGGGACTGGTGTGTTGACAATAAGTTATGGTTATCAGCTGCGCATATAGCAGGTCGAAATAACTCTGACGCAGATCTTGAGAGCAGACTTGAGCATGACAATACTGAATGGAAGCTAGATTCCAATTTATTTCATAAGGTCACTCAACAGTTTGGTAAGCCTGAGATGGATCTTTTTGCGAGTCGTCTCAACAATCAACTGCCAAAGTATGTCTCTTGGCGTCCTGATCCATATGCTCTAGCTGTAGATGCATTTACATTTCCCTGGAACTCTTGTGTACATTTTCCCTCCATTTACACTTTATGGGAAAATTTTGCAAAAAATTAGACTTGATAAAACAGAAGCAATTATTATTGCTCCATATTGGACCACTCAAGCTTGGTTCACACAAATTGTGAAATGTCTGATAGATTGTGTTTTTATTATTCCCTACAGCAAGAAGACATTGACTCATCCTCATCAGAGGGAAAAACAACCGCCCAGGATGACACTTCTAGCATGCAAGGTTTCCGGAGTGCAATCCAAAAATGGAGACTTTCTCAAGAGACTCAATCAATCTTGTTGTCCTCATGGCGTGATGGAACCTACAAACAATACAACACTTACATTCAGAAGTGGTATCAGTATTCAGACCAGAGGTCATGTGATCCCATGTCACCATCTGTGACGGACATATTGGAATTTCTCACAAATTTATTCCATGGAGGCATTGGGTATAGTGCACTGAATACGGCGCGGTCAGCCTTATCAACATTTATATATATTGACAATCTACCGTGTGGAAACCACCCCTTAGTGAAAAGGTTTTTACCAGGTGTATTTCAACTACGACCAGCGCTACCGCGTAATGCTGTTACATGGGACCCTCAACAAGTACTCGTGTTCCTGGAACATTTAGATTGTGCTACAATTAAAAATCTCACCCTGAAGCTTACTGTGTTGTTGGCATTGTTGACAGGGCAACGGGCCCAGTCATTACATCTGTTAGACTTGAGAAACATAACAATTGATGCAGAGTCAGTAAAAATCCGGTTTGGTGACAAATTGAAACATACAAGACCTGGGCACCATCAACAGGAAATTGTACTTAATTCCTTTTCTACTCCAGAGTTGTGTATTGTTAATGTACTTACACGATACTTGGCTCAAACTGAACAGCTCCGAGTAGGGGCCACCCAGTTGCTCATAAGCTACCAAAAGCCTTATAAACCGGTGACTCGTGCAACCATATCCAGATGGATTAAGACAGTGTTGTCCCAGGCTGGGATTGATATGACAATTTTTACGCCACATAGTACGAGGTCAGCTTCTACTTCCGCTGCACTACGGACTGCAGTACCTTTGAGTACTATCCTTAAAACAGCAGGTTGGACAAATAAGTGTACCTTTGGGACATACTATAACAAACCTGTGACAGACCCTGTCTACAAGATTTGTTTGTAAAAATGTTGCAAATTTGCCTTTTTAGTGAGATTGGACTTACATGTGTTACATATGATGGATACAGCATTGACTTGTATTGCTCGAATAAATATGTGTGTTGATCATGAACCTCCTAATAGATCAGATATGAACTGATGACTTTACAGTTATAGTAGAATAGTAGTTATACTTAGAGTAGTTATTAAGTACATTGTACTATCATTTTTCTTTGGATTGGTATTTATAGTGAGGAACAGATATTGTTATTACTTGTGAATGCCTGTACAAGTAGTGTGATTTCAGTTCATGTTCTAGTCAGGATGAAGTCATTTTTATCATGTTATTGGTAATTATAATGATGTTTGAGAATAAGTTTTTGTTGCATTGTCATGACATTACTTGAATTGATACTGTTGATTATTTTGAATATAACATTTGACGTTATTTCGTTCTTTGTTCTTTTGTTCATGAACGCTGTCTTTGAACATCTCCCGTGGTTCCGGTACTAACTGAATGAAGACAGAATTTGATAATTAAATGAGACTTACCTGGAAGTTGAAATTTGATTGTAATTCTGTCTTCATTCTGGTTAGTACAAGGGATCACGGGCCCTCCCTTGTTTACCCCATCCCTTGGTTGGTAATTGTAAGGTTTAATTTATATTGGTTACACAGTTAGTACTAGTGGTTGTGTACTTTTCTCTGTGTGATCCCTGATAGTTTATGATAGCGTTCATTCAACTGCTTTGAAGAATGAATAATGAAGCTGCGCACGCATCTCCCGTGATCCCTTGTACTAACCAGAATGAAGACAGAATTGCAATCAAATTTCAACTTCCAGGTAAATCTCATTTAATTATCAAATTGCTTGACATACTTTGGGAGTTCATATAGATTCCCACATGATGTAAAAATAATGATATGTTCTTCCAATTTACTTTTGTATTAATGTTTCTGTGTAACGGTTTGCACATGAAAAGAAAACCAGGAAGATAAATAAACAGAAAACTACGATACTAGTGTACATATGACATACCGACTGTCTGTGCGATAAGTGTTTGAGTAAACGTTACGAATAACCATGTATAGCATAGTGAGCAGACCCTGTAATCACATTCTTAGACGTCATAACCTTATTTTTGAACATGACAAACGATGCCTAGCCTCTTGAATGGCCTCTATATAGCCCCGTCATGTCTCCCATTGAGCATCTTTGGGATGAACTTGATAGACGTATCACAAACCGTCAGAACACTCCAACTTACCTCGCCCATTTGATTGAATTGAATTGACAGAAGAACGGGAAAACATTCCCTTGAGGCGAATTAACGTTCTAATGAATCCCATGCATTAGATAATCCGTGCAGGAATCCATTTCAGGGTGCCCACACCAGTAATGAAGGGTTATTGTTCTATGAGACGGATATCCCGCTTGGAGTTACTACTGACAACACAAGTGACGTCACGGTCTTCCCTTTTACAGTATTGTAAAGGGTAGACTTGTTCCTTAATGTTGTAATGTTGTACAAACATTCTAAAATAAGTTCATAAGTTATTGATGGCATAATTCAATTATGCTTTTTATCTAGCATATGTGACTATGTCAATATGTATATTCTGTGGTTGATCCTTTTTTCTGTATCATGCTGTGTTTCTATAAATAAAATACAAGCAACAAACCTTAATCAGTGTCCATTTAATGACACTTCATATACATGTTAACAGAGTTTCAACATAATCTTCTGGGCACTGAATTTGATTCACGCTTCATCCATATTTCATCAATAAGAAAGTCATATTTCAACACTCAGTATACAAATGAAATGATTATTATAGATATTAGATATAAATGTAAGTATAAAAATATGAGTTACAATACCATGATATTTGATAGTAAATGTGCCCAAATCTCAAGTAAAGGCATACAAAGACCATGATAGATACACGGAAATATGTTAATCACAAAAATCTGTCGTTTATAGCGTAGATTTTAAGAACAGATTTCAAATTCTTGCAACATTAATCTAATTAAAACATATCACCCACTCTGACAAGAGTATAGTTATCGTTACAATGTTCGCTTAGGATTGTATATGACTTTACCTTACACTAGAATTAGGTGGCGAGTTAAAAAAAACTGAAGTCTATATTACAATATATGTATACCGATAGTTTAAAGGATAATGATTAGATTTCAATAGTTTCTTCATGCATTTGATTTCCGGAAAGCGTTGTGATACTTGAAATTAGATTCTTTACAAAATTATGGCACTTTTTGTGAAATATTGGCAATGTTTATCAACTTCAAAATATCGCTGAACAACACTGGAAGTTGTATCTGTCGCCATTTGCTGTTTATATCGGAGAGAGCCGAGTGCGTCACATGATTTCAGTATCCTCGCTTTCACGCAACGAAAATGGAATCGAGGTAAGTGTAAACATTTGTCACGTGTATGTAGAACTTGTGATTATTTTGCAATCGGATGGCTTATGTGTACGGTCTCTAGGAACATCAATCGTTATTCGTTATTGTTGATTGAGAGCTCAAACAGATAAAAGTACGTAATAACCCTCAAAAGAAACATGTGAAATTTTGACATTCTCTCTAAGATAAGTGCCCGTCTTTGTGAGGTTAAAATCATGTTCTCGATTCTTCGTTTCTTCGTGCTCTCGGTTAAAACTGATTCAGAACCCTTCCACTTAGATCGGGTGTTCGCTATCTTTGCTATGGTGTTTACAATATTTCCCGCATCGCGCATGCGCATAGGTACGCATAGGTATTTGTTTACACACATCGAAAAATAATAATATGAAATAGCTACTAGGTTGATCATATATTTTTTTTATTAAATTTAAACAAATTGTTATGGACACTTTTGAAATATATAATTAACATAAAGTGCATAACTTTTTACATCATTTTAAATCGTATACCCTTTTTTACATATTATTTAAGTGAAAATCTAACCATTATGTCCCTTTAAGAAAACAATATTGCATTATCAATAGGTAAATTAGAGAGTTTCAATTAGGTTTTGCACTGTAAAAAACATTGAAATTATCATTATTATGAAATACATATGACTCCTGATAGCAATAGTTAACCTCCAAAAAACCATGAAGCAAAGTATTAGAACCCTAGTACAAGTATAAAGCGGTTAACTGATGCCTTTCAACACACCAAACATTTGATATTAAGAAACAAACTCTGACGCTGGCGCCTGGGTGGAAACATAATAGTATATACATCATAGGATGACATTCCCTGATAAACCGGGTATCACATAGGATTTCATTCCCTGATAAACCGGTTATTACATAGGATTTTATTCCCTGATAAACCGGGTACCACATTTGATTTTATTCTCTGATTAAACGAATATCACATGGGATTTTTTTTTTTTTTTTTTTAATTTTTAATTTTTCAAAATTTTTACATGTATAAAATACACATCGTTTTTTTTTTCTTTCTTTTCCCGCACACGCTTAATATTCTATTGGTTTTTTCCAAATTATACTTTTTGATACAAGATAATCAATGAATATCAATAAAAGATATCCAATCATTCTTACACTAATTTTTAATTACTATTTAGAAATCGCCATTTCATATATATTTTTCTCTGTATAGTTACAATATATGCACATGGTAGGCTTATTCTTAAAAATACTTGAAAATAATCAGTCAAAATTCCAAATCTAAATTTTATGATTGTTGAGTATGTTTTAAGCTCGTTAGAACCCAAGCACAGTGAGAGAAAAGAAAGATAAAACAAGAAATGTAACGAAATAGAAAAAGAAGAAAGTTTACATTTAGAAAAAGAAAGCAAGAGAGAGGGAAAGGGAAGGGTCAGACTTAAACACTAAAAACATGATCATTTAAACCACTGTAAACACATAATTTCATATTACCACAATGTATGAGATAAAGGTCTATATAAGATCAACATTATTTATATTACGACAAGTATACCTAGTCTAATTATAGGTTAAGAAAGGTCAAGTTCTATCAAATTTTTCCATTTATTCCACTCAAAAGTAAATTTATTAAAAACTTTCTCTTCTTTGCCCACAGCAATAAAATTCTGCACATTATAGTAATCTTTAACATGGTTAATTAGTGATGAGACTATTAGAGACTTGTGCAAACACCTGGCTTTATATATATAATGCTTAATGAAAAGAATTATCTCGTTGTCAATTCTATTATAGATTCCATTGTGCTAGAAAGCACCAAAAAGAATCATTTCTTTATTTAATGAAAATGGAATAGAAACTGCTAATAAAAGGTTTTCAAAATTTGCTAAAAAATTCTGGACTTCATTACACTCCCAAAAAATATGTGAAATTGTCTCCCTTTCCAAATTACAAAAAACACAAAATGGATTATTTGTAAGTCCAATTTTATATAAATATGAATTAGTAGCTAGAATATGATTTATGCTAAACTGCAGCCATTGTAATTTTGTGTTTTCTGTAACTCTGAATGCAATTAGATAATTTTTTTCCCAAGCCTTCTGATTGTAGTCAAAAGTATTTCCCCACTTGTTTTGTGCAGTTATAGATGCACTATTTGTATTAAGCATATTATAAAAATCTTGAGAACCTTTGACTTTCTTCAACACAATGTCAAGACATAAAGGAATGAAGGGATACATACTAGCATCTCCTGACCATGTGAACTTTTTCAGATAATTCTTGATACTAGCTATTAGACCATAATAATCGAGGTAATTGGTAATTGTGCCATGTAAAGTGGTGAATTCATTGAAAGTTAAAAAAGTACAATCATTTTTGTTTTTCAGTAAGTCATTGATTACCATAACTCCTTTATTAAACCATCTCTGATAAAAAACAACTTCATTGCCAACAGTAATATTTGAATTATACCATAAAGGAATTTTACCCAAAGATTCACCTTTATGTCTTAGTACATGTAAATCTTCCTTGCACCTTAATTTGTACCAAGAATGAAACACATCCTTCCAAAATATATTTTTACAAGAACTTATGATATGATTTAAATACTCATTACCTGTGTTAGCTAAAATATGTACATTAACATAAGAATTCAAAATATTTTACCACTTTCCTTCAGCTCTGAAAATTCTTCGAATCCAGGTTATCTTGAGTGACTCGATAAATGAATTTAGATTTATCATTTTAAGTCCACCTTCTATATAATTACGAACAATAACATCTCGCTTAATCTTATCAGTTTTCCCATTCCATAAAAAAATTTAAAAAAAAAGAGAATTAAGTTGTTTAATAAAGGTTTCACTGGGATTGGGTAATGCAGTAAAAAGATGATTCATTTGGGATACTAACAGAGATTTAAGTATACTTATTCTGCCAATAGGTGTTAACAACCGTTTGCTCCAAGTCTTAAGAAGAGTTTTGATCTTAACTAACTTTTTATCGAAGTTCATCTTGGGCATTTTGTGGAGATCTACATGAAAATCAATTCCTAAAAGTGAGAAATTGCTTACCCCCCCATCTAAGATTTCTATCTGGTAAGAGAATGTCACTACTGAACTTTTTGCTGCCAATCCAGACCACCTCAGTTTTACTAGCATTTACTTTCAGCCCTGATATTTTAGCATATATATCTAATTCTATGAGTGATTCTTTTAAGGATTTTTCAGAGCCATCTAAGATTAAAGAAGTGTCGTCGGCGTACTGCGAGTTCAGAATAGGACAGCCGTCAACATTTATACCACTAATATTTTTATTATTTCTGAGGCGTATTGCTAACACTTCAGCACATAAGATGAAGATATACGGGGCGATTGGGTCACCTTGGCGGCAACCGCGGTTAATACTGAAAAAAGGAGACAAATTACCCCCCTGGTTTATGGCAGAACTACAATTACAATGTAAAACTTTAATCCAATTTCGTATATCATTTCCAAATCTAAAATATCTGAGAACTTCATCTATAAATTTCCATGCGACCGAATCAAAGGCTTTTTCAAAATCAATCATTTTTTAAGTAGCATTCCAGGGATGTTATTTTCTTCTGTATCACATGGGATTTTAACCCCTGATACATATCTTGGTTATGTTAATATATCTTATAGATATATGAAAATAGATAGACAGTACAATTGTTCACACAGACACGTCTGCAACGCAGGCCTATATATTATATAACTCTAACCGACACATTAGAACACGGATACACAATTGTTGATTGTAATATCACCAAATAAAAACTTACACGTGATTAATTAATTATGCTCTGGACATTATAGTGCTTAATATGTATAATAACCATATCACAAATATGATTCACACAATGTACATGAATACTTTAACATATATACATAATTTACTCTTGAACATTTATAACAAAGAAACGCAGAATATTTGCTTCACGCAGAATATTTGCCTCTCTCTCTAAATTATCACAAAAACAATTGCAAATTATTTCTTGTGTCATCATTCCGCGACCTCGTGAAGCGGCCTTCACATGTCAGCCAATCAAAACGAATTGAGCAAACTGATTAAAAAATAGTCTAGATCACATGTCACCGTGTCAACCAATCAATACGCATTTAGATTTTATTCCACTTGTGCTATAAACTCGTTGTTATTCAAAGGTTGTATTAATTATTTTATACCTTGGGAGTTCAATAACACCCGACTTTTGTAGTTGAAACTTACGTAACATTCGTATAACACACAAAAACACCTATATTTGTCAATAGAGAATCATGTTATGTCCATAATATCCGTTAAAGGTGCAGCAGATCTCGATGTCTACCACATCGCATGATAAAAGGCATCTAAATCAGGTGTCACTGACACCAGTCATTGTCCAAGCTAGTGTAAGAATAATATACTTTAAGAAAACAGTATCTATTCGTAATATTATTGATCTGGACATCCCCAAGTGTTTGTTGATAGACAGAGCTTCTTTAGTGATTATAGTGGACCTTTGGTTGGATAGGACTGATAAGCTGCCGGATTTCCAACACCCCTGCATAAACAAAACAAAAACTTTGTATTCATAATATCACTAATTATTACATTCAATATTGCAATTTACAAATAACGTCAATAGTAAAATTTAAACAAAAGATAATCTTAAACAGAGAACCACGAGAAAGGGTGGTAAAACAAATGAAACCTTCGTCGGTTTTAGTGACGTTTCCAGCCATGTAAATTTGGGTGAAATTAAAGTTCTGAAAATAAGAACCGACCAATGGCAACTTTCTCCAGAAGTATGAAACATTAATGACAGCAAAATAGAACTTGAACTTAAGATTTAAATGCCCCCGCTGCCGCTTGACACCCCGAAACAGTTTAATGAGGATCGCATCAGCAGCAGTTCCTGAGATTAGCTAGTTACATTGCATCGGGGCGCGACGCGACGGAAAGCGACGGAACAAACATGGGTAACACTATATGCCCCCCCCCCCCCCCCCCCCTCCTCTGTTTCATGGCGGGGGCATAAAAATATACCAAAGTTAAGATGATGCCAGCATTGACATTTCTATACATCTTCTGACTATTATTTGAACACATCACTCCTGCCAAGGGAAATTACTATTTATGAGACTTTATTTATAAATAGTTTTTTAGATGAAAAACAGCTATAGAAAGTACAGAAATAAGACTTAAAAGTGTACAACACAAACATCTGGGCCCGGTTTTTAAGGTGATTAGCTTTACGATGCTACAAAGCCGAACGTCTATACGCTGCACTTAGGATAAGAAAATTATCAAATGAACACCAACAAATAAAAAAAAGAATGATACAATGTCCTAACAATGGTTGTTTTTATGACCTAAAGTTATGTGATAATCTTTCCACAATATCACAGCCAGTTACTCCACACCATGTACGTTATGTGTTCGATGCAACGAAACGGAAACGTACCTGGGAACAAATAAAGAGCCTACCTTGTGTGACCCCTGAAAAGTCGATATGACAGATTGGTAGAGGCAGAGTACGATAGGCTTTCTTTTGGGATGCAAATAATTATTTTTCAACTTTAGATTTAAAAGATACACTTAGAAGCTCAAACATTTGGAGGGTGTAAATAGCATAAAGTATGTAACTTTTGGTATTGTATAAAACATACAGCAGCCCATTCTTGTTTTGAATCAATTGTAAATCAATAATTGTATCATCTTAAAGCACTTGGTGAGTGAAAATCTAATTTCTCAAAACCTGATTTTTCACTAAAATGGGCAGGTAGGAATTCAGGAGACTGGTGACGAATTTCATAGTTTCGATAAAATTTATTTTATCGGGATTTTAGATTTGTTGTTAAATTATGATTAGCCTAATGACCTTTTGAGCAATTTGGCCCAGGAAGACATTGTCAACATTTTATAAAAAACATAAAAGGAAGGACAAACCTCATAAAAAGTAAATATAAATTAAAGGTGTTTTAATCAATTTTATCCTTCTAATTTTACATTGCTTGCACTATATTATATTTCTGTCTTTTAAGCTTCCTAGCTCATTTATCCTCGACCCAGCAGCGCTATAGAGATAATAAAATCTGTGTCGTCTCGCCTCGTCCCGCAGATTCCAAAGACCAATAATATCCTCTAAAGGTTCTTCACCATCGTTAGGTTTTCTATAATTTAAACAGAATCTAAAACTGTTTTGCTTTTAAATGCAAACACTTTCCGGTAGAATTTCAGCTATGACATGTATGTGGCAAATAATTCAAACGATTTTTTTTTACGAATTCGATTCCTACATTAATACTGTTAGTTCTTTCTTCTGGAGTAAACCGTTTGACCTATATTACTATGAAGAGAGTAAATTCCTAATACGTGACTATTTTTTAGCATGCAAAGCGAGTCGTTAGTACGTTCGATTTCTTTCTGTTTTCTTCTACACTGATAAGTCACGCATTTTCGACACTTCTTCAGCGGATATAATTGATTGAAAACTCGCATAATTTGCCTAGGTATATTTCATCCAACATTAATCGTTAAACTCAGCATATTTTATCAATTTATATTTTCCAATCCGAACACAAGAATACTTTTGTTCTAAAGTAGAGTTGTGTGTTAATTTGAAGATTTTGATAGATCCAGAAGGTGTTGCTTACGGTCACCTTTGGCATAATGACAAAGGCATTCATGCACTGTACAACTTTTTACATACACTGACAAACAATTCAATACTTCTTGTTGATAAATATAGCCCATATAAAATTGCACACATCCTTGCTTAAATATTACGAATAGTTAAATGTCTACATCATTTCTTTTTTAATTTAATAAATCTAAATTTCAAAAAATGATCTATTTGATATCTATATTTCATCCATACGTCAGACGTCAGAAATATAGTTGATTTGTACTTCTGAATTGGCAGATAATACTATCCTACTTCATTGACAATACTCAAAGTCTTGATTCACTGTTCTCAGATGAAGCGAATTACTCTTAAAAACGTTGCTACCTTGACGTCAATTATATGCTTATTCATTATTAATTATGCAATACTTATTGGATTTCTGAGGACAAATTTAACATCAAGCACATATTTATTGTATATATAAGCATTTACCCGTGCAATTCTTCGTATGCCGGAGGATTATCAGGGGGCGGCGCAGACGGTGATGGATCCCATGATGCAAATGTTGACATTGGCTGTGACTGACTGACAGACGGAAATGACGAGTGTGGAGCTGCCGGGTTATCAACACCATTTCTTTGGCTAGGATCCTCCCTGCTACACGCTTTAGCTTGTCTCCTTTTCCATATCACCACTCCCATTACAACACCTACTGCGACTAAGACAGCGATGACGGCACCAGCTATAGCACCACCACCACCACCACCGTCACCACCATCATTACAGGAATCTGAAAAAACAACAATATTTTTAAATGTTCATATTTAATTCATGACAGTACGTTTTGACAGAGCAATTGGATTATGTGTCATTATAAGCCCTGGTACATAATTCATAGTTTATAAACGAAACGAATTGATATAATTATCACAACATGAATTACCAATACAAAGCTATCCTTACACGAGTCACGCGTCTTAAAGCGAATTACTAAAACATTTTCCATTAACATGCACCAAAGCAGAAGAGATCGGTGATCGAAAGACTACTTCTTACAGAGATTTAACAAGAACTATCGCCATGTTGGCGACTATGAAATCCACCCCGATTCCCACTCAACTCAAATACATTTTAATAAATAAAAAGAAATAATTATAATAATAATAAAAATGGAAAACAGTATGACTAGCACAACTCCACTTTTTGAGTAACGGATCTAAATTCTAAACAAAATTTGAAATTGAGATGTTGAAGACTCCGACGTCGTCGTCGGAAAAGTATAACCATAGCCTCGCTTCACAACTTGGTCACAAGCGAATCAAAATTGGTCAATTCCGTTACGTTTTTGTGAGCAAATTTAGTGACTTGGAAGATGAATATAAACGTATATGCAATGGAATTCAAAGGTAATACGTACATAATTACTATTAATTTGATGATGAATCAATAGTATAGAGGGCAACAAATACTCTTAATAAAAGCTGACACTACAAGTTAAAAAAATTGAGATTTAAAATCACATACGAAAATTTCCATATTCATAAACTGTTTCTGAGATGTCTCTATGATTATATTATGTTCCGTCATCGCAACTAAGGAAGCGCCGACATTTTAGTTTATGCGCATTCCGGATACGACCCCTGTAAATGGCAATGAAATTGTCACGTTTGCCTGCAGTTTAACACTGAAAACCTACTGCAATAACCATACTACGTCGAGTGACCTCAACGATATCAACGCACTTACCGGAGGTCGTTAAAGAGTAGTGAGGATGGTCAGTATCTCTCAGCTTTCCCTCAAATTTCTCTCAAGATATTCAAATGATAAGTGGCGAATTATAAGTATATTGTTAAAAGAACGTGGGTGGAAGGTGGTGGAGGGATCGGGAACGGACGTTCCCGGTAGTCTGAGATGTGTCGCTTATACTGAAAAAAGTTATACTAATTTGACTATTCATGGGCCTTTTCGGATCCGGGTATACCTTTCCAAGCAGAGCACAAACTAACATGTCGGTACTTCCTTAGAAACGATGGCCGGAATCCACGGTAATCATCTCTGATTTCTGAATACTTTGTTTTTTTTAACGTCTAGTGGACGCTCTTTAGCTGGCAGTGTCAAAAACCTGTTACTAGTAACACATTTTTGACACAAAATTTGTACGTACATATTTTATGTACAAATTTATCTACTACTTCCAAATATCAATTAACATTCCTTCTATTCTTGATTGATTACCATGCGGTCGTATGCTGATTTTGCCTGATAAGGTAATAAAAGCCAGAACCCAATTAGCTGCTTGAATTTAAAGTCACATACTCCCAAATAACCTAAAATTCTAGTTGAACATATGTATTAATGGCAGTCCAAGATCCCCATTCACGCTCTCCTAACATTAAAATGACCACTGGTCTGGACGCTTGACCGGAGGAGTCCTTGAGACATCAGTGTATAAAAATAAAACGCTGCATTTATTTTTATCGCGAGATTTGTCACGTAGCCGAGAACGAGGCTATACCAACGTGCACTGCACATAAACTACACGCTTGACCGCTGTTTACATATCGAGTATACGTGAACTTTGCCTATTAATGCTTTAATTTAAACATATTAACAGAATAAACACGCAGTGAAGTTGACAATGTTCAAAAGCTAACCAGCAATCCAATAGACGTCCGGCAATTATTATTATTATTTTGGGGAATATCCCGTTTACTGTCATAAAAACACATCTTCATTCAGTTTTTGATTCGCGATAATTTGTTAGGTATATATTAAATCTAAAAACTGTAAGGATCTCGAAATGTAATCATTTCCATGAAAGTATATGGTTTTAAAGTATGGCGTTATGGAAGAATGGTATCACTCGAAACCAAAATATGTCTGTTTTACCTCGTGCAAATGCAACAAAAGTTAATTGTATCGGATGCAGTCAACATACGACCACAAGGCGATCAATCAAGATAGGAAAGAATGTTAATTGATATTTAGAAGTAGTAGATAAATTTGTATATAAAATATGTACGTACACATTTTGTGTCAAAAATGTGTTACTAGTAACAGATTTTTGACACAGGATTTGTACGTACACTTTTTGTGTACAAATTTATCTACTACATTTATGACACTATCTGAAGGTGTATTTGATGCCCACAACAAACCGCCTTTAATCAGATAACCATACCTCAGAAACACATCAACATAACATGTGAGTGGTCGCCATGTTAGTGATAACCACATTTGGACACCATTCAACATATGAACAGCAATGCAAGCCAGTCAATCAGTGAGAATCACCCTAAGAATGAGGTTTAGTTAGTCAGTAAACTAGAGAGGACATTTTACGCTCAAACTGAACTCCAGATAAGATGACCAGTAAATATGGGACGCTTTCAATATATAACCAACAAGGAATCCATACCAGAAGTTCTTCTTTTTAGGTGTAAACGGCTACAGAATGTACTCACCACCAGAACAAGTCGGATCTCCAGTTGCTAGAGCTCCATGTTGACATGTGTAAACGGATCCACAAAACGGTTTGATAAGATCATTGTTGTAATGGTCCAGATAACACCATCTACAGCCGGACACGTTGTGACATCCTCTTTTATAAAATAAATTGCAAGGTTAAAGCAATATAATTATCCTATCAATGATTAATGCTTCAAGATAGCAGAAGTTAAAATACAACAGGTTTGATGACAAAAATAAGGACAAATACAGGATTTTGTTTTTATTATGATTGCTTACTTATACAATTAAGTTTCTCAATACAATAAATATTTATTTTTTGTTTTTTTCTTTCATAGTTTAAAACACATTTTCATTATAATATTCGAATGTATCATAATAAGAATATATCGCTCACTCTTTTGTTGGCCTTTCAGAGCAGTGAGCATCAAAACAGATGTCAAGACTTCCTATCCGGTCTGCGTCCGATAGGCCCTCGGTTACTAGGTCTGGGGGCTGAGGGCTGCATGTTGGGGCTGCGTCACTAAAGTATAAATAACGAAATTGAAGGAACCTTATAATATGGAGATCTGATTTTGAAAATACACTGTATAGATGATTACAAAGTAAAATTGAAAAATAACAGCGCGGAAATAAAAACAAGCCACGGGAAGACTTCTTCAATAGCAAAAAAAAGATCTGAAGGCATCACTGGATGTTCCAGAAAGAAAGTGTAAAGATCTTTGTACTCATCAAGATATGTCCCGTCCAATATACAGAATCACGGATAGCATTTAACCTTTTACACTTAATAAGTTTTAATCTAATTGACATATATGCTAAATAATACTGAAAACCAATGGTCAAGTTTTTATGGAACAGTATAATGTGTATTTCATATTTAAAGACTTAGCGTGTAGGGCATCATATTGCAAAAACTCATTTTTTCAAATGTTGAGAAATGGTAGTTACATGAAGTTGCTTATATCATACATGTTTATGGTATATCACTGTGATTAGCTGAAGTACAGTTCATGGCAACTAAATTCTGAAATATCCCCATCTGAGTGTACTTAACTATATACAAAATACATGGTACCTTAATAATGGGTACATATCCAAACAATAGTTGTAAAAGGTGTCCTTGTAACACAGACAATCACAGGATCGTGTACCACACTCTTTCTGGTCAGGGGAGACGCCATAGGACTGAAAAATTAAAAGTAATTAATGAATGTACGAGTAATTTACTAAAATTGATAATATTGAGACAGCTGAAACCAACATGTATGTATACACTCGGACCAATGTGTCTTAATAGACAGCTTCCAAATGACGAAATTTATAGGAACTTGCTATATCAAATCAGAGGAAATATATGTTTCCATCCATCCCGATGAGTTATATACAATGTATCAACGGGAAAAATGTCATTGCATACCAACTCATTGTGTATCACATTCAGTGGACAAATTGTCTACTACCTCCTCGTGTATTTCAGTTTCCAAATATAGATTGTCTACCACCTCCTTGTACAGTGCAGGCCGTAGGAATGAACACAAAGTCACCATGTGCCGGCGTTTGATTTTCTATTCAAGGGGTCAATCACCGCGACTGATCACCCTAAATCCCTATTAGGGATCATGAAAACGGCGTCATCGCGATCCCCGATGGTAATGTGTTCATCAAAATCCGCGCTGATCGTTTCTCCGCGAAACATCATAGCAATTTGTCCGCCGCGAATCCTGATGATGCAGCCCCGGAGGGCCACGATTACATTCAGCCCTTGGTTTTACCTGTGGTGGTGTGGCTCTCAGTTGACCATTATCGACCCTTATCGTTGTACGTGTACCGATTTTTTTACCGCTAGCAGTCGAGACGATTGGTAGATTTTGTGACTTACATGCAAGTGTCCTATCCCTAATGTAAGACTCAAATTCGAAGTGATACGGTTCTCCGTGACGATCATGGGTATAACTAAATAAAAAAAACATCTGGATACCGTATAGTGAGTCTACGAAATTCCCTTAACGTCTCAATTGCTGCTGTTGATAAATGATGTGGTTTAAATGACCTGCAATTCAATACTTGTATATAGGCCTATGCATTTAATCACTACTGATTTAGCTGACCTGTTTATAGATGGCGCTTTGTGCATGACCTCGGATGCCATGACCTCGGAGAGGCCACATAAGGGGCTCGTTATTTAGTGAAAGATCTCGGACTTATTTTTACCAGAGACCTATATACTAGGGATTCGCGACAACCGCTTTTCTCGCAGAGTCACGACCTCACCTATTGTTCTCATAACCGGAGGTATATTTAGCACGAGATCTAGCGAGACCAAGCGCTGCGGCTGCGCAATAGGTGGATATCGGAGTTGTTTATATTAGTGACATGTGCCGTGCCAAGAGATGGCGACGACTGTCTGTGCACATGTGTCACTGCGTTTGGCCGAGATAACTTCATACTGGCGATAGTTATACCTATGCACTGTAATGTATATCGGCAGATGTGAACAACGATATTTAAGTAGTGTCTAACCGAAAAAAAGCCCCAGACCCCCAATTTTATCCCCGTTAAGATTCACTTTTGAAATTTAAGAAACTTGATTTTTTAAAGTCGCGAATTTATTTAACTGCCCGGTC